>NC_047589.1:1048828-1364759 GCF_011004845.1 Esox lucius
ACCTAGAAATTCTGTCCATAAAAATTATGAACAGAACCGGCGACAAGGCTGACTTACTGCCGGCAATGCGAACCAAGCTCCTGCTTCGGTCGTACAGGGACCTTAGCAAAGGACCCAGGATGCCGCGAGGGACACAGTCGAATGCCTTCCACACACATGTGGATTGGTTGGGCAAACTCCCATGAACCCTCCATCACCCTGTAGAGGGTATAGAGCTGGTCCATTGATCCACGGCCGGACGAAAACCACACTGTTCCTCCTGAATCCGAGGTTCTACTACAGATCTTTGAGAACTGGGTGAAAGTTTTGTGGTCAGATGAGACCAAAATCAAGCTCTTTGGCATTAACTCAACTCGCCATGTTTGGAGGAGGAATGCTGCCTATGACCCCAAGAACACCATCCCCACCGTCAGACATGGAAACATTATGCTTTGGGGGTGTTTTTCTGCTAAGGGAACAGGACAATTTTACCGCATCAAAGGGACGATGGACAAATCTTGGGTGAAAACCTCCTTCCCTCAGCCATGGATGGGTATTCCAGCATGACAATGACCCAAAACACACAGCCAAGGCAACAAAGGAGTGGCTCAAGAAGAAGCACATTAAGGTCCTGGAGTGGCCTATCCATTCTCCAGACCTTTATCCCATAGAAAATCTGTGGAGGGAGTTTAAGGTTCGAGTTGCCAAACGTCAGCCTTAATGACTTAGAGAAGATCTGCAAAGAGGAGTGGGACAAAATCCCTCCTGAGATGTGTGCAAACCTGGTGGCCAACTACAAGAAACATCTGTCCTCTATGATTGCCAACAAGGGTTTTAAGTCATGTTTTGCAGAGGGGTCGAATACTTATTTCACTCATTAAAATGCAAATTAATTTATAACATTTATGACAAGCGTTTTTCTGGATATTTTTGTTGTCATTCTGTCTCTCACTGTTCAAATAAACCTACCATTAAAATGATAGACTGATCATTTCTTTGTCAGTGGGGAAACATACAAAATCAGCAGGGGATCAAATAATTTTTTCCCTCACTGTAAAATGAGTTTCAATTGGAAATAATTATAGCAAAATGAATAGGAAATATATTCACTGACAAAGTTGGAAATATATATATAGAGGTTTTATGGAAGTAATAATTGTGTCCTTCAAATGTTGCTTTCATCAACGAATCCTCCATTTGCAGCAATCACAGCCTTGCAGATCATTAGAAGGAAATTAGGCAATTGTTTTTGAAAGTGACCCCAAACTTCTGAACGGTAGTGTACAATGATGAAATATGCATTAACATAATGGCAATTCAATATATATAATGATATGGAACATGCATACAGTATTAATGGTAAACATTTTAGTAATATGCATACAATCTAAGTGGAAGGATGATTTATCAACACAATCTTAAAAAAATCCTGTTTGGTGATGTATACAACAAAATATGCTGAGGTTTTATGACATATGGAATAATCACATGGGCAATAATGCATTCAGAACTACAATATAACACAGAACATAACACGTGTTAATGTTTGTGAGGTGAGCAGGTCTAGCTGCAAGTGATCACTGACTCAGTTGCTCAGCTGGAAACATAGGATAGAGATGCCTGCTCTCTCCCTTGCATGATGCCACAACCACCGTACCAATGTCAGACTGCAAGTGCATAATGCTGGCGCAAGATACGGAGCAGCCACGTACAGATCTTTGATATGTGCATTTACATGAAAATTTCATTTTGGCACCCAGTTGCAGATGTCATTCATATACAGGTGCTGGTCATAAAATTAGAATATCATCAAAAAGTTGATTTATTTCAGTAATTCCATTCAAAATTTTTAACTTGTATAATGTATACATTCATTCCACACAGACTGATATATTTCAAGTGTTTATTTCTTTTAATGTTGATGATTATAACTGACAACTAATGAAAACCCCAAATTCAGTATCTCAGAAAATGTGAATATTGTGAAAATGTTCAATATTGAAGACACCTGGTGCCACACTCTAATCAGCTAATGAACTCAAAACACATGCAAAGGCCTTTAAATGGCCTCTCAGTCTAGTTCTGTAGGCTACACAATCATGGGGAAGACTGCTGACTTGAAAGCTGTCCAAAAGACAACCATTGACACCTTGCACAAAGAGGGCAAGGCAAAAAAGGTCATTACTAAAGAGGCTGGCTGTTCACAGAGCTCTGTGTCCAAGCACATTAATAGAGAGGCAAAGGGAAAGAAAAGATGTGGTAGAAAAAAGTGTATAAGCAATAGGGATAACCACACCCTGGAGAGGATTGTGAAGCAAAACCCTTTCAAAAAAATGTGGGGGAGATTCACAAAGAGTGGACTGCAGCTGGAGTCAGTGCTTCAAGAACCACCATGCACAGACATATGCAAGACATGGGTTTCAGCTGTCGCATTCCTTGTGTCAAGCCACTCTTGAACAAGACACAGCATCAGAAGCATCTCGCCTGGGCTAAAGACAAAAAGGACTGGACTGCTGCTGAGTTATGTTCTCTGATGAAAGAACATTTTGCATTTCCTTTGGAAATCAAGGTCCCAGAGTCTGGAGTAGGAGAGGAGAAGCACAGAATCCACGTTGCTTGAAGTCCAGTGTAAAGTTTCCACAGTCAGTGATGGTTTGGGGTGCCATGTCATCTGCTGGTGTTGGTCCACTGTGTTTCCTGAGGTCCAAGGTCAATGCAGCCGTCTACCAGGAAGTTTTAGAGCACTTCATGCTTCCTGCTGCTGACCAACTTTATGGAGATGCAGATTTCATTTTCCGACAGGACTTGGCACCTGCACACAGTGCCAAAGCTACCAGTACCTGGTTTAAGGACCATGGTATCCCTGTTCTTAATTGGCCAGCAAACTCACCTGACCTTAACCCTATAGAAAATCTATGGGGTATTGTGAAGAGGAAGATGCGATACACCAGACCCAACAATGCAGAATAGCTGAAGGCCACTATCCAAGCAACCTGGGCTCTCATAACACCTGAGCAGTGCCACAGACTGATCGACTCCATGCCACGCCGCTTTGCTGCAGTAATGTATACATTCATTCCACACAGACTGATATATTTCAAGTGTTTATTTCTTTTAATGTTGATGATTATAACTGACAACTAATGAAAACCCCAAATTCAGTATCTCAGAAATTGTGAATATTGTGAAAATGTTCAATATTGAAGACACCTGGTGCCACACTCTAATCAGCTAATGAACTCAAAACACATGCAAAGGCCTTTAAATGGCCTCTCAGTCTAGTTCTGTAGGCTACACAATCATGGGGAAGACTGCTGACTTGAAAGCTGTCCAAAAGACAACCATTGACACCTTGCACAAGGAGGGCAAGGCACAAAAGGTCATTGCTAAAGAGGCTGGCTGTTCACAGAGCTCTGTGTCCAAGCACATTAATAGAGAGGCAAAGGGAAAGAAAAGATGTGGTAGAAAAAAGTGTATAAGCAATAGGGATAACCACACCCTGGAGAGGATTGTGAAGCAAAACCCTTTCAAAAAATGTGGGGGAGATTCACAAAGAATGGACTGCAGCTGGAGTCAGTGCTTCAAGAACCACCATGCACAGACATATGCAAGACATGGGTTTCAGCTGTCGCATTCCTTGTGTCAAGCCACTCTTGAACAAGACACAGCATCAGAAGCATCTCGCCTGGGCTAAAGACAAAAAGGACTGGACTGCTGCTGAGTTATGTTCTCTGATGAAAGAACATTTTGCATTTCCTTTGGAAATCAAGGTCCCAGAGTCTGGAGTAGGAGAGGAGAAGCACAGAATCCACGTTGCTTGAAGTCCAGTGTAAAGTTTCCACAGTCAGTGATGGTTTGGGGTGCCATGTCATCTGCTGGTGTTGGTCCACTGTGTTTCCTGAGGTCCAAGGTCAATGCAGCCGTCTACCAGGAAGTTTTAGAGCACTTCATGCTTCCTGCTGCTGACCAACTTTATGGAGATGCAGATTTCATTTTCCGACAGGACTTGGCACCTGCACACAGTGCCAAAGCTACCAGTACCTGGTTTAAGGACCATGGTATCCCTGTTCTTAATTGGCCAGCAAACTCACCTGACCTTAACCCTATAGAAAATCTATGGGGTATTGTGAAGAGGAAGATGCGATACACCAGACCCAACAATGCAGAATAGCTGAAGGCCACTATCCAAGCAACCTGGGCTCTCATAACACCTGAGCAGTGCCACAGACTGATCGACTCCATGCCACGCCGCTTTGCTGCAGTAATTCAGGCAAAAGGAGCCCCAACTATGTATTAAGTGCTGTACCTGCTCATACTTTTCAGTTGGCCAACATTTCTAAAATCTTTTTTTTATTGGTCTTAAGTAATATAAACAATTTCTGAGATACTGAATTTGGGATATTCATTAGTTGTCAGTTATAATCATCACAATTAAAATAAATAAACATTTGAAATATATCAGTCTGTGTGTTATGAATGAATATAATATACAAGTTTCACTTTTTGAATGGAATTACTGAAATAAATCAACTTTTTGATGATATTCTAATTTTATGACCAGCTCCTGTATAAAGTGAAAAGCTTTAGGACCCAAAATTAAAACCTGGGGAACTCCTTTGTGTACTAAATAATTTTTTTTAATCAATGCCATTTGTGACCAGATGCCAGAGTTCTATTGCAAAGGTATATATTTTCACGCCCATGGAAGAAAGTTTCTTTGACTTTGGTCAATAAACAGAGGAACACAACTTGATTTGTCATCCAAGGCTTTGGCAACATCAATGTAACAACCAATGTAGCTGCTGTAATCGCACTATGCCCAGGTCTGAAACATCATAATCCTATAGTGTCTTTACATAGTAGTCAGATTTAGCCCTTCAAACAAATTGTATATTTATTTATTTAGCTGATACCCTTATCCAGAGCGACGTACAGTAGTACTAAGTGCATGCATTTCAGTCCTGTTTCAATCAATTATTTGTGTGAGAAAAGAAAGAAAAGGCTCCTCCTGAAACTGTTATTGATTCTGAAGCATTGAATCATCAAAGGATGTGAAGACTTTATATGCATGTTTTGAGTGTGATTCTACTACCAAGGATGCACTGATGGTCTTGGAGGACAGCCCATTACAATTATCTAGGGCAGATGTGTGCAAAACCCATCAAAAGGATAAACCCCTTGCAAGGCTCACTAGGTACACTATATGGCCCAAGGTATGTGGACAACCGACCATCACACCAAATGAGCTAGTTGGACATCCCATTCCAAAACCATGGGCATTATTATAGAGTTGTCCCCCAGTTTGCAGCAATAATAGCTGCCACACTTCTGGGAAGGCTGTGTCTCTGATGTTGGATGAGAAAGCCTGGCTTACAATTGCCGTTCCTATTCATCCCAAAAGTGTTCAGTGGGGTTGAGGTCAGAGCTCTATGCAGGCCACTTGAGTTTCTCCACACCAATCTCATTGAAACCATGTCTTTATGTTCCGCTTTGTTTGCGCAGGGGCACAGTCATGCTGGATCAGGAAAAGGCCTTCTCCAAACTTTTGCCACAAATTTGGAAGCACCCAACTGTCTGAGATGTCTTTGAATACTGTAGCATTAAGATGACCCTTCACTTGAACTAAGGGGCCTTGCCCAAACCCTGAAACACAGCCCCAGACCATTATCCCTTCTCCACCAAACTAAACAGTAGGCACTATGCATTCTGGTGTGTAGTGTTCTCCTGGCATCAGCCACACCCAGATTCGTCCATCAGACTGCTAGATATTGAACAGTGATTCATCACTCCAGAGAATGTTTCCACTGCTCCAGGGTCCAGTAGCGGTGTGCTTTACACCACTCCAGTGAGGCTTGCGTACAGCTGCCCGGCCATGGAAGCTCCCAACACTCAGTTATTTTGCTGAGATCGCGTTCAGCACTCTACGGCTCCAAAAGTTTCTGTGGTCTGATGTTACTCTTCCATTTCTTTTTCCACAATTATAACACTGACTGGGACAGATCTAATAGGACTGAAATTTCATGATCTAACCCACACCATACCACTGGCAAAGGTGGCGTCCTATGACAGTGCCACGTTTAAGTCACTGTGATCTTCAGTACAACCCATTGTACTACCAATGTTCTTCTATGATGAATACAATGCTATGTGCTGGATTTTATTCACATGTAAGCAATGGGTGTGACTGAAACACCTGAACTTAGTCATTAGTAGTTATGTACGCATACCTTTGGCCATATAGTGTATGTGCTGACTGACTAGCAGATTTTTTCAATGCTGTATTATCACCTGGCATGGCAACTGCACTGCCTTCAACCGACGGTGGTCAAGACAGCGCAACGTATCACCAGGACAGACCTAACAGCTCTGCAGGACCTGTACACCCAGGGGTGCAGGAGAGAAAGCCCTGAGCATCATCAAGGACCCCAGTCACCCCAGCCGTAAACTGTTCTTGCTGTTTCCATATGGCAGGATGAACAGGAGCATCTGGTCCTCAAAATACTGCTTCACCCCCCCAGGGTGTAAGACTGTTGAACTCTTCAGCACAAAAATCATGAAAAACAGCCACATATTCTTCCTCCCCCAAACTTTGCAGTTGGCAATGTGGAATCGTCCAGGTAGTGTTCTCCTGGCATCTGCCAAACACAGATTTGTCCGTTGGACTGTCAGATGGAGATGATTAATCACTCCAGTGAACACATTTCCAAAGCTTCATAGTCTCATGGCGGCAAGCTTTACTCTACTCCACCCATTGCTTGGCATCGTGCATGGTGATCTTAGGCTTGTGTGTGACTGATGGGCCATGGATTTCATGTATATTCTGACAAACAGTTATTGTGGTGATGCTGCATCCAGAAGCAGTTTAGAAGTTGATAGTGAGTGTTGCAACTGAAAATAGACAAGTTTTACACACTATGGGCATTAACATTTGATGGTCCCATTCTGTGAGCTTATGTGGCCAACCACTTTGCGGCCAAGCTGTTATTGCTTGTAGATTTGTCCACTTGCAGTCGAACCAAGGCACATCAAGGAGAGCAGAAATGTCCCAAACTGAGTAGTTTGAAAAGTGTCCAGTGACCACGGTGCCACATTACAAGTCACTGAGCTCTTTAATATGGTTATCCTTCTCCCAATGTTTGTCTATAAAATGTTTATTCCACTCCCATTGTTTGTGTATCACATAAGTCTATTTATGTGATATTCAAGCCACGGGTTCACAATCTAACCTTTTCTGAAATGAAGAAATAACAGGCGACTGGTCGATTTTTTGCTAGTTATCACTAAATATAATATTGTTTTTAATATCCTCTCTTGGACTCCTGTCTGTCAAATAATGCTTCCTTTGTGTTTTGAATGTGCGTTTGTGTTCTGCCTGTGCGTGGCCAGTTTATATATTTTGTATACATGGACACATACAGCTCTGGAAGAAATTAAGAGACCACTGCAAAATTATCAGTTGCTCTGGTTTTACTATTCATAGGTATGTGTTTGAGTAAAATGAACTATTTTGTTTTATTCTATAAACTACTGACAACAATACTCCCAAATTCCAAATAAAAATAATGTCATTTTTTTGTAGAAAATAACAACTGGTTAAAATAACCAAAAAATATGCATTGTTTTCAGAACTCAAATAATGCAAAGAAAACATATTCATGTTTTAACTTAGTTCAGAAATCAATATTTGCTGGAATAACCCTGATATTTGATCAGAGCTTTCATGCGTCTCGGCATGTTCTCCCGGAGTCTGTCACATTGCTGTTGGGTGACTTTATGCCACTCCTGGCACAAAATTCAAGTAGCTCGGCTTTGTTTGATGGCTTGAGACCATCCATCTTCCTCTTGATCAAATTCCAGAGGTTTTCAATGGGGTTCAGGTCTGGAGATTGGGCTGGCCATGACAGGGTTTCTAGCTTTGCACAACTTCAGCCCTGCCCCTGGGAGCCTGTTTTGAACCGTCCTCGCCATGCACTTCACCCCAGCTGCTGTTTGCAATTCTTTTTGTAGGTCACGTTTTCACCCTCTGCCAGTCTGTAGCCACAAATGTCTATTGCTTGAGCTTGTTCTTATGAACTGCCATCTTTGAAATTTTCATGATGGAAGCAACCTGACGCTCACTGTATCCCTCTGCCAGTAAAGCCAGAATTGAACCATTCTTATCCTCACTCAAAGATTTTATTTTCAACTATTTTTGTCATGCTGAATTGTTCTTTTTTTATTCAAATTACCTTTGAGGTACTACTTCCATAGTTTTTGCCATCCAACTGGTCCTATTGCAAGAGGATTGTGATGAACACAGCAGTGGTTTTTATACATTTCCTCTTTAAATTAGATTCAGTTCAGGGAATCACCTAATCAGTAACTCATAAAGTAAAATGAGGTGTGCCTGTGTTGGAATTTAACAGACACTGGAATGGAATGGCTGCCATGTAGAGATGCTGATTTAAGAGTGGTCTGCATTTTGTATTTGAGAGAAATTCCAACCAAATTGTTTGATAAAAATAACCCAATAAACTAATAACATGAAAATTTTTACTTTGAAAGCATTTACGCAATTAAAGTCAACAGAAAAGCAATTTCCTGTAGTGCAACATATTACTACACCTACTGATGGGATGCGCAACCCGACTCACCAAAGCTTGCTTAAAAATGTCAACCTAGTCTGATCGAAGCAACAAGGCCAGCTTTGATCGACTTAACAATACCATGTGATTCATGAAGCTTCATTTGATCTCATGCTTTTTCCAAAGCCTCTTGTAAAATGTAGGCTTCTATGGTTGTTTGATGCCTGAGACTTTTAAACACTGACCTCTACTGATCACCTTATTTAATAGGTAAAACAAATGTCAGAATTTTTTACACCAGCGATGCCATAGCCGGTAGCATCTCAGACTCATAATCAGTAACATGTAGTGGTGCAAGAAGCTAACTTTTTGAGTTCAGACGATACTGTTGTTATATTTTGTGTTTCTTATGACACAATTGTCCTTATAATCCAAAACATTATTACAAATGTGCAGTTTAAAAAAGGACAGAAGGACAGAAGAACAAACTTCATATTCTATTCTAATTCCCCCCAAAATGATGGAAAGATATGTTAAACGTTAAATGTATTCCTGACCAGTAGGTGTCACCAGAACAAACAGTTTTTTATCCTAATGACAAAAGCCTCAAATGCTTCATAATGCCTTGATTTCCCATAACTAACAACACCTGTTATTTTTCATTAGCAGTTAGGTAACTACATTTGGACATCTAAGATTTACCCCCCAAAAAAACACTACTGCAAAAAAATTTAACAAACATAAAAATGTGTATGTAACAGAATTTGATCAGGATGGAAAACAATTTGTTTGTCATAATCTCTAATTGATGTTGTGCTGGTCCAGATGGCTACTCGGAGAACCTAGACATCAATTGCAATAATTAAATAAAAACATTGATGATCAGCATGGTAATGAATTGTTTTTATTTGTTAACACACATTTATAACTACATGTTGTTTAACCCCCCTCCCACTTGCTACTTCATAGCAACACAGGCAAGCGCAGACCAATTGAGGTTCAACAGTTAGCTGTACTAATACAGGGGTCATCTGAACGTGTCTGTACAGTAATGTGACAATTTTGTTTAATAGTAAAATAATAATATGATTATTAGTATTATTTTGTAAGATATACTTTTATATAACTGTTAACATTTTGACAGTGTTCAGTGTTCTCATTACCTAACTAATTGAGCCTCCCTTCTCCTATAACCTGCCAAATATGTTAGAATGCAAATGTACATCCCATGTATTGTAGCTACATTGCTATCTTTAAATTTCTATTCTAACATCTGTTTGCTGACATGGCTTATTGAGTGACTTACAGAAATAAAAACTGTTGATGTACAGACATATTTCTATACAGTATTGTACATTGTGTAATCTACTCCTCAATCTTTTTAGTAAATTGAGACCCTAAATAGTACCTCCCCAATATAAAACGTTTTCTTCATTTCTTTTCCCAGTCAAACACCCTGCTGATATAATAAAAGCTATTCAGACCATGAGAATATGCCTTAGAACATGTACTCTAAAGAATCACAGACATCAATATCGCTATTTGGAATTTATAGAAATCTCCACAGCCATGGAGTAAGTACCACACAAAGAGCATGGTGCTTCTAAATGTCGAGCTGCACTCACCCCCACTTAAGTCCATTTTAAACTAGTACTTTCGTAGGGTTATATAAAGGGCCCATGCAGTCCCTGTTGCATTGTACATACTTCAGATATCACTATGCCTACCTGGCATTTTGCTTAGAAACTACTAGAAAACTAAAGCAAGGCATTATCACTGCAATTATTGAATGCTGTTTATCATAGAATTGTAAACACAGACACTCTCCTCTTAGGCTTTCCCTCATTCACTGTACGTGAAGAAATTCTGTGCCCTAAACATCTCTTGATGTGTCTGTAAAGTGTGTTAATTAATTAATAATCATGTGATGAATGAAGTTAGAAACATTCACTGCTTGAAGACACTTTCTATGCAGGTCCTACGGGTGAATTTCAGCCCTACCAAGACATTTAAGAAAATACCATAACACCTGCCCACCCCACACCCAACCTTGCTGATACTACCTATGTTCCTGTGAGCGTAGGGAGAGCTGTGACTCAGTGGCCTGGACAGGAGCCTGTTGTAACTACAATATTAGCTTGGGGAAAAAGGCATTTAGAGCATGTACAATGAGAGGGACCTCATTGTTGTAAGATATCAGTCTGGAGAAGGGTACAAAAGAATTTCCAAAGCATTAGATTTACCACGGAACACAGTGAAGACAGTCATCATCCAGTGGAAAAAATATGTCAAAACAGAGACATTACCAAGAACTGGACGTCCCTCCAAAATTGATAAAAAGACGAAAAGAAGACTGGTCAGGGAGGCTTCCAAGAGGCCTACAGTAACATTAAAGGAACTGCAGAAATTGGCTGTGGGTTACATGTGACAACAATCTCCCGTATTCTTCATATGAATGGGCTGTGGGGTAGGGTGGCAAGAAGGCCTTTTCTTACAAAGAAAAACATACATCAAGTCCAACAAAAGCACGTAGGAAAATGTGTTATGGTCTGATGAAACCATGGTTGAACATTTTGACCATAATTCCAAAAGGTATGTTTGGTGCAAAAACAACACTGCACCCAAAGAACACCATATCCACACTGAAGCATGGTGGTTGCAGCATCATGATTTGGGGCTGTTTTTCTTCAGCTGGCACCGGGGCCTTAGTCAGGGTCGAGGGAATTAGGAGCAGTTCCAAATACCAGGCAATTTTGGCACAAAACCTTCAGGTGTCCGTTAGAAAGCTGAAGATGAAGTTCACCTTTCAGCACGGCAACAACCCAAAGCACACATCCAAATCCACAAAAGCATGGCTTTACCAGAAGAAGATTAACATTTTGGAATGGCCCAGCCAGAGCACAGACCTGAATCAAATTGAACATCTGTGGGGTGATTTGAAGAGGGCTGTGCACAGGAGATGTCCTCGCAATCTGACAGATTTGGAGCACTTTTGCAAAGAAAGGTGGGCAAATATTGCCACGTGTGCCATGCTAATAGACCCCTACCCAAAAATACTGAGTGCTGTATTAAAATCAAAAGGTGCTTCAGGGTTGGTGTAATGGTGGAGAGGAAGGAACCAGGCGCAGGCAGAGTGGCAGTCGATGTTGTGAATGTAATCAAAAATAACACAGAGCACTTCAACACACAAAACGAAAACAAAAGTGTACAAACCAAAATGAAACCCTCATCACATACATGAACGCAAACGGAGACATGGAACAATGACCGACAAATGAGGGGAGCAGAGGAGAAACATTTAAACACATACTAATGACCGAATTGGGACCTGTTGTGAGTAATAATTAAAGTCCGGAATTGGGACCTGGTGTGGGTAATAATCAAAGTCTGGGATGTGTTGATGGATGAAAAGGAAAACCGGGAAAAGCGGGAAATGACGGGGCTGGCCGTCACCTCACCGTCACAAAAGTTTTAGTTTAAGGGTGTGCACACTTATGCAACCAGGTTATTGTGAGTTTTTTATTTTTCCCCCTTAAAGATATCAGTTTGTTTTTCAATTGAATTGTTCACATTATAGGTCACTTTAAAGGTGGAAAAGGTTCTGACATGATTTATCTTTGCCGGAGCGTCAAATTTCCACTCGTCAGACCACAGGACAGTTTTCCACTTCGCTTCAGTTCATCTTAAATGAGCTCAGGCCCAGAGAAGGCAGCAGTGTTTCTGGATCTTGTTAATGTATGGTTTCTTCTTCCAAGAGTTTTTTTAGCTACACATCAGATGATCTTGATGACTTTCCTTAATTAACCTCTTGAGCAGATGGTGCATTTGGCCTACATGTGCACAGCCCCGAAACCTGAAGGTTCTGGAGAAGGTCTGTATAGAGGAGTGGGCCAAAATCCCTGCTGCAGTGTGTGCAAACCTGGTCAAGAACTACAGGAAACGTATGATCTCTGTAATTGCGAAGGTTTATATACCAAATATTAAGTTCTGCTTTTCTGATGTATCAAATACTTATATCATGCAATAGAATGCAAAGTAATTACTTAAAAATCATACAATGTGATTTTCTGGATTTCTATTTAGATTCCGTCACTCACAGTTGAATTGTTTCTCTAATACACTAGACAAATAAACTTGCTTTGCCTAGCTTATCTTAAGTCACAGGCCATATCTACATATTTGGAGATAATAAATGGTTGTTATACTTTCGGTGACTGGCATCTTGATTAACCAACAGGTCTTAAATTGACTAGTGAGAGGATAAATAAACCTGTGGTTCTGGGTCGAGCAGTTACCCAAATGATGGCGGAGTTTGCACTTTTTAAGGACTTCGGCTCTGGGTTGAGAAGCAAAAGTGTTTTTCGTAACTGAGCTGACTTTGTCCTGGAGAATGTCGAATGGTTAATTCGCCGTTTCAGGCTATAATTTATGTTGAAATCTGTCAATTCATAGGTTGCTGGTCGCCACATCCGCATAAATTACAGTTGTGTCATATGTAAATAAGGACAGATGCAGCACATTTTCGTGTCCATGGCTTTTATCAATCTGCGATGACATCTACGCTCATGTTGACCAGGTGCGACAGTTTCAGAAATTACACTTAGAGATGATCTAAGTCTTTCCCAATGTTCGAATCTGAGATATTTTCTGAGAATGTTTCATAAATGAGGACCAATGGTTTTCAGAAGTGTTCCTGAGCCCATGCACTTATTTCCACTACAGAATCATGTCTGTTTTTAATGCAGTGCCACCTAAAGGCCAAAAGATCACGGCCATCCAATATGGGTTTTCGTCTTTGTCCCTTGCGTACAGAGATTTAATCCGGATTCTCACAATCTTGATCATGACATTATGTTCCATATATGATGGGATCCCCAAACCATTTGCAATTTTATGTTGAGAAACGCTGGCACTCATTCAGAGGTGGCATCACAAGTCCAAAAGTGGTGGGGCAATATTTGGGACATCGGGGCATTTCTCGGGGACCTGACAAACTTGTGTCCTACTTATGTGCTTAGTTGACGAAAGATAATTGTAATCATTCACATACATTTGAGTAACTCAGTAGACCCTTATCCAGGTGGACAAGACATGTAACAATTATAGATAAGTACAAAATTTTGTATATCCAAATATTAAATTGATCAACAGCTGACTTCAAAAAGGTGTTTATAAAATGATATTCCCATTCCATATATCAGATTATATTGAATCATGTCACTATATATTGCACTATCCTTACTAACTCTTTCCTACTCTATCACTAAGTGGCTGTCTGCGAAATAGTTTTGTTGATGCTAGAATTCATTAGCTTATTATCCTAGTGCATTAGTCATCATCCATCTGTTATGGTTGGACATAATTGTTTATATTTTCCATGTAGATGACTGGAATCTTTAGCTAGCTAGGTTTTGAAAGGATTTAGAAACATAAACTTAACAACCACATGTCACCAGTCTCAATTTAACAAACTGACTTAATTAGTGTCCATTACCTTGGGCAGCAGCAGCAGATCGTTTCATCTGTACTCGTCTTTTTCCCGTGACAAACATGTACAGTAATCAGTGAACTTAAAATAATACTACATAACTAGCTAGTTAATAATGTTATGTAAGGCTACTATATGTAACAATAGCAGTTTTGTCAGTTATGGACATAATCATTCTATTGTGATGGGGACAAGTTAAGGGAGTTAGATTTTTTACTAATGTTTTATTTCTAATAACATTTAATCAGACTTCGTGTTTTCACCTGACAAGGAAGTAGGTGATAGGGTAGCATGAGCAAAGAAAGTAGGTATTAACCATCTGCAATGACTCGATTCTAACGATCACCTGTGTTATAAAGCAACGATTTATTGAGAGGCATGGTTTACGCTCTGCCTCCGGGTCCAGGTTGGCTGTAGCAGGTGCATTCACTTGTTGCAGTCAGCGTTTGAGGTGATGCGTTATACTCAACAGAGTAAACTGGCTGAAATTCGCGTTTATTATTTTTGTTGCGAAAAGTTTTTTTTACATTTATAATATTAGATACATTGAATGCCCTCAATACTCTGCAGCGTTGAAAGTGGTGGGGCAAATGCCAGCTCGCCACATATTTGCCAGCGGCTCTGCCATCATTCATGAAAACTTCTCAGAAAAGATCTCAGATTTGAAAGTTGGGAGAGACTTTCGGCAACTTTTTGGAAATGGGGTTGTACTCCGGCGGCGGAGATCGAAACGCTTCTCTACACAAATGGCAAGATCAATAAGCGAGTCGAGGCATGTGGGCACCTCACGGGCGATAACCTCGTCCTTGATGTCCGCATTAAGTCCCTCCAGAAAGCGAGCGACCAGTGCAGGCTCATTCCATCCGCAAGTGGTGGCCAGGGTGCAAAACGTCTTCCCTGGCGGAGTGAGGAAAGGATTCGGGATGCCTCGTCCCCGTGAGCAGAGCGATCAAACACGCGTATCATCTCCTCCTTGAACAAATCAAAGCGATTAGTGCAGTCTACCTCAGCCTCCCAGGTGGCGGTTCCCCACTCGCGAGCCCGTCCAGTGAGGAGAGAAATGACGTAGGCAATCCGGGCTCGGTCCCTTGAGTAAGTAGCTGGCTGAAGAGAGAAGACGACCTCGCATTGAGTAAGAAAGGACCGACATTCCGTCGGCTCACCAGCATAACACGGAGGGTTGTTTATTCTTGGTTCAGGGGTCTCCGACGCTCTGGAAGGAGTAGGCGGATCTCGACGGAGCTGATGGATTTGCAGGGAAAGATCAGACAACTGGGTGGCCAGGGTCTCCAAAGCGTGTCGTGTAGCAGTCAGTACCTCCTCGTGCTTACCAAGCATAGCCCCCTGGAGTTCGACGGCAGTCTGAAGAGGGTTCTCCTTCGCTGGGTCCATGATGGCCAGATTATTCTGTTATAACAGGTGAGGAAGGACCCAAAAGCGAAATGTAATAATGCAATGTCTTTAATAATGAAAGAGTAACAGTCCAGGTGAACAGAAATCCTCTTCTATAAACAACAAACAGAAATTGCCGTAGATACGGGCGTTATTCCAGATACGGAGGTATTCCAGAGACAGGAGCAGGGTACAGCAAAAGGTCCAGGTGTAGCGGCGTATAATCTCGGGTCTCACAGGATACAGCAGAACCAAACAGGACTAGGGCAGGAAGGGAAACAAACAGGTGAAAGGGAGCGCCTCTTGCATAGGAAACTCACGGAATAATCTGGCAAAGAGGCAGGGAAAAGGAGAGCTAGAAGTAGCAAACACAATCAGGGGGGGAGAGAAAACAGGTGTAGGAGAATTAGCGCGATTGCTGGTTGCAAACAAGAAACAGCTGAGGGTGAATGGAGGTGCATGTGGTGTGTGTGCGTAATGGGGAGTGTGCGTGTGTGTGCGTGTGTGTGCGTGTGTAAGAGCGAGTGTGGCCAGAAGAGGGAGAAAGGATACCAGAACCATGACAAGTTGACTTCAGTTATCCCGAAAAGGTTCTTTCTGGCTCCCATAGATTCTTGCAGGTTGGATTTAACTATAACTATGTTCAACTGCATTTTGCTCACACTTTGCAGAGTTTATTTTAATTTGAAATTGATGGACAGACTTAAACAGTCAGTAAAGGAACCTCTCAGGGACAAAAGATAACCCCAGAGTCATCAAATAAATGTATGTACTTTATTAAGGACATGTATTGTGTAAGAATTGTTGATATTGTGTTATACAGTTGTGCTCAAAAGTTTGCATAACCTTGGAGAATTGGTAATATAATATATATACCATTTGTAAAGAAAACATGAGTGAGCAGGCAAAACAGGTCTTTTATTTCTTAAGGAATTCACATTCAACTGTAGGTCATAACAAAATGGCACAATCATAAAACATGGCAACAAAGAAAAAAATTAACTCACTCCTGTTCAAATGTCTGCATAACTTTAGTTCTTAATACTGTGTACTGCCCCCTTTAGCATAAATGACAGGGTGCAGTCTTTTGTAATAGTTGTCTATGAGGCCCCGAATTCTTGCAGGTGGTATAGCTGCCCATTCGTCTCGGCAAAATGCCTCCAGGTCATGCAAAGTCTTGCATCAACCGTGGGTTTATGATATACCCAGAGTGGCTCGTTGATATTAAGGTCAGGAGACTGTGATGGCCACTCCATTATATTCACCTTTTTCTGCTGTAACCACTGGAGGGTCAACTTGGCCTTAGGGTCATTGTCGTGCTGGAAAGAGCGTCCCATGCGCAGCTTTCGTGCAGAAGAATGCAAATTCTCTGCCAGTATTTCCTGATAACATGCTGCATTCATCTTGCCATCAATTTTCACAATATTCCCTGTGCCTTTAGAGTTCACATCAGTGAACCACCACCATGCTTCACAGTGGGGATGGTATTCTGTTCACTATAGGCCTTGCTGACCCCTCTCCAAACATAGCGCTTATGGTTGTGACCATAAACTCTACTTTCATTTCTTCACTCCAAATTACAATGTGCCAAATTAGACCGTATCAAGGTGTTGTCGGGCATATTGTAACCAATCTTTTTTGTGGCATTGGTGCAGTAAAGGCTTTTTTCTGGCAACTCGACCATGCAGCACATTTTTTGTTCAAGTATCATCGTATTGTCTTTTTCCAGAGCAACCTGTATTTCTCTTGTGGTTACCTGTGAGTTTTTCTTTGTATCCCGAACAATTCTTCTGGCAGTTTTGGCTGAAATCTTTCTTGGTTTACCTGACCTTGGCTTGGTATCAAGAGATCCCCAAATTTACCACTTCTTAATAAGTGATTGAACAGTACTGACTGGCATTTGCAAGGCTTTGGATATATTTTTATATCCTTTTCCATCTTTATAAAGTTCCATTACCTTGTTATGCAGGTCTTTTGACAGTTATTTTCTGCTCCCCATGGCTCAGTATCTAACCTGCTTAGTACATCCATGTGAGAGCTAACAAACTCATTGACTATTTATATACAGAAACTAATTGCAATTTAAAAAGCCACAGATGTGACATTCGGTTCTGTTTTGGTTTGGCTTTGGTTTTGAATGTAGCCCCGTCATGTTTGTTTTTTGTTTGTGTCCTTACCTCTGTTTAGTTTGCCCTCTTCTATTAGCCCGTGTTTTTGCCTGCCTGGCTGTTTTTCTGCCATTTTCTTGTTTTGTGTCTACCTGCCTCAGTTCCACCATTAAAACCTTTATTTTTCCTTCATTGTCAAAGGTGTGTCAAGGTGCGTGAAATAAGGGAGCCAAACGCAGGGAGGTAGTTACTCTTCTTTCTATTTGGAATATAGGCACGCGTAAAACAAACAAGCGTGCAACTGCTACGCAATACAAACACCAAACATAGAACAATACCACACAAAGACAGCCAGAAACACAGGAACTTATATAAGCGATCTAATGAGGGAATGGACACCAGGTGTGTGCAATAACAAGACAGGACAGTGCCGTGGGAGGAGGAGCGGCGTGGCAAGAAGGCCGGCGATGACGCGCGCCGAACACCACGTTGGGAGGGGTGATGCGCGTCCTCCATGCGCGTCCTCGTTACAGTACCCCCCCCTCGACGCGCGGCTCCGGCAGCGCGCCCCCGCCGGCCCCGGGGCCGACCCGGAGGACGCCGTGCAGGACGATCAGGGCGCCGACGATGGAAGTCGGCGAGGAGCTCCGGATCAAGAACATCCACCGCCGGCACCCAGCAACGCTCCTCCGGGCCGTACCCCTCCCATTCCACCAGGTACTGCAGGCCCCCCCCCGGCGCCTCGAGTCGAGGATGGAACGGACCGAATACGCCGGGCCCCCCTCAATGTCCAGAGGGGGCGGAGGGACCTCCCGCACCTCAGACTGCTGGAGGGGACCAGCCACCACCGGCCTGAGGAGAGACACATGGAACGAGGCATTAATCCTGTAATCAGGGGGTAGTTGTAACTTATAGGTTACCTCGTTCACTCTCCTCAGGACTTTGAACGGCCCCACAAACCGTGGGCCCAGCTTCCGGCAGGGCAGGCGGAGAGGGAGGTTCCGGGTCGAGAGCCAGACCCGGTCGCCCACTGTGTAGACCGGGGCGTCGCTACGCCGGCGGTCGGCAGCGGACTTCTGGCGAGCCCCGGCGCGGCGGATGTGCTGATGAGCTACTGACCAGGTGTCCTCGGCGCGCCGGAACCAGTCGTCCACCGCCGGAGCCCCGGTCTCGGGCTGGCTCTGCCAGGGTGCCAAGACCGGCTGGTACCCTAGGACGCACTGGAAAGGGGTCAAGGAAGTGGAGGAGTGGCGGAGCGAATTCTGGGCATACTCTGCCCAGGGCAGGAACTCCGACCACTCCCCCGGCCGGTCCTGGCAATAGGACCGCAGGAACCTCCCCAGGTCTTGGTTCACACGCTCCACCTGCCCATTAGCTTCGGGGTGGAACCCGGAGGTGAGGCTGACCGAGACCCCCAACCGGCCCATAAAGGCCTTCCAAACCCGAGACGTGAACTGAGGGCCCCGGTCAGAAACAATGTCCTCCGGCACCCCGTAGTGCCGGAAGACATGGGCGAAAAGAGCCTCCGCGGTCTGCAGGGCCGTCGGGAGACCGGGAAGAGGAAGGAACCGGCAGGCCTTTGAAAACCGGTCCACAACAACCAGGATCGTGGTGTTGCCTAGTGAGGGGGGAAGATCGGTCAGAAAATCAATGGACAGGTGAGACCATGGTCGTTGTGGAACGGGCAAAGGATGTAACTTACCTGCCGGAAGGTGTCTAGGTGCCTTGCACTGAGCGCACACCGAACAGGAGGACACGTACACTCTCACATCCTTAGCCAGACCAGGCCACCAGTACTTATCGGTAAGGCAGCGCACAGTACGGTCTATGCCCGGGTGACCCGTGGAAGGGGACGTGTGGGCCCAGGAGATGAGACGGTCACGAACATCCAGCGGGACGTACTGACGATCCGCAGGACACTGAGGTGGCCCAGGATCGCTGCGTAACGCTCGCTGAATGTCCGCGTCCACGTCCCACACAACCGGCGCCACAATGCACGAGGCGGGCAGAATCGGTGTATCATCTACCCGCCTCACACCCGCGTCGCACAACCGAGACAGTGCGTCTGCCTTGGCGTTTTTCGTACCCGGCACGTATGACAGCGTGAAATCAAACCGGGCAAAAAACAACGCCCACCTGGCCTGACGAGGGTTCAGTCTCCTCGCCGCCCGGATATACTCCAGGTTTCGGTGGTCAGTCCAGACTACAAACGGGTGTTTCGCTCCTTCGAGCCAATGTCTCCAAACAGTCAAGGCGCTAAACACAGCCAACAGCTCCCTATCACCGACGCCATAGTTGCGTTCTGCCTCGCTGAGCTTCCGCGAGTAAAAAGCGCAGGGGCGACGCTTAGGAGGGGTACCTGATAGTTGGGATAACACAGCACCTATCCCTACCTCAGATGCATCCACCTCCACTATGAACGGCAGTGACGGGTCGGGGTGAGCCAAAACCGGGGCAGAGGTGAACATTCTCTTAAGGGTGCGAAATGCCTCGTCTGCCTCGGCCGTCCAGGTGATCTGGCTCGGCCCACCCTTCAATAAGGAAGTGATAGGAGCTGCTACCTTGCCGAAGCCCCGTATAAACCTCCGGTAGAAATTGGCAAACCCAATGAACCGCTGTACCGCCTTAACCGTGGTAGGAACGGGCCAATTACGCACGGCTGACACGCGATCAACTTCCATTTCCACCCCATCGGCGGTAATTCGAAACCCGAGGAAGGAGACGGCTCGCTGGAAGAATGTGCACTTCTCTGCTTTAGCGTACAGGCCATGCTCCAACAGTCGCCTCAGCACCCTGCGAACGAGAGACACATGCTCAGCACGCGTAGCGGAATACACGAGGATGTCGTCGATGTAAACCACAACTCCGCGCCCCAGCATGTCCCTAAACACATCGTTCACAAAGGACTGAAACACTGCCGGGGCATTCATCAACCCATACGGCATCACCAGGTATTCGTAGTGCCCCGTGGTGGTGCTGAAGGCCGTCAACCACTCGTCTCCCTCTCGGATTCTCACCAAGTTATACGCGCTCCTGAGGTCCAGTTTCGTGAAGAAGCGCGCCCCATGCATTGACTCGATGTACTGGGAAATAAGGGGGATGGGATATGAATAACGGACCGTCAGTTTATTCAGCGCCCTGTAGTCAATGCATGGACGCAAACCCCCATCCTTCTTCTTCACGAAAAAGAAACTCGAGGAGGCGGGCGAGGTGGAACGGCGGATCTGCCCCTGCCGCAGGGACTCGGCCATGTAGGTCTCCATCGCTGCCGTCTCAGCCTGCGACAGGGGATACACATGACAATAAGGAGGCACAGCGTCCCCCTTGAGATTTATAGCACAATCCCCGGGCCGATGTGGTGGCAAACGACTTGCCATGGCCTTAGAAAAAACCAGCGCTAAATCGGCATATTCCGGGGGAATGCGCACTGCGGAGACACTGTCTGGACTTTCCACCGAGGTCGCACCTACGGAAACACCTAGACACCTCTCCTGACACCCCTGAGACCACCCTGTCAATACTCTCTGCGACCAGGAAATAGTCGGGTTGTGTCCCGACAACCAGGGAAGACCCAGCACCACAGGGAAAGCAGGTGAGTGGATAACGTGGAATTCAATTTGTTCAGTATGGGTGTGCTGTACGATCATCGTGATGGGCACCGTGACGTGCTCAACGAGACCAGTGCCTAGTGGTTTGCTGTCTAAGCCCGTAATGGACCTAGGTTGAGACAATGGCACCAGCGGAATGCGCAGTCTCTGTGCGTAACCGCTGTCCATAAAATTCCCAGCTGCGCCTGAGTCTACGAGCGCCTTACACTGGGAGTTAGTAGGAAAATCAGGGAAGGCCACCAAAAGTGTCATGTGCTTCGCAGAGAGCCCTGACAGTGTGTGTGGTCTACTCACCTGACTCGGTGTAGGGGTGTCAGGCTTCCTCCGCTCGACCCTTTCACGCTGGAAACAGTGGGAGGCAGAGTGTCCCTTCCTCCCACAAAAGGAACACTCCCTAGACCGCACCGTCTCCCTAGGTGCGGCACCTCCCACTTCCATGGGTTCAGGTCTGGCGACGGGGTGTACCGGAGGGGGCTGATCATTCCCGGTGCGTCCGCGGGTGGCTAGCAGATTGTCCAGCCGGATCGCCATGTCGACGAGCTGGTCGAATGTCAACATGGCGTCCCGGCATGCCAGCTCCCTACGGACGTCAGGCTGTAAGTGGCACCGGAAATGATCAGTAAGTGCCCTCTCGTTCCAGCCCGACCCCGCCGCCAGGGTCCTGTACTCCAGGGCGAAGGCCTGTACGCTCCTTGTCCCCTGCCTGAGGTGCACGAGACGCTCGCCGACCTCCCTGCCGTCGGGCGGATGATCGAACACGGCCCGGAAGAGGCCGACAAACGCCCCGTAATGGGCCAACTCCGGCCCGTTAGTGGACCAAACGGAGTTGGCCCAGTCCAACGCCTTGCCCCTCAGGCAGGAGACAAGGGCCGAGACCTTCTCCCTATCCCCCGGGTGAGGGCTGATGGAGGCGAAGTAGAGCTCCAACTGGAGCAAAAACCCAGAGCACTGGGCAGCATCCCCGCCGAATCCCTGGGGAAGGCTCAGTTGTATGGTCCTCCTCGGCGACGGTGGAGACGATGGCAGGGGCACTCCAGCTGGGTTGTGTGTCGGGGGTTGCTGCTCAGATGGCAGCCTCGCCTCCAACCGCCGCATAGCTTGGACCATCTCTGTCACAGCCTCCCCCAGGGACGCGATCATGCTCCCATGCTGATGGATAAGGTCGCTCCCCGCTGACTCCATGCTCAGGTGTGGTATTCTGTCAAAGGTGTGTCAAGGTGCGTGAAATAAGGGAGCCAAACGCAGGGAGGTAGTTACTCTTCTTTCTATTTGGAATATAGGCACGCGTAAAACAAACAAGCGTGCAACTGCTACGCAATACAAACACCAAACATAGAACAATACCACACAAAGACAGCCAGAAACACAGGAACTTATATAAGCGATCTAATGAGGGAATGGACACCAGGTGTGTGCAATAACAAGACAGGACAGTGCCGTGGGAGGAGGAGCGGCGTGGCTAGAAGGCCGGCGATGACGCGCGCCGAACACCACGTTGGGAGGGGTGATGCGCGTCCTCCATGCGCGTCCTCGTTACATTCATGTCTGAGGTTGGGCCCTGCTTCTCCGAAATTGTGACAGAATTACTGACCATACAATGGATCCAGAGAACTTATGGAGGAGATTAGAAGACCAAGAGAGGCGCCTTAACACCCTCTGCCCAGAGGCCTTTCAAAAAAAAATTGGGGGGAGCTATGGGGGCATTTGGCGAGGAGCCCCTTGGAGAGGCCCGGCAGCGCCCCAGAGCCAGTGAAGCCCGTCGGCATCCCAGAGCCTGAACCGGCCCCGGGTCCTCTCCCTGCCGCTCCGGCCCCTGGTCCTTTCCCTGCCGCTCTGGCCCTTGGTCCTCTCCCTGCCGCTCCGGCCCCTGGTCCCTGCCACCAGCCCGTGTTTTTGCCTGCCTGCCTGTTTTTCTTGTTTTGTTTCTACCTGCCTCAATTTCACCATTTAAACCTCTTTCAAGTCTGCGCTTGGGTCCTGCTTCTCCGAAATCATGACAACAGGTGTGGGAAATTTTTATTGCCATTTTCACCTGTTTGTGTCACCTTGTGCGTCTGTAACAAGACCAAACATTCAAGGGTATGTTAACTTTTGATCAAGGCAATTTGGGTGATTTCTGTTAACATTATGATTTAAAAAGGAGCCAAATCACTATGTGATCATATGATCACTATCCTTAAATAAAAAACTTTTTTTTTGCATGATCAATCATATTTTCAAAATCAGTGCCAGAATTTCACAATTCTGCCAGGGTATGCAAACGTATGCACACAACTGTAATTAAGGGGGCACTGTGTAGAATACATTTAAACATCAACATGACTTGTATCCTCTTCCCCTTCCCCTACTTTACTTAATGAGATTAGTATTAGCTCATTGATATGAAAAATTAGCACGTTTAGGGTGGGTATGGAGTAGAACTGCTGCTGGTGTTTATAGTGAGTATTAAAAGACTACAAGTCTTTGCAAACCAACAGACTGACCGGCAATAAAGTTTCAATGAGGAATAGCTCAGGCACAATTAAGTTGAAAAACATATTTGAATAATTAACTTAAAACATTCTCTGCAGATGTCTTCTGGTCATTTATGCTAGTAGTACAGTTAAAATATACAAAATGTTCCCTTTTATTGAACAGTTTTCTGTTGCTTATTGATGTGCTGAATTATGCAATTAGAGATCATAAGTCAATTAATAGTCCTGTCACTATCCCTTAATTCACTGAAATGTAACACATTTTGACTAAAGCACATCTCAAATATGGTCTGCCTTAATACTCACTAACCCAATGTCTCACCCTGTGCAAAATCTATTTTGCATCACAGCACTTGATACAGTAGCATGTCCCAGTGTTACAAATTAAGATAAAAAGCACTGATGTACAGACTAATTTAAAATCTGTTTAATATTAATATTCAAATTTCCTTGCCATTTCACTCTAAAGGATATTGATCTGTCCTCTCAAACATGAAGTCGAAGTCAGTGAGTGTACTCTAGGAGGAAGTTATTATCTCAGTATCCAATCACATTTTCCAAGACTAACAGTGCCCCTGTTTAATTAAATCTGTATTTGACTTATCTCTATAAAGAAAGCATATCGACTAGATTAATACTAAAGTTTGCTTTTTTAATTATGAGAATACAGAGAATAGGATGTAGACATGGAAGTGATAGATAAGGTAGGTAGAACAATTGCTGAGAATAATCTGAGCAGCATATACAGTAGCTTAAGCCTTGAGCTCAAGTCACAGCCCATAGTGGGCCACAAATGTTTGTAAAAATGACCAATGATTACAGATGATCACATATATGGGAGATTATTATGCGGTCATGCTATCATAATATTATGACACTGTCCAGAGTGGTTTGCTGCAGCCATGGTGACGTCGTTACATGGCCCAGCCTTTGATAATAGAACAGTCATTCACAGTATGTTCCCAAATCAATCTCATCTGAGATTCATCAGTCGGAGCAACGACTGAGAAGATATGACACCACTCAGAAGCAATATTGATTTAAGATGCAGTTTTATAGGGTGTGCAGAACAATGCACTTCAGTTGGTGTGAATTCCATTTTGTGCAGACACTAGCAATATTATCACCTTAAAGTGAACATTTTGAAGGATGGGATGAGAAAGTAGTTGATTCATATGAATGCAGCTTTTTTAAGGCAAGAATATACAACCCTGTTTCCAAAAAAGATGGGATGCTGCGTAAAATGCAAATAAATACAGAATGCAATGATATGCAAATCAAATATCCCTATATTCAATTGAAACAACTACCAAGACAACACATAAAATGTTAAAACTGAGAAATGTTATTGTTTGTGGAAAAATAATGCCCATTTAGAATTTGTTGCCAGCAACAAGTTTAAAAAAAGTTGGGACAGGGGCATGTTTACCACAGTGTTGTATCGCCTCTTCTTTTAACAATAATCTTCAAGCGTTTGGGAACTGAGGAGACCAATTGCTGTAGCTTTGACAGTGAAATTCCCATTCTTGCTTGAAATAGGATATCAACTGGTCAACAGTTTGGGGTCTTATTGGTTGCATTTTCTGTTTCTATAACTGCTATATATATGCTATATATGCTTATACTGCATTATTACTGTATTATATTGCATTTTGAGTACATGTATAAGGCTGTATAATGTGTTATGCATATGGCCTTTAAATAAAGTATTACTCTATTTTCTATTGAATATAGAGTTTAAATGATTTGCATATAATTGCATTCAGTTTTTTTGTATATACAGCTCTGGACAAATTTTAGGCTTTTGTCATTAGGATAAAAAACTGTTTGTTCTGGTGACACCTGCTGGTCAGGAATACATTTAACGTTTATATAAACATGTCTTTCCATCATTTTGGGGGGAATTAGAATAGAATATGAAGTTTGTTCTTCTTTCCTTTCCATCTAGCTTTTTCAAACTGCGCATTTGTAATAATGTTTTAGATTATAAGGTCAATTGTGTCATAAGATGCACAAAATATTTCAAAAGATTTGAAAAACAATAAACAGTATCGTCTGAACTCAAAAGGTTAGCTTCTTGCACCATTACCTGTTACTGATTATGAGTCTGAGATGCTACCGGCTATGGCATCGCTGGTGTAAAAATTTTGACATTTGTTTTACCTATTAAATAAGGTGATCAGTAGAGGTCAGTGTTTAAAAGTCTCAGGCATCAAACACCCACAAAAGCCTACATTTTACAAGAGGCTTTGGAAAAAGCATGTGATCAAATGAATCTTCATGAATCACATGGTATTGTTAAGTCGATCAAAGCTGGCCTTGTTGCTTCGATCAGACTAGGTTGACATTTTTAAGCAAGCTTTGGTGAGTCGGGTTGCGCATCCCATCAGTAGGTGTAGTAATATGTTGCACTACAGGAAATTGCTTTTCTGTTGACTTTAATTGCATAAATGCTTTCAAAGTAAACATGTTTTTAATTTATTGGGTATTTTTAGCAAACAATTTGGTTGGAATTTCACTCAAATACAGTATACAGCTCTGGAAAAATTAAGACACTACTCCTAATTTTTCTTAAAGGTCCCCTGACATGAAATTTTCATTTTGTGAGGTTTTTTAACATTAATATGAGTTCACCTAGCCTATATATGGTCCCAAATTTTCTAAAAATTCCATTCGGTGTAAATTGAGCATTTTCTATCTTTCTCTGACTTGGAGAAAACGGAGAATCAAACAGGCTGATCTGGACCCGTCTCTTTGTGACGTCGCAAGGAGAAATTGTTAACTCCCATGGTAACTCCCCTTTTTCTGCTTTGCCCGCCCAGAGAAAGAATTTAAATAGAGCCAGGTGTGAGGCACACGTGTGTGAGCGCGACTTCAATTTGTCTACGCGACGAGGAGGGGCATCATGGCTTTTGAGCGAAGGAAACACAAAATTGCTCAGTAATAGGATGTAGAGATGAGCAACGAAGTCTTTTTTACTTCCTTCGTACATGCCACAGAAGAACCAGTGGAATGATTTCATTTTCTCCGGAAAAGCGCCGACACAGCTTCCCAAAGTTTTGCATGTCTGTGGCAAACATTTCACCGACGACTATGTACATAATGTTACACAACAAAATTATTTACTCCTGCGTGCACATAAATATATAGGCTTTATATATCTTGTGTAACGTGACTTCATGATATGAAGGGAGAATTTTTACATTTAAAAAAACCCTCTTCTCTAAACTAGAATATTTACTGATATAGATGCTAACACAGCTTTAAAATCATCACAAATCAGAGAAACATGGAAAGGCAAAAGCAGATTAGCTTTAGCTTTAACTTACATGATAATCAGACATCCTAACAAAGTATCATATAGACATAATATTTTTAACTAACCATTCGGAAACATCCTTCTGGAGGCGCTGAGTTGCAACTTCTTCATCCGTTGCTTCTCCATCTGGATCGGATTCTGGGTCAAACTGAAATGCTTCAATGTGTCTTCGTGCCATTGCAATATGATCCAGACATACCGGTAAACATGCACGTTACCTTTGCCGCAAGATAGTAAAGGCCACGCTCACCCACCACCTTGCCCCGCCTTTTTCATCCTCATTAAAATTTAAAGTCACAGACACCAATACGGGCCGTTTGAAGGAAGCTCATTCTGTGACTGTATTGTAGTGGCTATAATTCTGCAGCAAGGCTGAATTTTTGAAAAAAGATTTCAGATACAGTACTAGGGACCACTATGGCCTATATTAAAGCCTACAAAAAGTAGCATGTCATGGGACCTTTAAGTCAGCATCTTATGGACATTTTGAACTAAGGTGCATTTGAGAAATGTCTATCTTTCCATTGGCTGGCATGTAAATCTTTGCTGTGATTGTGACACACATGTCTGTATAATATCAGAGGATTATTAGGTATTTGGGCAATGTCCTCCTGCCTAAATAAAGAAGGGTGTCAGTCTTTTGTTCCTTAGGAATGTGGTCCTTGGGTGGAGTAAGGTCAGTTGGCCCCTTTAGGCTGAACACAACAGTAAACATTATGGCAGGAAAGATAAGGTGGGGGGACACCCCGCCCATTGGGTAAAACCTATGTGACACAAGACAGATGGGCAACAACTTACCACACCCCTTTTTTATGTAATATATACTGTTGAATGACATGTTTTGAGTCAGAGACTCCTCGGACGATTATGTTTGTAAGAGGTTGACGCGTCTCTCTTATTTGCAAATAATTAATAAACTGTGCCAAGAGAATTTTGCCTTTAAGAGTGTTGATCGATGGAATTACCATCACAATCTCTACATTCCATTCTAGTGTCTGTTAAATTCCAACACAGGCACATCTCATTTTACTTAATTAGGTGATTTCCTGAACCAAATCTAATTTAACCTATTATAAAAACCACTGCTGTGGTCATCAGTATCCTCTTGCAATTGGACCAGCTGGAAGGAAAAAACAGTGCAAGTAGTACCTCAAAGGTCATTTCAATAAATAAATAACTATTCAGCATGACAAAGGGGTAGACAAGATAAGGGTTCAATTCTGGCTTTACTGGCAGAGGGATACAGTGTGCGTCAGGTTGCTTCCATTCAGAATATTTCAAAGATGGCGGTTCATAAGAACAAGGTCAAGCACTAAACATTTGTGACAACAAAGCTACAGACTGGCAGAGGACGAAACCAACTGTCCACTGACCGAGATGACCATCAACTCATTTGAATGTCACTAAACAACTGTAGGATGACATGAAGTGACCTACAAAAAGAATGACAAACAGCAGCTGGGGTGAAGTGCACAGCGAGGACAGTTCAAAACAGGCTCCTAGGGACAGGGCTGAAGTCATGCAAAGCTAGAAAAGGCCCTTCAACAATGAGAAGAAAAGAAGAGCCAGGCTGAAGTTTGCAAAAGACCATAAGGATTGGACCATAGAGGAATTAAGTGAATCTTCAAGAGTCAAATTTTCAGCTTTGCCCAACACCTGGTCGTCTAATGGTTAGACAGAGGACTGGAGAGGCCTACAAGCCACAGCTTCTCGCACACACTGTGAAATTTGGTGGAGGATCGGTGATGATCTGGGGATGCTTCAGCAAGGCTGGAATCGGACAGATTTGTCTTTGTGAAGGACGTATGAATTAAGCCAAGTACAAGGTTATCCTGGAAGAACACCTGCTTCCTTCTGCTCAGTCAATGTTCCCCAACTCTGAGAATTGGTTTTTCCAGCAAGACAATGCTCCATTCCACACAGCAAGGTCAATCAAGGTGTGGATGGAGGACCACCAGATCAAGACCCTGTCATGGCCAGCCCAATCTCCAGATCTGAACCCCATTGAAAACCTCTGGAATATGATCAAGAGGAAGATGGATGGTCACAAGCCATCAAACAAAGCCGAGCTACTTGAATTTTTGTGCCAGGAGTGGAATAAAGTCACACAACAACAATGTGACAGACTGGTGGAGAGCATTCTAAGTCGCATGAAAGCTGTGATTAAAAATCAGGGTTATTCAACCAAATATTGATTTCTGAACTAAGTTAAACATTAGTATTTTGTTGTTGAAAAACTAATATTAATTTGTTTTCTTTGCATCATTTGATTTGTTTGGTTATTTTTACCAGTTGTTATTTTCTCCAAATAACCACTCTAAATTATAGTGTTTTTATTTGGAATTTGGGAAAATGTTGTCAGTGGTTTATAGAATAAAACAAAACAGTTGAAACAATACCTATGAATAGTAAAACCAGAGAAACTGATAATTTTGCTGTGGTCGCTTAATCTTGTCTAGAGCTGTATTTATATACACCCATCAGCCATAACATTATGACCACTGACAGGTGAAGTGAATAACACTGATACACCGATCAGCCATAACATTATGACCAGTGACAGGTGAAGTGAATAACACTGATACACCCATCAGCCATAACATTATGACCAGTGACAGGTGAAGTGAATAACACTGATACACCCATCAGCCATTACATTATGACCACTGACAGGTGAAGTGAATAACACTGATAATCTCGTTATCATGGCATCTGTCAATGGGTGGGATATATTAGGTAGCAAGTGAACATTCTGTCCTTAAAGTTGATGTGTTTGAAGCAGGAAAAATGGGCAAGCATAAGGATCTGAGCGACTTTGAAAAGGAACAAACTGTGATGGCTGGATGACTGGGTCAGAGCATCTCCAAAACTGCAGCACTTGTGGGGTGTTCCTGGTTTGCAGTGGTCAGTACCTATCAAAAGTGGTCCAAGGAAGGAAAAGTGGTGAACCGCAAACAGGGTCATGGGCGGTCAAGGCTCATTGATGCATGTGGGGAGTGAAGGCTGGCCCATATTATCCGATCCAACAGATCAAATTGCTGAAAAAGGTAATGCTGGTACTGATAGGTGTCAGAACACACAGTGCATTGCAGCTTGGTACGTATGGGGCTGCATAGCCACAGACCAGTCATGGGACCCATGGTACCCATGTTGACCACTATCACTGCCGAAAGTGCCTACAATGGGTATGTGAGCATCAGAACTGGACCACAGAGCAATGGAAGAAGGTGATATAAAATATGAAGCTATTTTCATCAACCCTATCAAATATAAATGACATCACCCTATTTTGTATTTGAAAGATGTATTTTAAATACATGTACAACTTTAAGAGACGACTGCACCTCCTCACTCAAAACTTTCCTTTTCAACTTTTTTGGAAAGGAAAGAAAAAAGTGCAGTGGTGTCTTAATTTTTTAGAGCTGTATTTATTTCTGGACAAGACCAAAGAACAATGTTTTTGTACTTCACCATGCCACAACTAAGAATAACAAAATAAAATACAAATATTTCAAAGAATGAGTCATTCCAGGGTCTCAATCTCTATTATGTCTCAGTACTGCTGTTGTTTTACGTCAAGTGACCTAAGAATTTGCAGGTATATTCAAGTAAAACTATTCATGATTCAGTGACCAAAAGAATAAATGGCAACAGTGACACCTATGTAAGTCAGTCATTTTCATATTCCAGGAGAGGTTACAGTTGGTTTGTTTGCTTGCTCATTTGAGGTCACCAAAATCGAATTGAGTGCATTAGAAATGTGAGAGGGGGGTTAGGAAGAGCTTTCAACTGTATGTTTTCTTTGTTGTGCTCTCCTTACTTGCCATTGAAGAACTGAAGAAAGTCATTTTTTTTGGAACATCGCAAAGTGTTATTTTCAACGTGATTAGCTAAGTTATGAAATACAATGATGGCAATACACTTCCAATAAAAAATATATAATTTTGTTGCACATTGAAAAGTCATGAATGCATTGAAGTGCATGTTCTACTGCTTCTGTTCTTCCCAATATAACATAACATTCTGTGCAAGACAGCTAGGGGTCTCACCCATGTCATATCCATAAAATTATAGTCAAACATAGCATATAAACAAACTGCTGGGCACAGCACCTCATTTCAACATGGTTAACCATTTGATATTTTCTTCACGTTAATCAGTGAGATGTATTTCCCTCTCACTACAATGTATTTACAATGTATTTACCTTCTCAAAGTATTTACCTTCTCAAAATTACATCAAAAACTTTAAATTGTCAGAAAATAATCAGTTCTGTCTTTTGCTTCCCAAACGCTCATGCTGTTATTTTTATAAATGTTTACCAGTTTTCTTTTCACAATGAACTCCTCTGTGGTAAATGTTCCCTCCCCTACTGCTCTTTCAGCTTAAAGCTCTCTACTCAATCCTTTCCTACTTTACTGTAAAAAAGCATAAAAATAGTTTATTAAAATAATTATTTACTCTCCTTTTTTCTCATTATCCTAGATATGCCCACTGCCTTCAACACTTTAAACCATCAGATCTTGTTCTCCAACTTCCAAGGGCTGGTCTTAGGCTCTACACGCTTTTGGTTAAAGCTGGCTGGTCAGGGAGAGTTGAAGATTAAGACCTGAAAATAAATAAAGTTTTCTTAATAAGTTTATTTTATTCTGAAAATGGAAGAGAAAACCGAACTGAGCATACCCAGGCCTTTTCATATGATTAGACTACATACAAAAAAGGCACAGCACACAAACAACACACTATACCAATCTTATGGAAAATGGTGAGGGCAATTCTAGAATGGAGTTGTAAATGAATTAGTTCAACTGCCAAATTACTACTCCTTTGCCGCCTCTATTGAGCAATCCAAAATCAAGGGCATCTACTGCACAGCTCAAGAGAAAACTTGCCCCTCTGCTTCATTTTGAGCCTCCCAGATTATTAATAAATTGTAATAATCAATACATTTAAATTACTACCCCAAATACAGTATGATTTTTTACAACAAATTGTTAAGGTCAATGACATTGAAAGCTGCACCAAAGTCTAAGAATCCAGCTGACAGAATCTTAGAAATATGAATTCCTTCATCAATCGTTCGTGTTGCCCTTCTCAAAAGGCATGTTGTAGGTATTTTCTCAATTTGTTACCTGTGAAATAACATAAAGTTTGTATGGCACAGGAAACAAGTTGTCTGTTCTGTATCTATTCTTTGGTAGTGGAATTACTTTTTCCTCCATATCCTGGGGCATACACTTTTCTTACGAAAAAATAAAATGCAAATAGTAATGGAAATATTTGCTACCAACTAATTTGCCTATTTGTAAGATTTTGCTACCAAATAAGATTCTCTGTATATGCATGTTTGTCATCACTGATGTATAGCAATCATTTTCTTACTTCATCAGTACTAGAGTTTCAAAACTGCAGTCTTGCCAAGATGTTTGAGGCAGTGAAGACTGAATAACATAGGACTGATGTAGGTTTTTTGTATATCCTTCATCAGTGACTAATTTAGACCAGGGACACCAAGTAGATGCAATTAATGATGCGGTAGAACAGAAAACCTGCATGTTTCAGACCTCATAGGGTAAGAGTGTCAGTCAGTTTACAGTGTGATTGTCCCCATTTGCCTTTTATACATATTAGTGTCATTAGTACGAAAGGTTTAGTTCAAATCTTCAGATTAATGTATCAAGGGGGTATCATTTATGTAGACAGTCAGATAGACTTGCCTATCTAATAAAACCCAGAAGCTATTTAACTGAAACCTCTTTGAATGCATATGTCTATAAAGAGTATGAGGGTAATATCTCAGGCATTAGAAATTTTTTGCCAGAAACAAATTATTGAAATATTAACTTAAACATTAACTGCAATTGTATTCGGGTCATGTATACTAGTAGTACAGTAAAAAAGCTAAAAAAAAACGTACATATGGCCCCTGTAAGTAGAGCCTCTGTGTCTTATTATGCTAATGACTCAACATTATACATGTCAGCCACAAAAGTTAAAGTAGTACTATAACTATACATTTCAACTTCTTAGTTCTTGTCCTTAAAATTGAGATATGTATTTTCAGGCATGTATCTATTACTTTTATAGCCATTACCTAATTTATGAAGGTCAACAAAACGTTGGGATATTTTAGTGTGTTTTTGCCCTATTATGTAGAAAAATGTAAGAATTGGTTTCTTGTTTTGCAATAAATCCTCCACCCATGCCACAAAACATACCCATGTAAAAGTGACCATCCTACTAGTCCTTGACCTTTGCGTTGTGTTACAGTGTTGGCACTAATAATCATCTCAATGAATTCAATGTAGTTGATCACAAGCCCATCTGCTTTGTCACAGCTACCTCCTACAACACTCAGCACACTATGCTCTTCATGCTCTGATAAACTGGTCTTCACTGCATACACAAAGCCGGACTCATTGGTACCAGCTTATTTACAAGACTCTCCAAAGCAAATCCCCCCTTTACCTCAGCTGGTTCCTCAACATCCCTCCACCCACTCTAAATCTGCGCTCCAACAGATGCATTAAACTATTCATATGCATTAAACTATTCATACCTTCAGTGAATACCTCCTATAGGAGTAATTCTTTACAGATTTCTTCAACCATTGACTGGAATGAACTGCAAAAGTCCTCAAAATCTTTCACACACTTACTCCTTAAAAAAAGGAGTAGGCAAGCCTAGTTCTGCCAGTCAGCAATTAGAAGGGATGAATGTTGCAGCACTCATACGTCTATTTCCCCAAGACAACCTCTGGATATGACGCTGAGCACGTGCATTCAACTCCTTTGGTCGACCATGACGAGGCCTGTTCTGAGTGAAACCTGTCCTGTTAAACTGCTGGTCTTGGCCACCATGCTGCAGCTCCATTTCAGGGTCTTGGCAATCTTCTTATAGCCTAGGCCATCTTATATGTAGAGCAACAATTCTTTTTTTCAGAACCTCAGAGAGTTCTTTGCCATGAGGTGCCATGTTGAACTTCCAGTGACCAGTATGAGGGAGTGTGAGAGCGATGACACCAAAGTTAACACACCTGCTCCCCATTCACACCTGAGACATTGTAACACTAACGAGTCACATGACACTGGGGAGGGAAAATGGCTAATTGGGCCCAATTTGGACATTTTTACTTAGGGGTGTACTCACTTTTGTTGCCAGCGGTTTACACAGCTTACAAAAATTTGGTCTGCAAATTTTAACCCTTCTGTTCCTCACTCAAAACCTTCCTTTTCGACTTTTATGAAAAGGAAAGAAAAAGGTGAAGTAATCTATAATTTTTTTTCATATATATATATATATATATATATACACAGCTGTGCTCATAAGTTTGCAAACCCTGGCAGAAATTATGAAATGTTGGCATTGATTATGAAAATATGACTGATCATGCAAAATAACTGTCTTTTATTTATGGCTAGTGGTCATATGAAGCTAGTTTTTGTCACATAGTTGTTTGGTTCATTTTAAAATCATAATGATAACAGAAATCACCTCAGGTAAATACAGGCTGCTCTGGAACAAGATGGTGTGGTTAAACAAAAATGAGCTGCAAGGTCAAGTTGCCAGAAATAAGCCTTTAGTGCTCCAATGCCTCAAAAAAGCCTGGTTACAAAATGCCCGACAACACCTTAACACCTCACAGCTTCTGGCACATTGTAGATTGGAGTAACGAAACCAAAGTAGAGCTTTATGGTCACAACCATAAGCGCTATGTTTGGAGAGGGTTCAACAAGGCCTATAGTGAACTTCAACTTTTAAAACAAAATACACACAGACGGCCCTGAAGTCACCGAGGTGGTTAAGAAACTCCTCGGTGGCAAGGCACCGGGGGTGGATGAGATCCGCCCTGAGTACCTCAAGTCTCTGGATGTTGTGGGGCTGTCTTGGTTGACACGCCTGTGCAACATCGCGTGGCGGTCAGGGACAGTGCCTCTGGGATGGCAGACCGGGGTGGTGGTCCCTCTTTTTAAGAAGGGGGACCGGAGGGTGTGTTCCAACTATAGGGGGATCACACTTCTCAGCCTCCCCGGGAAAGTCTATGCCAGGGTTCTGGAGAGGAGAATACGGCCGATAGTAGAACCTCGGATTCAGGAGGAACAGTGTGGTTTTCGTCCAGGCCGTGGAACACTGGACCAGCTCTATACCCTCTACAGGGTGATGGAGGGTTCATGGGAGTTTGCCCAACCAGTCCACATGTGTTTTGTGGATTTGGAGAAGGCATTCGACTGTGTCCCACGCGGCATCCTGTGGAGAGTGCTTCGGGAATATGGGGTCCTGGGTCCTTTGCTAAGGGCTGTCAGGTCCCTGTACGACCGAAGCAGGAGCTTGGTCCGCATTGCCGGCAGTAAGTCAGACTTGTTCCCTGTGCATGTTGGACTCCGGCAGGGCTGCCCTTTGTCACCGGTTCTGTTCGTAATTTTTATGGACAGAATTTCTAGGCGCAGCCAGGGGCCGGAGGGTGTCAGGTTTGGGGACCACACGATTTCATCTCTGCTCTTTGCGGATGATGTTGTCGTGTTGCCCCCTTCAAGCCAGGACCTTCAGCATGCACTTGGACGGTTTGCAGCCGAGTGTGAAGCGGTGGGGATGAAAATCAGTACCTCCAAATCCGAGGCCATGGTCCTCAGTCGGAAAAGGGTGGCTTGCCCACTTCAGGTTGGTGGAGAGTGCCTGCCTCAAGTGGAGGAGTTTAAGTATCTAGGGGTCCTGTTCACGAGTGAGGGAAGGATGGAACGGGAGATTGACAGACGGATCGGTGCAGCTTCTGCAGTAATGCGGTCGATGTATCGGTCTGTCGTGGTGAAGAAAGAGCTGAGCCGCAAGGCGAAGCTCTCGATTTACCGGTCAATCTACGTTCCTACTCTCACCTATGGTCATGAGCTTTGGGTCATGACCGAAAGGACAAGATCCCGGATACAGGCGGCCGAAATGAGCTTTCTCCGCAGGGTGGCTGGGCGATCCCTTAGAGATAGGGTGAGAAGCTCGGTCACCCGGGAGGAGCTCAGAGTAGAGCCGCTGCTCTTCCACATCGAGAGGGGTCAGCTGAGGTGGCTTGGGCATCTGTTTCGGATGCCTCCGGAACGCCTTCCTGGGAAGGTGTTCCGGTCCCGTCCCACCGGGAAGAGACCCCGGGGAAGACCTAGGACACGCTGGAGGGACTATGTCTCCCGGCTGGCCTGGGAACGCCTCGGTGTCCCCCCGGAAGAGCTGGAGGAAGTGTCTGGGGAGAGGGAAGTCTGGGCATCCCTGCTTAGACTGCTGCCCCCGCGACCCGGCCCCGGAAAAGCGGAAGATGATGCTATGCTATGCTATGCTACACACAGACGGAACTTAAAAACCAAGAGCAAACTATATAGGAAAATAATGAAAACCAACTCTGCCATATACAAAAGATTCTATTATGACCTTAAATGTGAATCCTATAAGAAATAAAATGTGTTTTTGCCTGCTCACTCATGTTTTCTTTACAAATGGTACATATATTATCAATTATCCAAGTGTATGCAAACATTGGAGAACAACTGTGTATATATACACTGAAAAAAATTATAAACGCAACACATTTTAGAGTGGCCTTTTATTGTGGCCAGCCTGAGGCACACCTGTGAAATAATCATGCCGTCTAATCAGCATCTTGAGGTGGATGGATTATCTCGACAAAAGAGAAATGCTCACTAACACAGATTTAGACAGATTTGTGAACAATATTTGAGAGAAATAGGCCTTTTGTGTACATAGAGAAAGTCTTATATCTTTAAGTTCAGCTCATGATAAATGGGGGCAAAACAAAAGTGTTGCATTATATAATTTTGTTTAGTGTGTGTGTGTATATATATATATATATATATATATATATATATATATATATACATACAGATGCTGGTCATAAAATTAGAATATCATCAAAAAGTTGATTTATTTCAGTAATTTCATTCAAAAAGTGAAACTTGTTTAATGTATACATTCATTCCACACAGACTGATATATTTCAAGTGTTTTTTTTAATTTTGATGATTATAACTGACAACTAATGAAAACCCCAAATTCAGTATCTCAGAAAATGTGAATATTGTAAAAAGGTTCAATATTGAAGACACCTGTTGCCACACTCTAATTAGCTAATTAACTCAAAACACCTGCAAAGGCCTTTAAATGGTCTCTCAGTCAAGTTCTGTAGGCTACACTATCATGAGGAAGACTGCTGACTTGACAGCTGTCAAAAAGACGACCATTGACACCTTGCACAAGGAGGGCAAGACACAAAAGGTCATAGCTAAAGAGGCTGGCTGTTCACAGAGCTCTGTGTCCAAGCACATTAATAGAGAGGCGACGGGAAGGAAAAGATAAGAAAAAAAGTGTATAAGCAATAGGGATAACCGCACCCTGGAGAGGATTGTGAAACAAAACTGTGGAGGAGATTCACAAAGAGTGGACTGCAGCTGGAGTCAATGTTTCAAGAACCACCACGCATAGACGTTTGCAAGACATGGGTTTCAGCTGTCGCATTCCTTGTGTCAAGCCACTCTTGAACAAGACACAGCGTCAAAAGCGTCTCTCCTGGGCTAAAGACAAAAAGGACTGGACTGTTACTGAGTTATGTTCTCTTGATGAAAGTAAATTTTGCATTTCCTTTGGAAATCAAGGTCCCAGACTATGGAGGAAGAGAGGAGAGGTACAGAATCCACGTTGCTGGAAGTCCAGTGTAAAGTTTCCACAGTCAGTGATGGTTTGGGGTGCCATGTCATCTGCTGGTGTTGGTCCACTATGTTTTCTGAGGTCGAAGGTCAATGCAGCCATCTACCAGGAAGTTTTAGAGCACTTCATGCTTCCTGCTGCTGACCAACTTTATGGAGATGCAGATTTCATTTACCAACAAGACTTGGCACCTGCACACAGTGCCCCAGCTTCCAGTACCTGGTTTAAGGACCATGGTATCCCTGTTCTTAATTGGCCAGCAAACTGGCCTGACCTTAACCCTATAGAAAATCTATGGGGTATTGTGAAGAGGAAGATGCGATACGCCAGACCCAACAATGCAGAATAGCTGAAGGCCACTATCAGAGCAACCTGGGCTCTCATAACACCTGAGCAGTGCCACAGACTGATCGACTCCATGCCACGCCGCATTGCTGCAGTAATTCAGGCAAAAGGAGCCCCAACTAAGTATTGAGTGCTGTACATGCTCATACTTTTCATGTTCATACTTTTCAGTTGGCCAACATTTCTAAGTAATTAAGTAATATTCAAGTTTTCTGAGATACTGAATTTAGGATTTTCATTAGTTGTCAGTTATAAACATCACAACAACAAAAAAATAACATTTGAAATATATCAGTATGTGTGTTATGAATGAATATAATAAACAAGTTTCACTTTTTGAATGGAATTACTGAAATAAATCAACTTTTTGATGATATTCTAATTTCATGACCAGCACCTGTATATATACACACACACACCGATGAGCCAAAACATTTTGACCACTCAAAGGTGAAGCAAATGTGATCATCTTCTAACAGGGGCACATGTCAAGGTCTGGGTAGATTAGATGGTAAGCGAACAATCAGTTCTTCTAGTCATTATGTTGGATGCAGGAGAAATGGGCAGGATTTATGACCTGAGTGACGTTGACAAAGTCCAAATTGTTATGGCTAAATGACTGGGTCAGAGCATTATTGAAATGGCAAGGTTTACGTGATGCTCCCGGTCAGCAGTGGTGGTCAACATGGGCACACGCAGCCTCATACGTAACAAGCTGCAATGCACTGTGTTCTGACACCTATCAGAACCAGCATAAACTTTTTCAGCAATTTGAGCTACAGTAGCTCGTCTCTTGGATCGGACCACACAGGCCAGCATTCGCCTTGGCCCCCCATGACCTTGTCACCGGTACACTGCTTTTCCTTCCTTGGACCACTTTTGATAGGTACTGATCACTGCAAACCAGGAACACTCCACAAGTGCTGCAGTTTTGGAGATGCTCTGACCCAGTCATCCAGCCATCACAGTTTGTCCCTTGTCAAAGTCGCTCAGATCCTTATGCTTGCCCATTTTTCCTGCTTCAAACACATCAACTTTAAGGACAGAATGTTCACTTGCTACCTAATATATCCCACCCATTGACAGGTGCCATGATAACGAGATTATCAATGTTATTCACTTTACCTGTCAGTGGTCATAATGTTAGGCCACCTCTAACTCAAGCTAGTAATAAAACTTCTTCCATCCACCCTGCACACATGTAATTCCATGTTGGCAATCAGGTTTTAGTATCTGAATTCCTCACTGGCAAGATTTTCACAAAACTACAATTTGACACGTGTTTCTAAAATGTACATACATCAAGATCGTCTCTTACTAGAATTAAAATCAGGTATTATACTGTATGATCCACCACCACCGTAATGCTATAACTATAATCCCATAGCCAATCTTAGAAATATAGAAAAAAATATTAGCTGGATAGATCCTTTTCAGTAATAAAACTGCCTTCCATAGCTCAGCTTCATAGCTCACAAGAGCACAATACACAATATTTAGAATGTACAGTATGAATATTATACTGTGGGTGATGACAAAGTCGATATGTAAGTCATAAACTTTTATTAACTTTTATTCATTGCAATGCAGCACACAACATCATTTCAAAGGGCTGGTCTTGTAAAATACTGTATGTTCCATAGAAATGTAATAAAATAACGTAAAATGGAGATGGTCTAATAAAATATGCAGATGATATTGCTTTTAGTGCGATGCCTGTTTGATGAACTGTCTTTAAGCACATTAGTTGACTGTGGACACCAGTTGTCCTTAAAACTAAATGTCACCAAGATTATGGAAATTCAGCTGAGCAGAGACAAACAGCACATCAATTCCACTACCAGACAATTGCAATCATGAGACCCAGGATAAATCAAGCCCTTTTCCCAGCAAAGCCCATTCTCAAAAGAAGCTAAGTTTCACCATTTCATTACAAAAATGATGAGACTATGAAGGATCATTAAAAAAAGCTGAGGTCATCACAGAATTGGCAAAAAAAACCTGATTAAAAATACAGTTCATCCCAACAGCTATACATAATTATGTTTCAGGTTAGAAACAACCCTTTGGGCCATCTCTAAACACAGGAGTTGTTGGAATTTGTTCAACTGAGAGACAATTTATGAAGGTGGGCGTGTAATTATTTTGATGGATTTGTAGCAAATTTGTGTTAAATGTGTAGAGACTTCTACATGCTTTGTAAGTGGGAAAACCTGCAAAATCGGCAGTGTATCAAATACTTGTTCTCCCCACTGCACATCTGAATGGTGCCTCATTCTTTTTTTTCCTTCATGCATTAGCTATAATTCTTATCAGAGGTACTCTTAAACTGTGAGTGACGGAATCTAAAACAAAAATCCAGAAAATCACATTGTATGATTTCTAAGTAATTAATTTGCATTTTATTCAATGACATAAGTATTTGATACATCAGAAAAGCAGAACTTAATATTTGGTACAGAAACCTTTGTTTGCAATTACAGAGATCATACGTTTCCTGTAGTTCTTGACCAGGTTTGCACACACTGCAGCAGGGATTTTGGCCCACTCCTCCATACAGACCTTCTCCAGATCCTTCAGGTTTCGGGGCTGTCGCTGGGCAATACAGACTTTCAGCTCCCTCCAAAGATTTTCTATTGGGTTCAGGTCTGGAGACTGACTAGGCCAATACAGGACCTTGAGATGCTTCTTACGGAGCCACTCCTTAGTTGCCCAGGCTGTGTGTTTCGGGTCGTTGTCATGCTGGAAGACCCAGCCACAACCCATCTTTAATGCTCTTACTGAGGGAAGGAGGTTATTGGCCAAGATCTCTCGATACATGGCCCCATCCATTCTCCCCTCAATACGGTGCAGTCGTCCTGTCCCCTTTGCAGAAAAACATTCCCAAAGAATTATGTTTTCACCTCCATGCTTCACGGTTGGGATGGTGTTCTTGGGGTTGTACTCATACTTCTTCTTCCTCCAAACACGGCGAGTGGAGTTTAGACCAAAAATCTCAATTTATGTCTCATCAGACCACATGACCTTCTCCCATTCCTCCTCTGGATCATCCAGATGGTCATTGGCAAACTTCAGACGGGCCTGGACATGCACTGGCTTGAGCAGGGGGACCTTGGGTGCGCTGCAGGATTTTAATCCATGACGGCGTAGTGTGTTACTAATGGTTTTCTTTGAGACTGTGGTCCTAGCTCTCTTCAGGTCATTGACCAGGTCCTGCCGTGTAGTTCTGGGCTGAACCCTCACCTTCCTCATGATCATTGATGCCCAACGAGGTGAGATCTTGCATGGAGCCCCAGACCGAGGGAGATTGACCGTCATCTTAAACTTCTTCCATTTTCTACTAATTGCGCCAACAGTTGTTGCCTTCTCACCAAGCTGCTTGCCTATTGTCCTGTAGCCCATCCCAGCCTTGTGCAGGTCTACAATTTTATCCCTGATGTCCTTACACAGCTCTCTGGTATTGGCCATTGTGGAGAGGTTGGAGTCTGTTTGATTGAGTGTGTGTCTTTTATACAGGTAACAAGTTCAAACAGGTGCAGTTAATACAGGTAATGAGTGGAGAACAGGAGGGCTTCTTAAAGAAAAACTAACAGGTCTGGAGTGCCGGAATTCTTACTGGTTGGTAGGTGATCAAATACTTATGTCATGAAATAAAATGCAAATAAATTATTTAAAAATCATATAATGTGATTTTCTGAATTTCCATCCCTCACAATTGAAGTGTACCTATGATAAAAATTACAGACCTCTACATGCTTTGTAAGTAGGAAAACCTGCAAAATCAGCAGTGTATAAAATACTTGTTCTCCCCACTGTATGTGTTACTAAGCTTAACTCATGAAGACAGGCTGCTGATTGAAATATGTGCCAAACTGTGCCACCTCTGCACACTTACCATTCTCTCCTCTATCTCTTTCAATCAGGAGAATGAGTCTGGATGATTGGGCACAATGGGCATATCTCCTCTGACAACATCAATACAGCTGCTATCTACTCCAATACACTCTCAATCAAATCTCATCAGTTCTCCCAGGATTAGATTCAGAGTTATTTTGATACAATTCAATGCAAGACACCTTTCAGTCACAATTGACTGTAACTTTTGAGCCTCTAGACATATAGATTTAAGTATGAAGTTACCCTATGTTTAGGTGTTATTGTTATGTACAAACCTGATTCCAAAAAAGTTGGGACACTGTACAATTGTGAATAAAAACAGAATGCAATGATGTGGAAGTTTATAATTTAAATATTTTATTCAGAATACAACATAGATGACATATCTAATGTATAAACTGAGAAAAATCACTTTAAGGGAAAAATAAGTTGATTTTAAATTTCATGGCATCACACAAAAGTTGAGACAAGGCCATGTTTACCACTGTGTGGCATCCCCTCTTCTTTTTATAACAGACTGCAAATGTCTGGGGACTGAGGAGACAAGTTGCTCAAGTTTATGAATAGGAATGTTGTCCCAATCTTGTCTAATACAGGCTTCTAGTTGCTTAACTGTCTTAGGTCTTCTTTGTCACACCTTCCTCTTTATGATGTGCCAAATGTTTTCTATGGGTGAAAGATCTGGACTGCAGGCTGGCCATTTCAGTACCCGGATCCTTCTTCTATGCAGCCATGACATTGTAATTGATGCAGTATGTGGTCTGGCATTGTCATGTTGGAAAATGCAAGGTCTTCCCTGAAAGAGATGATGTCTGGATGGGAGCATATGTTGTTCTAGAACTTGGATATTACTGTCAGCATTGATGGTGCCTTTCCAGATGTGTAGGCTGCCCATGCCACACGCACTCATGCAACCCCATACCATCAGAGATGCAGGCTTCTGAACTGAGCGCTGATAACAACTTGGGTTGTCCTTGTCCTCTTTAGTCCGGATGACATGGCGTCCCAGTTTTCAATTTTGATTCGTCTGACCACAGAACACTTTTCCACTTCGCCACAGTCCATTTTAAATGATCCTTGGCTCAGAGAAAACGCCTGCGCTTCTGGATCCTGTTTAGATAAGGCTTCTTTTTTGACCTATAGAGTTTTAGCCGGCAACGGCGAATGGCACGGTGAATTGTGTTCACCGACAATGTTTTCTGGAAGTATTCCTGAGCCCATGTTGTGATTTCATTACAGTACCATTCCTGTATGTGATGCAATGCCGTCTGAGGGCCCGAAGATCACGGGCATCCAATATGGCTTTCCAGCCTTGACCCTTATGCACAGAGATTGTTCCAGATTCTCTGAATCTTTGGATGATATTATGCACTGTAGATGATGATAACTTCAAACTCTTTCCAAATTTTCTCAGAGAAACTCCTTTCTGATATTGCTCCACTATTTTTCACCGCAGCATTGGGGGAATTGGTGATCCTCTGCCCATCTTGACTTCTGAAAGACACTACCACTCTGAGAGGCTCTTTTTATACCCAATCATGTTGCCAATTGACATAATAAGTAGCAAATTGGTCCTCCAGCTGTTCCTTATCTGTACATTTAACTTTTCCGGCCTCTTATTGCTACCTGTCCCAACTTTTTTGGAATGTGTAGCCCTCATGAAATCCCAAATGAGCCAATATTTGGCAAGTGATAACATTCGATATGTTATCTATATTCTATTATGAATTAAATATACGTTTATGAGATTTGTAAATTATTCCATTCCTTTTTTACTAACAATTTGTACAGTGTCCCAACTTTTTTGGAATCGGTTTTGTATTTTTGAAGAAGGATTTATGAGAAGTAGAACACTCTTGACTTCCTTGCACAGTGCTACGGTTGCAAAGCTGCCAGTAATTTAGCAAAGTAATATTTGGTAATTAATCAATGGTAACATTAGTCATTAATACAGGAAGTCCCTTGATAATTCAGCAAAAATCATGTTTACCCCATTTAGTTTACTCAGAGTAAGCTTTTGCAACCTATTAAGTGTATAGTATTTGTTTAGCAAATTTGTTTTCATGTACTTAGGCTTACTGTAAAAATAATATAATGTACAGTGTATGTATACATATATATATATATATATATAAAGGTCATTTGATAGTCACTGTATAATATATATATTATACGGAAAAAATTAAGAGACCACTGCACCTTTTTCTTTCATTTCCCAATCAGTTCAAAAGGAAAGTTTTGAGTGAGGAACAGAAGCGTTCAATTTGCAGTGGTCTCTTAATTTTAACCCTTCTGTTCCTCACTCAAAACTTTTCTTTTCGACTTTTTTGGAAAGGAACAAAAAAGCTGCATTGGTCTCTTTTCCAGTGCTGTATATATATTATACAGTGACTATCATGTGGACTTCATATTTTATTGTGTTACGATAACAAAATCATTTTTTATTAGGAGTTTATGCTTCTGATCAACCACAAAATTGTGGAAACGTGAAAAATTTAACATTCCAATTGTTCTTAATTAATATAAATCTGAAGACAATTATTATTAAACAAGTATTCAAACCCTTGGCAATGATACACTTGAATGACCATTGGTGCAACCACTGTCTTTAGAAGTCATAGAATTAGTTGAATACAGTCCACCTGTGTGCAATCAAGGTGTTTCACATGATTTTGGTTTAAATATGCCGGTCTCTAGGGGTGCCACCATTGGTTTGCACAATTCCTAACAAAAACTACATCATAAAAACGAAGGAACACTCAAAGCAAATATAAAATGAGATTCTTTAAAATCACCTACCATATAAGAACATTTCCAAGGCATTGAATATCACCCCAGGGCATAGTAAAGTCCATTATTAAGAAATGGAGAGAATATGTCTGAATATGAATATGAATATGTCTAGAACAGGCTGCCCTCAAAAAGTTTCAGAGCCAGAAGGGTACTAGTCAGGGAGACCACCAAGAGGCTTGTGGTAACTCTCAAGGAGTTACAGTCTTGCAGGGCTGAGTAGTCTTGAGCTGGGAGACACTGTGCATACTCCAAAAATTGTCCAGGTGTATCACAAAAGTGGCCTTTATGGGAAAATGGCAAAAGCAACTCACATCAAATCATAGCTAGAGTTCCTAGAAGGAATGTGGCAGACTCCGATACCAAGTGGAAGAAGATTCTACGGTCTGATGAGATGAAAATCAAACTTTTTTGTACATATAAAACCTTAATTCTGCAAGAAACCTGGGACTTTGGAGATTTATACTGGGAAGATTAATCTTCTAGTGGACAATATCCCCAAACATACACCCAAAGCCAAACTGGAATTGCTTTCAAATAAAAAGATGAATATCCTGGAGTGGCCCAGTCCAATTGAGAATGTGGAAAGAGCAGAAAAGCACTTTTCACCAACGGTCCTGATCCAACTTCACAGAGCTTCAGCAATTTTGGAAAGAAGAATGGGAAAAAGTTGCAGTGTCCAGATGTGCAAATGTGGTAGAGACTAATCCAAATAGACCCATTGCTGTAATAACTGCAAAAGTTGCCTCTACCAAATATTTAGTAAAGGGGGAGAAAATATGTATACAATAAATTATATATGAATTAATTTAGATACATTTTATTTTTCACTTTTGATTTCATGTTGTAACACAAGAAAATTTAGAAAAGTCCAAGGGGGTTAAAACTTTTGAGAGCCAATGTATATATAACACTTATATGTATTTCAGCATTGACATTATAGAACATTGCACTTTTTTACAGAGCCTATGCTACGCAAAAGACCAGCTCTCACTCCTCCAGATACAGACTTGTCCTACCATAAAATGCTTGTTTCCAAAGCAATGTTTTCCCCCAAAATACCTGTCATTTTAGTCCTAAAAGCTGATCTAATAGGTTCTCTTGGTGCAAGAGAGAAGAAAGGGAACCCACCTGCCATTACCAGACCTGCAAACCAGCCTCATAATTAAACCGACTGTGTTTGTTTTGGAAAATGGGAAGGCAGGGGAGATGAAGGGGGGTAATTTGAAGTGATTAGGCTCAATGTGATCCCATTACAGTGATTTTACAGAGGGAGGGGTTGGAGTGGTGTGAGTAGACACAAAGGGGTTGATGCCAAGGACCATGTTCAATATATTGCGGCATCTAAAAAGGTTTCCACGGGTAGCTGGAAATATCCTTCTCCAAGAACAATGAGAGAAATTATCATGATGGATTCCCGCATCTTTAGCACACCACAAACATATGTGATATGAGATTAATTTGATTTTTAGCAAGAATTGCAAAATTATTATTATTCAGATTTGTACATGTAGTAACATTTGATAATAAATAGGGGATGTAGTACACAATTAATGTGATGGGGTAAAACATTGGGGACCCATTTTGGCTTTTGAGCATCCATTTCATATTAACTGGCTGAAATGATACAAAACACTTCTGAGTGCCTCTTATGCTGTGCTTAGTATTAGTCAAAGTTTTTAATTGTTATTCTAAGACACCATCGTCACCAAATTGTTATGCAATTTGAAAATGGCTTTCCAATGACTACTGAATTTTCCCCTTTATTTTCTAAATGCTATGTGCCTGAAGCTAAAGTGAGTGGTGTTATAATTAAAGGGGCATTTCACCATAGCAATACTACTTAATGTACAAATTACTAATATTAGCAATCATACATTACTGTCATAAAAACACAAGATCTCCTCTACACAATCTTGAACCAGTGAATTTGAATTTGCTGTAGATTTCTGTAGATTTCCATTGATAATTTACTTTTGACAAGATACTTGTTGGTGCCACTGCAAGTAATGCACCCATTAGTAACTACAACTGATCTCACTATTAAACACCACATTCATGTTTACCTCTTTATACAGGATTCCTTGAATGGTCTTAAAATAAAATCAGAGTCTGCGGTCCGATAGCTCTTAACAAACTTGTTTTTCAGACCTTGTCCAGAATTGTCTGGTAGCTACAGTATTATCTAGCGCTGTAGTAAGACAATCATTTCTGTACTGACAGTGAAGCGGTAAGGATATTTGAAGCGAGAGAAATCTCCCAGAATGAAGACTCAGTGTCTGTAAACTGCATTATCTATAAGTTTAAAAGTTTGCAATGGTAATGCTCCCGTCTGCGTTTCAGTATTGTGAATAATTAGACAGGTACAGTAGCTCGATAATGGGTTCATATTTTACCTGTAAAACCATGGAAAAAGGCAAAATAGCATAATTCTTAAGCTCTCAGAGTTAGAGGCCACAAATGGAAACTACGGTAGCAAGGTGACCACAAAGCCTAAACATTTCACTGACAAAACATTTAATAAAATATTATTCATTTAAATAACCCCATGTAACTGCTTTATTCAATTCAAGTTTTGGAAAATTGTTAAATAGTAAAGTGGTGATATTATAAAGTAGTGAGCCAGTGACTGAAGCTAGGGTAGAGGTGCTGGGGGAGTAGGAGGCTGAGGGACTACTGGCAGGCAGTGTTCCCAACTCCTTAGTAAGGAAAGTCGCTATTGGCTGTCCTAAAGGTCGCTAAATGATGTCATCGCCTAATTTGTAAAATTTCCCATCAGCATCATGAATGAATTTTCTTTTTTAACATACAAAACACTTTGGGGAAAAGAATATACATGCGTATTTACAAATGTTGTCCATGTACAAGAAATAATAAACATTGAGAGCGACACACAAGGGGAGATATCATCATGGTCTTGGATTAAGAGAACTGCACCAACTTCACGTGATGGACGTTGCCTGTAGGAGAGGAATAACGTCATAGGAGAGACAAAAAGTGAGTAAAAACACCCTAAATATGTTCAGAACTACAAATATTATTATTATTATTTTTTTTACCAACCCTACTCCTTTATCCGGGCTTGGGACCAGCAAAAGTTACCCAAAAGAGACACTTTGGCGGAGCGCATGCGCAATTCATTTCCAGTCTGGACGCGAAGGAGTTAACATCTCCTGCTCTGATTGCAGCTTGGAGGAACTGCTGTGCGAAGACTGGGCCGCCTGTGAGTGCTTTCAGATGGGGGAGGGGCTCACGGCGCCACCCGCTGCTCGTTGAAAAGAGTAAGAACAAGTCTCCAATAACACCACAAAAAGTCGCTAGATTTGTCGCTAGTTGCTTTTTGGAAAAAAAGTCGCCAAGGGGGTCTGAAAAGTTGCTAAATCTAGCGACAAAGTCGCTAAGTTGGCAACACTGCTGGCAGGAGTTGGAAGACAGCATGTGCACATTGTGGCGTCATCTTTGGTAGTTGCTTAATTGAGTGCAGGTTGAAATTGCGTGAAAATTAAATGATAAATCTGCAAATAATGTTGACATTCATAAGCATGCATATTTGAGACATTTAAAAAACAAAATTAAGTATTTAGTAAGTTTGATGATTTGCTGATGTTAACTAAGCCAGCAATTCATAGGAAATGGATGGTTCTAATGCAGCAGCAGGAGGGATTAGCTAAAAAGGGATTTTATGCTAATTTAATTAAGTGGAGTGAAAACATTTCCTGTTGCGAGATATGGTTTACAATCAAGTAATTAAATCTTATCAACATCCCCTTTCTTCATCAGCAGCAGTTAGTCAGTTCAGGACGTATTGGCACCCCTTATGATATTGAGCAAAAGTGAATGCAAAAAAATAAACAACAAAATAATTGACCCATATTTGGCCTATAACATAAGGTGGAGACCTACAGTGGATATAAAAAGTCTACACATCCCTGTTAAAATGCCAGGTTTTTGTGATGTAAATTAATTAAATAAAGATAAATAATGTGAGAACTTTTTCCACTCTTAATGTGACATATAATGTGAACAATTCAATTGAAAAACAAACTGAAATCTGCGAGGGGGAAACATTTAAAATAAAAACCTTAACAATAACCTGGTTGCGTAAGTTTGCACACTCTCTTATAACTGTGGATGTGGCTGTGTTCAGAATTAACCAATCACATTCAAACTCATGTTGAATAGAAGTCATTACACACCTCCCATCATTTAAAGTGACTCTGATTAATCACAAATAAAGTTAAACTGTTCTAGTAGGATTTTCCTGACATTTTCTTAGTTGCATCTCAGAGCAAAAGCCATTGTCCGCAGAGAGCTTCCAAAGCATCAGAGGGATCTCATTGTGGAAAGATATCAGTCAGGAAAAGGGTACAAAGTAATTTCCAAAGCATTAGATATACCATGGAACGCAGTGAAGTCAAGTGAAGAACATATGGCACAACAGAGACATTGGTAAGAAATGGACGTCCCTCCAAAATTGATGAAAAGACGAGAGGAAAACTGGTCAGAAAGACTTCCAAGAGGCTTACAGCAACATTAAAGGAACTGCAGGAATTTCTGGCAAGTACTGGCTGTGTGTTGACAACAATCTCCTGTGTTCTTCATATGAATGGGCTATGAGGTAGGGTGGGAAGATGGAAGCCTTTTATTACAAAGAAAAACATCCAAGCCCGGCTAAAGTTTGCTAAAACAAACATCTAGTCCCCCAATAGAACATGGGAAAATGTGTTACGGTCTGAACTTTTTGGCCGTTATGGTTGAACTTTTTGGCCATAATTCCAAAAGGTATGTTTGGTGCAAAAACAACACTGCATATCACCCAAAGAACACCATACCCACAGTGAAGTATGGTGGTGGCAGCATCATGCTTTGGGGCTGTTTTTCTTCAGCTGGAACCGGGGCCTTAGGGTGGAAGGAATTATGAACAGTTCCAAGGCAATTATTGGCACAAAACCTGCAGGCGTCCGTTAGAAAGCTTAAGATGAAGATTAAGACTATTCAGCACGACCACGACCTAAAGCACACATCCAAATCCACAAAAGCATGGCTTCACCAGAAGAAGATTAACATTTTGGAATGGCCTAGCCAGAGCCCAGACCGGAATCAAATTGATCATCTGTGGGGTGATCTGAAGAGGGCTGTGCACAGAAGATGTCCTCGCAATCTGACATATTTGGAGCGCTTTTGCAAAGAAGAGAGGGCAAATATTGCCACGTCAAGATGTGCCATGGTAATAGACTCCTACTCAAAAAGACTGAGTGCTGTAATACAATTTTGAGTTTTACATTTTTCCCCCTCAAAGATTTCAGTTTGTTTTTCAATTGAATTGTTCACATTATAGGTCACTTTAAAGGTGGAAAAAAGTTCTGACATGATTTAAATTTGTCTCATTCTTTTACATCACAAGAACCTGGCATTTTAACAGGGGTGTGTAGACTTTTTATATCCAATGTATACTTTCATTAAAACACAATCATTTTTATTGTTTTAATTTTTTTTATTGAGTAGTAAATATTTTTTATAAGACGCACAAACACAAAACCAAGACACTAAATTTACATAGATGACAGTCAAAATAATAATGTTTTTTTTTTTACAAAACTATTTAAAGCCCAATATTAGTAGGGAGCCTCTGCAAAGTATGAACACATTTTTGAAATGCGAGGGTACCAAGTGCGTAAAGGAGAGGCAAAAACGAAAGTCACAAAACAACCCCGCCACAAAGAATTAAGTTTCTTGACTTTATAGAAAATGCTCACAGCAACACGTGGGTTTAAACAGATGTTTTATTTTCAGAAATCAGGGTTAACATACTCTTGAGTTGAAACCACAACTCTGGGTTGACTGACTCGTTTACCCTGAATAAAGCATGTGCACGGGGAGATAAAAACCTCTCATCAATGGAAAGCAGATAAAGTGACCCTTCATGGCAACAGGAGAAAAAGTAATTCTCCCATACTTCTCCCCAGTGGAGTTCAATATATCAATGAATGCACATGCAGAATATGAGTATATATTCAAGAAAAAGAAATACAGTATCAGCAGCTAAAGAACGTGAGCTAGCGTGGCAGAAAATGGCTGACAATACATGAGACAATACATGAGTATTAATTGAAAAAAACAAAAGTCACATCTCGAGTCTTCCACTCATTAAACATTTATGTAATGTGTGGGTGTGGGTGTAATTTATCAAATGCACCAAATAACACATTCTGAACAGTGAAATTTTGTGACATACTTGTGACATTCTTGTGGCACACATTTACATAGTAAGTAAAATATAGCAATAATACATACAATGTAAACTAGCAGTTATTTTAAAGAGTGTAGGATGGGAAATATGAACAATAAGTATTTAATTTTATAAATAATTTTGAGTGCAATATGCCTGTGAATGGTATATACAAAATAATATTCTACATATAAAGAAATCAGAACATTTGGAATGTCCATGTGTGATCAATATGATCATGGATCAGTGTTGCCTTATAGCCTGAAGGAAATAAAACTGTGAGTCTGGAAGTGCGTGTCCTGATACGCTGGTAGTGTCTACCAGACGGCAGCAGCGGTGTGAATAGACCATAGTCTTGGTGGCTGTAGTCTTTGATGATGTTCTGTGCTTTCCTACGGCATCGTGTATGGCAGATGGCTTACAAACACGGGAAATGGCAGACGATGATGTGCTCCGCAGACTTCACCACCTTCTGGAGGGCCTTGCGATCAGCAATGGAGCAGCTGCCGTACCAGGCAGTAATGCAGCCTGAGAGGATGCTATCAATGGAGCAACTGTAGAAGTTGGTGAGAGTTTGTACAGACATGCCAAACCTCTTGAGTCTCCTCAAGAAGTATAGTTGCTTTTGGGCAGTTTTCACTGCTGAGTTCACTTGCCTGGACCAAGTGAGATCATCTGTTTATACATGTGCACCCTAATAGGCACAACATGTACTTGGCAGCAACTGAAGGTTAAATAAAAAAAGATACACTTCAAAAAGGAAAAGTATAATATCAGTGCAAGCAATTGTGATGCTGTTTAGCCTCCCATCCCTGATAAACACCTTCAGTGGCTACATGCAACACATATTAAAGTACAATTCTACAAACAATTCTATGTTGGCCTATCTGCTGTCAAGTCAGCAGTCTTCCCCATGATTGTGTTGCCTACAGAACTAGACAGAGACCATTTAAAGGCCTTTGCAGGTGTTTTGGGTTAATTAGCTGATTAGAGTGTGGCACCAGGTGTCTTCAATATTAAACCTATTCACAATATTCAAATTTTCTGAGATACTGAATTTGGGGTTTTCATTAGTTGTCAGTTATAATCATCAAAATTAAAAAAATAAACACTTGAAATATATCAGTCTGTGTGGAATGAATGTATACATTATACAAGTTTCACTTTTTGAATGGAATTACTGAAATAAATCAACTTTTTGATGATATTCAAATGTTATGACCAGCACCTGTATTTGTAAGATAGCTGTAACATGGCGCTACCTTCAAGAAAAAACAAGGAATATATCACGATATTTGAGGAGAGGTGTTGGGAAGCACTCTGCCAAAGGATGATGATTTGTATTTGATGCAGCCACCTCAACTCCATCCATACATGTAGGCCATGTGATCCTGCTTTTGCATCTCAGAAAATTGTGTTTATTGGTTATCATTGGTTGCTGACCGCATTTAATTTAAGATAAGAGTACTGGTGTATAATCACAGTTTTTTCTTTCATTTGTGTTTAGAATATCTGTAGCTGTTGGCACTAACAATCGCAGGTTACATTCACGCGGGTAAAATTTATTTGTGTGCGGGTGTTCACGATTGTAAATGTGCATTCGCGTTTTGAAAACGTTGGTGGTTGTGAAGCAAAACATCAGACTACTGCAGATTTAGTGTACGCGTGAAAAGCTATGATATCTACATTTTTATGTACAACAATGTCAATACCCTGTTAGAGAAATTGCCAGTTAATGTTTTGATGCAATTAGAAACATGAATAAAACACAAATAACAAAATAGGCTAACATCCTTTGATTTTGAGTTATGTTCAGATAAACAGCCAGATTCTGGAACATTGAGGGTATTCATTACCTTTAGCGTGCAATGTAGCTTAATCATATTGAAATAGTTAGATTCCCTTTCCAAAGGAACTGTACATAACCCATAAGGTAAAATGCAAATTCAGTTTTTGGCCAGCTATGTAAACTCTAACATTGGTTGATCCTGCAAAATGTGTTCAATTGTTTATAGGCTCTTCCTATTTGTTTTCTAATGCCTCTTAATATTAAAGAAATTCAAAGTAATCGGATTACGTTACTGAGTAATCAAAAAGAGTGGTCATTGTGTGCATGTGACAACAATATTACAAATTCTCCATAAAGGTGGCTTGTATGGGAGGGATGCAAGAAAAAAGCCACTCTTCAAGAAAGGCCACATGCAGTCATGACTGAGTATTGCCAAAACGCACCTTGAAGATTCTAAGGTCACGTGGAAAAAGGTGTTATGGTCAGATGAGACTAAAATTGAATTAATTGGCCTCAACGTCAAATGTCTGGTGAAAATCCAATACAGCTCACCATCCAAATAAAACCAATCCTACAGTAAAGCATGGAGGTGGTAATATCATGTTATGGGGTTGTTTCTCTGCAGCAGGGACTGGAGCACTGGTCAGGATGGAAGGAAAAATGGATGGGGCAAAATACTGTCAAATTCTTGAGGAAAATCTGCTGTTCTCTGCCAGAAAGTTGTCAATGAGAAGAAGATTTACCTTCCAATATGACAATGACCCAAAGCACACAGCAAATCTCACCACACAGTGGTTGAAAGAGATAACGGTGAATGTCCTTGCATGGCCTAGTCAGAGCCCGGACTTAAACCCCTTTGAAAATCTGTGGAATGACTTGAAGACAGCAGTCCACAAACGATCACCATCAAATTTAACTGAACTTGAGCAGTTCTGCAAAGAAGAGTGGTCAAATATTGCAACGTCTAGATTTACAAAGTTAGTAGAGACATATCCCAAAAGACTAAAGGCTGTAATTAAAGGGAGATGGGTGTGAACGGTCACGGTACCGGAACTGTCCGTCAAAGGCAATAGCCTGGGCGATGTAGACATCCAGCGACATGGATTTGGTAACACGCCAGCTCCATTGGAGAACTCTGTTTGCAGTCCCCTGCGAAAAGCGGTTCGCAGAGCCGGCTCGTTCCAACCACTGGATGCTGCCACCGTCCAGAATGACAGGGTGTACTCCGAGGCTGTGCTCGTTCCCTGTCTAAGGTGCACAAGCCGCTCGCCCCTATCCCGCCCCTCTGTCTTTATCAGCTAGGCCACTAAGCTATACACTCACCTAAAGGATTATTAGGAACACCTGTTCAATTTCTCATTAATGCAATTATCTAATCAACCAATCACATGGCAGTTGCTTCAATGCATTTAGGGGTGTGGTCCTGGTCAAGACAATCTCCTGAACTCCAAACTGAATGTCAGAATGGGAAAGAAAGGTGATTTAAGCAATTTTGAGCGTGGCATGGTTGTTGGTTGACATAAAGGTTAGGATGGTCCGCGGTATAGACGAGGAAACCAATTTGAAATGATTCGAGCTTTGTGACATGGTGCATTATCCTGCTGGAAGTAGCCATCAGAGGATGGGTACATGGTGGTCATAAAGGGATGGACATGGTCAGAAACAATGCTCAAGTAGGCCGTGGCATTTAAACGATGCCCAATTGGCACTAAGGGGCCTAAAGTGTGTCAAGAAAACATCCCCCACACCATTACAGCAGCACCACCAGCCTGCACAGTGGTAACAAGGCATGATGGATCCATGTTCTCATTCTGTTTACGCTAAATTCTGACTCTACCATCTGAATGTCTCAACAGAAATCGAGACTCATCAGACTAGGCAACATTCTTCCAGTCTTCAACTGTCCAATTCTGGTGAGCTCGTGCAAATTGTAGGCTCTTTTTCCTATTTGTAGTGGAGATGAGTCGTACCCGGTGGGGTCTTCTGCTGTTGTAGCCCATCCGCCTCAAGGTTGTGCGTGTTGTGGCTTCACAAATGCTTTGCTGCATACCTCAGTTGTAACGAGTGGTTATTTCAGTCAAAGTTGCTCTTCTATCAGCTTGAATCAGTCGGCCCATTCTCCTCTGACCTCTAGCATCAACAAAGCATTTTCGCCCACAGGACTGCCGCATACTGGATGTTTTTCCGTTTTCACACCATTCTTTGTAAACCCTAGAAATGGTTGTGTGTGAAAATCCCAGTAACTGAGCAGATTGTGAAATACTCAGACCGGCCCGTCTGGCACCAACAACCATGCCACGCTCAAAATTGCTTAAATCACCTTTCTTTCCCATTCTGACATTCAGTTTGGAGTTCAGGAGATTGTCTTGACCAGGACCACATCCCTAAATTCATTGAAGCAACTGCCATGTGATTGGTTGATTAGATAATTGCATTAATGAGAAATTGAACAGGTGTTCCTAATAATCCTTTAGGTGAGTGTACATAGCCATAAACTCCAAATTATAATGATTGAAATTAAATGGATTTTTTGTGTAACTTCCTGTAAAACTGTCATTGTCCACCAATCCAACGACAATGCGGCAGAGGTCCAAAAAATGTATTTTCCTAGTTGCAAACTCAACCCCCTGCCAGTAAACTAAATGTCTTCATACATACTCTTTCAATTGGGTGCTTGGCAATGGTTGAGAGTAGCACTTGAGCATGTCCAAGTTTCATGGCTGGCGAAACAGACACTTTCTTGACAAAGAGTGACGCAGATAATATATGCAAACGATAACGCACACCCCCCCCCCATAAGACAGAACTCGTCTATACCGCGGACCATCCTAACCTTTATGTCAACGCCGTTCAACATGAGTTTCTCTTGTAAAAAGAAGATATCGCTATGAACAGGGCCAATCATTTCAAATGTTGTACTATCCACTGAATAGGCAGCCCTTTTTGTGAGTCCATCGTTCTCGCCTGCAGGGTCCGAAACATCCATGTGATCTCCGGCGTCCTTGTAAAACAAACCAGCTGAAAACTGTGTCTTTAATGTATCACATCCATAATTCAGAATGCTCTCTATAACAGCTCTGTAGGAGTATGTGTTGCTACTCTGGCTAATTAAATGATCACCTAAGGAGACTTGTGAAAATAGGGTGGCTACTGGGTAGTTGATAACACCAACACTGGCGCCAATATTAGTCCCATCCAGGTTAGTGACTTTTTCACGTAGGTACAGCAAAGTATTTTTCAGATCAATGTAATCTTCACCATTCCTGGCAATAAACAACTCTGATATTGCTGATAGGGTCGGTATTTCAATGTATGTATTTTTCTCAATAGATGTCTGTGTGAAGGGAACTGGGAATAAATCCAACTCTGTTTTTATACATTCACCAGACATACGGTGTAAGAGTGCCATCTTTAAAAAAAAAAATGTATCAGTCTTGCGGCGTTCCCTTTGAGTGTTTCTTTTAATAGCGGCTCTTGTTTTTGTCTCATTCTTGTGTCTTTTACTCTTTGGTAGGCTCCTCCTACCAGGTGGTCTCTAACACCTCAAGTGATAACCATCAATCTTGATCCATCCTGTTTCATTTTTTCCCCCTGTAATAATGTAAAATTTGTGTTAGACATTTATCTAATATGACTTACATTCTAACCAAATAAAGATTAAAGTCCACTTTGTCCTCATCCATTTGATACCAATAAAAGGCACAAAAACAGTTGTACTAAGCAGCCAAAATACTTTTTTCAACTATAGTTTTTAGTAAATGAACTTCTAAATAGAGTACATATTCTGTTTCTATGCGAGATTTCTCTGAATCTTTCTGAATAATTTCTAAACAGACTTTGTCATTAGCCCACTCATATTGGAATGACTTTAAAAAAGTTATAGTTAAAAAAAGAAACAATTTAATAACCGCATTTCCCTTCTTCTGAAAAGAATATGTTGCAATACGTTAACTTCAATCAAGTAATCATTTGATCAAGTCATCAATGTTTATTGTGTCTCTGTAAAGCACTTTGTGACAACTGCTGTTGTAAAAAGCGCTTTATAAATAAATTTTGATTGATTGATTGATTGGTTTATGATGATTATTTGTGAAATAAAAATGTTAGCTAGCATGTCATTAATGGGAAGTTAATATTTTCAGTAGTTGATTAGTGACGTAGCCAAGAAATACAACCCACTATTATCGGCCACTGTCTCCAATTATTGGCCACCTTACTATTTTGTTGAATTACATTATAATTGCTTTTTATTTGTATTACAAATGACAGATCTTAGTCTTCTCTGAAGTGTCTACTAGAAAGTTGTAGCTAGGTTTCTCGCCTTCCGGTAAAGAAAAAAAAAAGACTGATCACTTTGATATTAAATGATGTCCGGACAGTCGTGCAAGTTGGAATTCACAAACTGCAACTTGTCTAAATAATTTCCATACATGACATTTTTAAGACCTCAAAATAAATGTTAACCTTGGAAATATGAACAGGTTATTACAAAGCCTTTTTTAGGGTGGCTAAAGGACCAATGGCCCATTGTAAAACATTTTGCCGCTGATATAACGCTTATCAGTTGCCTGGGGGGGGTTTATCAATTGTTGTAAAACATCAAACCAAAAATTACAAATTCACCGGACATGCATACGTCATTCTGGAAGTTCTGCCCTAGCACATGTCATACAGGAAGTCCATACGTCACACAGGAAGTCCCACCTACCAAACCGGAAGTCACAGCCACCTGTCAAATCAAACCGGAAGCCCCGTCCACCAGGGTCATAAATCACCAGGTTGACGGAAGCCGCCCTATTTTTCTACTACTAATGTTTCTTATTAAGTTCACTTCCACCCCAAATAGCATCTATGAACTGTCGCAATAGCACCAGAAATAGTCTAAATATAACCGTAAACTGTTTTATTTTAGGCTTACTATAACATAGCTAGTGAAGGTTTTCCTAATTAGTTTTGACTGTAGCGAGGCTTGAAGTCAGTCACAAACTCAATAAGACACATTCGATCTTCTTGGCCGGCTCCACTTATGCAGTCCGGCAAAAACAGCTATCCATGAGTATGGTTGCAGGCTAACATTTAGCATTTCAGATAAAATTTGGAAAATGGATTATCAGTAGTTCTTAAGGGCAGGGCACTGAGCGAAGATATGATTAAGATCACATGGGGAGACATGACTATCACATTCATCGTTCACATTGAGATAGATTTCAGCTAGCCTCAGCTTGGAATAATTAGCCCCTATGCACAACCTTCATGGTATAAGGTGAACCTTAATGATGTAGTGGAGTGTACCCTGTCAATCACCTCATCCCACAACTCCTGTGTGAACTCCATGCCCATCTCCATCTCCCAGGCAGATTTAGCTTTGTTGGTGGAGTGCTTGTCCAATGACAGAATAACCAAATAGTTCAGCTCTATATTAGCACATCTTGCAATTTCCTACTGTCTAAATACATGACCTCAGTACTTTATTATCAACACAGTAGGTAGCTAGTGATTTTTCACTCTCCTATATAATGGTATAATTTATCAATACATCAGCTCAGTAAAATTCTATAATAATCCGCCCTTTTGACCTTTAAGCAAGCCTTAATGTCATTTCTTAAGCAATTTACACACTTGATAGTCAAACATCGAATCACTAAGCTTCAGGCTGCTCCAATCAATACCCTATACATTGTGGACATTAATTATATCATAATTTCAATAGTAAGGGAACAGAAACAGATCTGGAATGTCTGGTTCTGTGTCACCATTGGCATGTGTCTGGACCTGGACCTGTGCTGTAACCTTAGAAGTACACACTTTTATTAAACATGATAATAGCATATAAAGTTCACCTCAATCAGGTTGGAGAAATAAACTGATCAAGTAGATGTGAGTGCTTTACGGTATTGTAGTGTACTGTCTATCCAGGCTAGTCTGAATACTTCCAACTTGGTGGAGCGCCACTTTCGCTCCAATTTTCTGGAGGCTTGAGTCTGTGTCTGTGTACCAGGGAGAAAGTTTGTTGTTACATATTTCTTTTATTTTTAGTGGTGCAACAGTATCAAAAGTATTTAGCAGTGTTGAGTTTAGATCCTCGATTTGATCGTTTGCAGATTTTTTTACTCTGTCGTTGATGAGCGAGCTTGTAAGAATATCAAGAAATCTATTTGTAGTCCGAGAATTTATAGTTCGGCTTTTGAAACTCATTGTTTGCGGAGCAAGGGGATTTCTTGTTTTAACGGTAAATGTAAAAATACAGTTCCGATATCCGATATTTCAGGACTTTGGGGGAAATTATTAGATCTACAATATCTATTTCTCGTGACAGGAGTAAATCTAAGGTATGAGTGTGGCAATGTGTTGGACCTGAGACATGTTGAATAACACCATCATCATCATCTTCTTCCGCTTATCCAGGGCCTGGTCGTTGGGGCAGCGGTCTAAGCAGAGATGCCCAGACTTCCCTCTCCCTAGGCACTTCCTCTAGCTCTTACGGGGGGACACTGAGGCGTTCCCAGGCCAGCCGGGAGACAGTCCCTCCAGCGTGTCCTAGGTCTTCCCGGGGTCTCCTCCCGGTGGGACGGGTCAGGAACACCTTCCCGGGGGACGGCGTTCAGGAGGCATCCGGAACAGATGCCCAAGCCACCTCAGCAGACCCCTCTCGATGTGGAGGAGCAGCGGCTCTACTCTGAGCTCCTCCCGGGTGACCGAGCTTATCACCTTCTCTCTAAGGGATCGCCCAGCCACCCTGCAGAGAAAGCTCATTTCGGCCGCCTGTATCCGGGATCTTGTCCTTTCGGTCGTGACCCAAAGCTCATGACCATAGGTGAGAGTAGGAACGTAGATTGACCGGTAAATCGAGAGCTTCGCCTTGCGGCTCAGCTCTTTCTTCACCACGACAGACCGATACATCGACCGCATTACAGCAGAAGCTGCACCTATCCGTTTGTCAATCTCCCGTTCCATCCTTCCCTCACTCGTGAACAAGACCCCAAGATACTTAAACTCCTCCACTTGAGGCAAGAACTCTCCACCAACCTGAAGTGGGCAAGCCACCATTTTCCGACTGAGGACCATGGCCTCGGATTTGGAGGTACTGATTTTCATCCCAACCGCTTCACACTCGGCTGCAAACCGTCCCAGTGCATGCTGAAGGTCCTGGTTTGAAGGGACCAACACGACAACATCATCTGCAAAGAGCAGAGACGAAATCCTGTGGGCCCCAAACCTGACACCCTCCGGGCCCCTGGCTGCGCCTAGAAATTCTGTCCATATAAATTACGAACAGAACCGGCGACAAAGGGCAGCCCTGCCGGAGTCCAACATGCACTGGGAACATGTCTGACTTACTGCCGGCAATGCGGACCAAGCTCCTGCTTCGGTCGTACAGGGACCTGACAACCCTTACCAAAGGACCCAGGACCCCATACTCCCGAAGCACCCTCCACAGGATGCCGCGAGGGACACAGTCGAATGCCTTCTCCAAATCCACAAAACACATGTGGATTGGTTGGGCAAACTCCCATGAACCCTCCATCACCATGTCGAGGGTATAGAGCTGGTCCAGTGTTCCACGACCCGGACAAAAACCACACTGTTCCTCCTGAATCCGAGGTTCTACTATCGGCCGTATTCTCCTCTCCAGTACCCTGGCATAGACTTTCCCGGGGAGGCTGAGAAGTGTGATCCCCCTATAGTTGGAACACACCCTCTGATCCCCCTTCTTAAAAAGAGGAACCACCACCCTGGTCTGCCATCCCAGAGGCACTGTCCCCGACCGCCATGCGATGCTGCAGAGGCGTATCCAACCATTGAGTCAATTATGGCTTCAAAGGCTTTTTGAAAAGCGTCATTGGACATTTCCATATGAATATTGAAATCGCCAAAAATGTTAATACTATCTGCCATGACTACAAGATTAGACAAGAATTCTGGAAACTCATTGAGGAACATTGTGTATGGCCCGGGGGGCCTGTAAATAGTAGCTTGTAAAAGGATTTATCAGCCTGATTATCTTTCATGAGTAAAACTTCAAAAGAATGAAATTGTTTGAGAATAAATGTATATTTACTGTCATAAAAATTAGCAACACCCCCTCCTTTTCGGGATGCACAGGGGATATGATCACTAGTATAGCCAGGAGGAGAGGCCTCATTTGTATCAACAGATAGCAACAGTTTACACGCTGATGCTGTGTTCTGTTTCATAACCAATGAATGTTTCATCCTAACGTTGTTGGTGCCAACGTGAATAACAATATCTCTGTACTCTCTGTACTTGCCAGTTTTAGACTTCGCTAGCACCAACCCCAGATTTGTGGCTACGACGGTGGCTCTGCCCCCCGGTAAACAGTGTACGATCGCCGGCTGATTCTTTAGTCTAATACTGTAGGTAATGGAATCGCCCAAAAATACAATATTTCTGGGCCATCAGAAACTTTTCTTATGGGATTCACATTTAACTGAGGGTCATAACAGAATCAAAACAAGGCAACAACGAAACAAATGAACTGACCCCTGTTCAAAAGTCTGTATACCCTTAGTTCTTAATATTGTGTATTGCCCCCTTTAGCATCAATGACAGCGTGCAGTCTTTGGTAATAGTTGTTTATGAGGCCCCAAATTCTTGCAGGTGGTATAGCTTCCCATTCGTCTAGGCAAAATGCTTCCAGGTCATGCAAAGTCTTTGGTCGTCTTGCATGAACCGGACGTTTGAGATCTCCTCAGAGTGGCTCAATGATATTAAGGTCAGGACACTGTGATAGCACTCCAGAACCTTCACCTTTTTCTGCTTTAACCACTGGAGAGTCAACTTGGCCTTGTGCTTAGCGTCATTGTCGTGCTGGAAAGTCCAATTGTGTCCCATGCGCAGCTTTCATGCAGAAGAATGCAAATTGTCTACCAGTATGCTGCATTTATTTTAATATACATTTTAACCAGATTCCTCATGCCTTTAGATCTCACACACCCCCAAAACATCAGTGAGCCACCATCATGCTTCACAGTGGGGATGGTATTCACTATAGGCCTTGTTGACATCTCTCCAAACATAGCGCCTGTGGTTGTGACCATAAAGCTCTATTTTGGTCTCGTCACTCCAAATGACAGTGTGCTAGAAGCTGTGAGTTGTGTCAATGTGTTGTCGGGCATATTGTAACCAGGCTTTTTTGTGGCATTGGCACAGTAAAGGCTTCTTTCTGGCAACTTGACCATGCAGCTAACATTTATTCAAGTATCATCATATTGTGCTCCTTGAAACAACCACACCGTCTTCGTCCAGAGCAGCCTGTATTTCCACTGATATTACCTGTGTATTTTTCTTTGTGTCCCAAACAATTCTTCAGGCAGTTTTGTCTGAAATCTTTCTTGGTCTACCTGACCTTGGCTTGATATCAAGAGATCCCAGAATTTTTACTGATTGAACAGTACTGACTGGCATTTGCAAGGCTTTGGATATCTTTTATATATTTTTCCATCTTTATGAAGTTCCATTACCTTGTTATGCAGGTCATTTGACACTTCTTTTCTGCTCCCCATGGCTCAGTATCTAGCTAAACAACTCATTAACTATTAATACACAGACAATAATTGCAATTTAAAAAGCCACAGGTGTGGGAAATTCACCTTTAATTGCCAGGTTCACCTGTGTGTGTCACATTGTGTGTCTCTGACAAGGCCAAACATTCAAGGGTTTGTAAACATTTGATCAGGGCCATTTGGGTAATTTCTCTTATCATTATGATTTCAAAAGGAGCCAAACAACTATGTGATAATAAATGGCTTCATATGATCACTATCCTCTATCCTATCCCACTATCCTAATTTCTGCCAGGGTTTGCAAACATATGAGTACAACTGTATATGCAAATGTTGCCCTCGTCTGTGATGCTATTGACAATAAAACGTATCCATTATAAACAATGGGGGATGACTTTAGGTCTCTAACCTCACTTCCTGGTTTCAAGAACCACAACTTCCCAAGCACATACCTGTCATATCTACAAAGCAATTCAACATTAGGGTGGTAATAAACTCACAAGGATGGTGATGTAGACAAAAAAACTGATGTATGATTCCACTAATAGACTATATGCTACAACAATGAGCGATCCAAAAAAACATTCACATTCACAAAAAGAGGAAGGTGCAACAAAGAAGACCTAAGACAGTTGAGCAACTAGAAGTCTCTATTTGACAAGAATGGGACAACATTCCTATTCATGAACTTGAGCAACTTGTCTCCTCAGTCCCCAGATGTTGGCAGTCTGTTATAAAAAGAAGAGGGGATGCCACAGTGGTAAACATAGCCTTGTCCCAACTTTTTTGACATGTGTTGATGCCATGAAATTTAAAATCAACTTATTTTTTCCTTAAAGTGTTACATTTTCTCAGTTTAAACATCTGATATGTCATCTATGTTGAAATTTGAAACTTCCACATCATTGCATTCTGTTTTTATTCACAATTGTACAGTGTCCCAACTTTTTTGGAATCGGGTTTGGATTTAATTTTTCAAATAAATAACACGCTACTCAATTTCCCTCATTGCAACCAACGTAGCGTTTATTTTCTCCAGTTGCAAGACAGTGAGAAAAGGATGAAAGATGGCAGCCCCAGCACTTCCTGCTAACGTCCATGATACATGATACATCCCAAAGCCACATGCCCAGCTCACACTCATTTTCCCATTCAATATTCATAGATATTTAGCATCAACTAGCGATTTGTGTAGTGGAAGGCTGAGCTGCACAATTCAGGCTAGGGAAGCAGTTTACTATTTTGAGTGTCGTTATGACCCTTGCATATTACCAATCACCAAGGTTGCTGTAATGTTTTGCCAAAGTTCGATCCCAAATCATCCTCTGTTGGACAACCAAAGTTGATCTATCTAGTATTGAAGTTTCTACATATTAAGCCTGGGCTGAAAATGTGGAGTCACTTGCAATACAAAACAATTTATTGATTAAAGAACTAAATGCAAATATTGTTTCTCATTATGGTACATGATTACTTGAGATACCAGGATTGGTCACTCTTGCCGTATAATGATTAATAACTGATAATGTTATATGCAAGTGACTGACACTGACTATGCAATACCTAGCTATGATATTATACGATATCCCTTTAAATGTGTTTCTTCTGGGGATACGTGACCAACACATGAATATAGAATCAAAGGACTTTCCCTAAAGTAACTAGCTAACGTAATGCCTTACTTTCTACAGCAAGTCCCAAAGTAACATATCTAGTTACTTTGTGGGAACTGTTACTATTAACTGTAATTAGTTTCTTTTAAAAGTAACGTTCCCCAACACTGGTCGTAATACTTTCCCAGAGACAGAAAGAAGTGTCTATTAGGGACAGGGGGAAAACGTGATTCTTATTAATAGGGCCCATAGCCGATGCAGAGAAAAATGTGAAATAACGCTGAAATTGATATCGGATCCAAAGTGTGTAAAGTACCACATGATTGCCAGTATAGCGAGAGGGGGTGCTGGCAAAGAACAGCAAAGCAAAGCAGGAATAGATGTCGAACCGCAGGACCGCGCCTCAATGTGGCACCATGGGATATCTGGAGCATGCAATCAGAACGGCAACTTCTGAAAATTGGCAGCCCAGTAGTTGTACAAAAAGTTGGGTATTGCCAGCCCTCCACTAAGTTTGCATCTCTGAAGCAAAGAACGACTGACTTATCTGCTTGATTAACTAAAAAAGGACTTTGGTAAAAACAATACAATAGAATGAAATAGATAAAGGAATTTGGGCAAACTATTCATTTTAACAGATTTAATCCTCCCTATGAGTGATAGCGTTAAGCTACCCCAAATCTGAAAGTCAGAATTCATTTGCACAAGAAGGAGAGCAAAGTTTGCTGAGAAAAGGGCAGGTAATGAACATTTTACTTTCACTCCCCGAGGTATGTGAAACCAGAGTGGCTAATTTGGAAAGGCAAGTCAATAAACTTAAGGTGCAGCACTTCTGGATTGATTGGAAAGCACTCACTCTTCTGGGGATTCAGCATGTAACCCGAAAAGGAGCCAAAGTCCTCCAGAATAGAGAGGATTGAAGGTAAGCAGGTTGCAGGGCTACTGACACAGAGAAACAAATCATCAGCAAATAATGACAACCTGTGTTCAACCCCCTCCCATGGCACACCCTGGAAAGAGGAAGATGCATGTAGAGCTATCGAAAGGGGCTCAATAGTGAGGGCAAATAAAGGGGAAAGAGGACAACCCTGTCTGGTCCCAGGTTCAAGTACAAAATAATCAGAACGGGTGTCATTAGTACAGACACTGGCCTGGGGCGGCGTATATAAAAGATGGACCCATGAGCCAAATTTGTCCCCAAATCCAGATTTCTTAAGAACAGCAAACAGGTATTCCCATTCAATTATGTTTATGTGATCTAGTGTAAGGACGGCTTTAGAAAGGTCCTCTAATTTGGTCTTTCGAGCTTTGTTTACATGAAAGGAGTAGGAAATAAATATGGCTTAACTACCTACATTAGGTAGGCCTTAACACTAGAACCGCCAAATGCCTATGGGAATTGGTGTTTGAGTTTGTAATTCAAATAAAACTGCCATTTTGAAAGCTACACCGTGCTCCTTCCATGACCTTTCCTAAATAAGCGTATTTTATATTGTTGTCAGAATTCCAAACTCAAAAATGGAAAACTATTCTGAGAATATTTAGTATAAATTTTTCCCCCTCGGTTTTCTGACTTAATCGCCAATAGCCCATGGCACTTAACATTGGTACGCAAATGGTACCCAGGCACTAATCACCCCTCACTGAATTCTGAGAAGATAATTATTTTCTACTTATCAGGTTTGAGGGTTGAGTCCACTTGATTGTAATTTCTCAAATATAAGTACCCTAGGAAACCAATACTTTAATTATTTAAACGGTGGCGGAGGAGAGGAACCAGGCGCAGGCAGAATGCAGGTGGTGTTGACTTTTAATAAAACAAAACCGAGTACAAACACACATAATGAAAAGGGGCTGACTTAAAACTGCAAACTGATAGCACTCACCCGTTACATGCGAGATATAATGGCGGCAACAACACAACGATTGGCAAGTGAGGGGAGCAGAGGAAAAACGTTTAAACTCATACTAATGGAATGATTGGGACCTGGTGTGAATGACTGAAGACATGACACAAAACAAGTCCGGGATGTGTTTGTGGAGTGACGGGAACAGGGGTGCACGGCACAGTGGCGCTGATCCTCACCGTACCGTGACAATTCTGAGTTTATTACAAGCTTGTAGGTGATACACACACAAAGTACACTCCTGTGCACGTTCTTTGGTATGACACAGACACACATTTTGAGGGGCCCCTTATATTTCTTCTAACAGCTGTTTCTCATCTTAAAGCTTCAAGTCCTAGGAACATAGGAGGCTAAATAACAACCATATATGGGCCTGGGGCCAACTGGAGAACAAGGCATAGCTGGCAAGATCTCTAAGTCCCTATTAGGTCCTAACCACATGTTTCCTAACCAACTCCTAGAAAGAGCAAAGTTTTCAGTCTGTATAACATATACACAAACCCACATATTTACAGATATTTAATAAAACCACATTTATGCAAAATATTGATAAGGAATTTATCTATGCATAATGAATACATTTTCCACTGAATGCATGACGTCAGTGGATGAATGCGTGATACTCCCAGAATGATAGTCTTGGTTGAATTTGAATGAACTTACAAATGAAACACAAGATTTCCATGACCATTCAACAATTTCATTCGGCTATTATTGAAACATAATACAAACCATATAGGCAACTTGAAAATTCAATGTATGTATCACACTTACACTTTACCGTTTTTCAATAGGAGATTCAGCCATCTTGTGTAGGCTTATTCATCAAATGTAAATTTAAAATGTAAACCTGAATAATTCTTCACAAAATTGAATACCAGACATTCTTTAGCAAAGACAAATTCAACAAACTTATTACACAGTTACTGTTTTCATTAAGGGAGAAAAACTCAATTGCATACATACCCTATCATCTCTGTTTGAATGTTCTCGGCTTATTTTACTGAAGAGTAAGATTCTACAAATGTATTAGGCTAAATAATTATTCACAACAAGAAAAACCAACAATGTAAGAGTAGGTACTCATCACTGGCCTGCTGCGGTGTTCTAAAACCTTTTAGACATGGCTGCTATCAACGCACGCACACGTGCTGTTCAAGGAATGTCTCAACAAGACAATCAGCAGAAGACATTTCATACTGGATCTGGCATGTGAGCTTCGTGAAAACTACATGAACACCAAGACAGCCAACAAGCAAGCCACCAAGTAGGCAGCATGCCCCACTCTTCCTCTTTCCAAGCCTCTGCAGCTCACAAGAAAACACAGTGTTAAGTCGAAATGTGCACAAGACCAATGAGAACTCTCTGAAGTGCAACCATTTTGTCATCAAAGCATCATCCAAACAATGACAAATAACTTTTCTATTTTATATCAGATAGTCAATTTCGTTATTAATGTGTAGGCTACTATAAATCATCCTTTGATCATCCTTTTACTCTGCTAATTGAATAATACATTGCAATGTTTTTACTTGAAGAGAAGGCTGTGAAGGGCAGTTATAAGCTGTAGTAGTGAGGATCTGGGGTGCATAATGATGGGAAGTCCGGGGTGATGTGATGAGGAACAGGTGTGTGTAATAGTGGAGAGTCCAGGGTGATGTGATGAGGCGAACAAGTATTTGATCCACTGCCGATTTTGCAGGTTTTCCCACTTACAAAGCATGTAGAAGTCTGTAATTTTTATCATAGGTACACTTCAACTGTGAGTGATCTAAAACAAAAATCCAGAAAATCACATTGTGTGATTTTTAAGTAACTAATTAGCATTTTATTGCATGACATAATTATTTGATACATCAGAAAAGCAGAACTTAATATTTGGTACAGAAATCTTTGTTTGCAATTACAGAGATCATACATTTCCTGTAGTTCTTGACCAGGTTTGCACACACTGCAGCAGGGATTTTGGCCCACTCCTCCATACAGACCTTCTCCAGATCCTTCAGGTTTCGGGGATGTCGCTGGGCAATACAGACTTTCAGCTCCCTCCAAAGATGTTCTATTGGGTTCAGGTCTGGAGACTGGCTAGGCCACTCCGGGACCTTGAGATGCTTCTTACGGAGCCACTCCTTAGTTGCCCTGGCTGTGTGTTTCGGGTCGTTGTCATGCTGGAAGACCAAGCCACGACCCATCTTCAATGCTCTTACTGAGGGAAGGCGATACATGGCCCCATCCATCCTCCCCTCAATACGGTGCTGTCGTCCTGTCCCCTTTGCAGAAAAGCATCCCCAAAGAATGATGTTTCCACCTCCATGCTTCACAGTTGGGATGGTGTTCTTGGGGTTGTACTCATCCTTCTTCTTCCTCCAAACACGGCGAGGGGAGTTTAGACCAAAAAGCTCTATTTTTGTCTCATCAGACCACATGACCTTCTCCCATTCCTCCTCTGGATCATCCAGATGGTCATTGGCAAACTTCAGACGGGCCTGGACATGCGCTGGCTTGAGCAGGGGGACCTTGTGTGCGCTGCAGGATTGTAATCCATGACGGCGTAGTGTGTTACTAATGTATTTCTTTGAGACTGTGGTCCCAGCTCTCTTCTGGTCATTGACCAGGTCCTGCCGTGTAGTTCTGGGCTGATCCCTCTCCTTCCTCATTATCATTGATGCCCCACGAGGTGAGATCTTGCATTGAGCCCCAGACCGAGGGTGACCGTCATCTTGAACTTCTTCCATTTTCTACTAATTGCGCCAACAGTTGTTGCCTTCTCACCAAACTGCTTGCCTATTGTCCTGTAGCCCATCCCAGCCTTGTGCAGGTCTACAATTTTATCCCTGATGTCCTTACACAGCTCTCTGGTCTTGGCTATTGCAGAGAGGTTGGAGTCTGTTTGATTGAGTGTGTTGACAGGTGTCTTTTATACAGGTAACAAGTTCAAACAGGTGCAGTTAATACATGTAATGAGTGGAGAACAGGAGGGCTTCTTAAAGAAAAACTAACAGGATTTCTGTTTTAGATTCCGTCTCTAACAGTTGAAGTGTACCTATGATAAAAATTACAGACCTCTATATGCTTTGTAAGTAGGAAAACCTGCAAAATCAGCAGTGAATCAAATATTTGTTCTCCCCACTGTAGATTCCCCCTGTTGATATATTGTGTAGAGCTGCAGGACACTGCAAGAAAACGTTTTTAAATTAGCAAAAAAAGAGCAACCCCAGAACCCCACTCATAGAAGACATGCTGGAGTATTTTGATCCACTCGTTGACACATTTGGATGAATAACCACACATTTGTTTGTTTGGATCACCCTGACATAGGTTGTATTTAATCATAAGTAATGCTTCTTTGAGCTACATTGCTGTTGACCCAGCAGCTATTTTTGCCAGACTGCGTAACTGCTGCTGGGCCCATTGTTAAATAGTGTAGTGGTTGGAGACGCATACTTGTGAACTATAGGTTCTGAGTTCGTATCTCCTCGCAGGCTAAGCGAAATACACATTATTAATTATTCTGTATAGACAAAATCTTCACTGGCTAAAACTGTTATTATCTACATTATAGTAAGCCTGAAATAAAACAGTTTAGTTATATTGCAACTGTTTCTGGTGGATTTTTGAAGTACGCATCCGTGTATGCGTTTTGGGTCAGGATACAGAAACACATTTGCTAGCTTAACAAACAGTGGTTACTTTATTGTAATCCTTAACTGAAAATGTATACGGTTATATTTGACTGTTTCTGGCATGGAAAAGTTCATCTTCAGTCTTGCGAGCAATTGCTCAATTCTTATGATTATTCCTAGGAAGTTAGTAGATACTAGTAAGCCTATTACTGGCTAATAAGCTTTTAAAATGGTGGCAAAAGCAATACAGTTCATAGACGCTATGGTGGAGGTAAACTTAATAAGAAACGTTAGTCAGTTTAACACAATCCCCAATGGTGACTAGCGACTGCTGAAACGTGTAATGCCGTGGCGTAGTGGTTAAAGACCGTGCCTCTCATGTGGAAGGCCCAAGTTCAAATCTATTGATAGCAACTTCTATTTATTAATTATTTCTGATAGATTCCACGATTCTCTCATCCTTTCACTTGATGAAAAAAGTTTGTTATCGTCACCTTTATTGATAGTTATTTTATAAATGTCATTCACTAATGAAAGAAAAAAGTACATTGTTTTGCGATGAAAGAAATAAATACGTTCTGATGCCGTGAAATGAAATAGCTTTGGCAGACTCACTAGCAATTGCTGAATTCTTATGACTATTCCAGTAAGTTAGTAGATACCGGTAAAGCTTATTACTGACTAATACACTGTTAAATTGGCCAGTGGCAAACGTCATACGTAGATGCTATTTGTGGTGGAGGTAAACTTAGTAAGAAACATAAGTCTGTTTAACTGTATCAATGTCCTTCACAAATGGCCAGTTAACTATTAAAAGAGCCAGTGGCAAAAGAGGATTTGTTCAGGATAGGGACAAGAGGCTATACTGACACCTGGCAAATGTAAAGCTCCGTGGTGTAGTGGTTAACAACACAGCCTTTCATGTGGGCGACCCAGTTTCATGAACTAGGCTTGCCTGGTTTTTTGTTCTTTTAATCCTTAGAAGTTATTTTGAGTGAGAATTACCTATTTGGGTGTGCCCTTTGGATTATTGCCAGTGGGACACATTATAGACTTGATTGATTCTATGCATTTGTTTGGTTGACAAAAATCCATGAAAATAAGTCTTTAAATCAATAAAGTGATACAAGCTAAGCCAATTGACCATACATGTATTCATGTGCTCGTTGCCATTAAACATTATAGTACTCAAATGCTGAGATTAAAGATTATGAAAATCTGATCTTTGTCTGATGTTTTACTAACAAAAAAGGTTTTATTTACTCATAAATATATGAACACACCCAAAGCGAATCAGTCAAAAACTCCTGAAAACAACAGTTATCCAACCAAAACATTATGTATCCATCATTCTGCTGTTGAAATGCATTTCCTGTTGGTAAGCATCCCACAGAGTGGAGCTGCGGGTGACCCTTCTCCCTCCTCTACACTCCATCAGACCGTCTGCCTCCTCCACTGATGAGAGATGATTACTCTTTACATGAGTTCTTTCAACCTAGGGCTGATTTCAATAAGCTTAATATCAGTAATGATGATTAGAATCATCCAGTATCAAATGGCAGATGCTGTTGATAATGAAATCTGTGTGCGCTTTCAGAGGTACAGTGCGATTCCCCTCCAAGTCCCTGACCACCCAGAATTACCTGTCATTTGCTCCCTGTAATCATCTCTTTTTCTTCTTATTCCCTAAGATGAGATTGGGTAATAGATTGAAAAAGAAGGGGCATGCGATCTTAACTGAAGCAAATGCCCTACAAAATGACAGAAGGGCTCTTGCTTGTATACCCCTGTGTGTACAAGGTTTTGGAAACAATGTTTTCCCCACTGATACAACCCTTTGTGTTATCTTCAGAGAAAAGGAAAAAGGTTCTATGTGGAACTAAATGGTTTCTCCCTAGAACCTAAAAAGGATTCTGGGAGATAGCTTAGAAACATAGAAAAAGTTTTCAGTTCTAATTCCCCTACCAGAAATATTTTCAGTTGAGTATAATTCTTACCCTAATTGTGCTGGTAAGATGCTCTGGATAGAGTATTTAGACATTGATAACCATCCAATGATGTGTTTTGATGATTGCCAATGAGGTCTGTAGACTCTATCTTTCCTTGAAGGATACTAGACTATAGGCCTTCAGGAAAACAAAGATTATATGCAGGGGTGGAAACATACTGAGGATTTTGTCTCTTCATTTTCAGATATGTTGTATCCACCCCCTTCTGCCCTTGTGTGTCATTATGGATCATTCTTGCAGATGTGTGCTGACGGTCAGATGATAGTCACAGTTCTGATATGCAGAGTGCCTTGTGGTACATGTGGGGGATCATCATATTCGGCAGAAATGAACATGTAAATGAAAGTGTCACCCTCAACCTCCAGAACACATTTGCTACCTAGTCGTTGTCTTTAGATCCCTTTTAAGTTTGGGGGATACTTGAAGTGTTAATCATCAATCCAATATTCAGTTTATAATGAATCAACATTTCTATTTGGTTCTCATGACAGAGTAGCTGTTAAGTAGCCTATATCCATTAATTCATTAAAATAAATATATTTCCTCTCCACAAAAGACACTGCTATGGGGATCATGAAGACTTCCAGATTTGCCATTTAGACTTAAAACATGGGGACCACAGACCATGGAGCATCAGATCTGATCAGTAACAAGAAGGTTGCTATTTTAGATTTGCAGATGTGTCTTCACTAATTTCTTTGTTTATTACTTTTGAAAATATTAACTAGTGATACAGTACTACTCTCCTAAGAGACAAAAAAAGGGGCAATTTATCTGACCATGCAAAGGCTCCTTGATCCTTGTTCGTCTGACTTCATTCATCTTTTGAAAAATGGGGATTCGTGACTGCATTTATGCAGATTTAAGATTGCCACCACAGAGTCCCACTGCATGGAGGGGGTCTTCTCATATTCCATGTCTCTACATGAAGTATGTAACAGCCTCCTTGTTATCCTCCTCCTCCAGCGCCATTACAGAAAATCCAATTATGTCCCAATCTCAGCAACGTCGACCAGAATGCAGAGTATCAATTTCACCTACTGTGTAGATGAGAATAATCTCCACGATATCATCCCCGCGTAAAAGAGTGGGTTGATCACCACCAGTAAAGCAGAGCGCTTTTGTAATGCTAGGAGTCATGAGTGGTTCTTTAAATCTCTGTCATTGTAAATCTCTGAGTGTAAGGCAGTTTTCTGCAGACACAATTAATGAAATACATCTGGAAAATACATATTCATTCAATGTAATGTTATTAGTCATATATTAGGAAATTATTATAAATAATATAGTTAGGTCTGGAAATATTTGGACAACTGAACAATTTCATAATTTTGGCTCTGTACTCCAGCACAATGGAATTGAAAATGAACAGACGAGATGGCATTGCAGTGCAGACTTTCATCATTAATTCAAGGGATTGAACAAAAATATCCTATGAATATTTAAAAATGCAATCATTTTCATACACAGTCCCCTTATTTCAGGCTCAAATGTAATTGGACAAATTAACACAATCATAAATAAAACATTTAAAAATGTATCCTTGTTGAGAATCCTTTGCAGGCAATGACTGTTTGAAGTCTAGAATGCATGGACGTCATCAAACGTTGGGTTTCCTCCTTTGTGATGCTTTGCCAGCCTTTACTGCAGTTGTCTTCAGTGATTGTTTGTTCGATTGTTTGTTCTTTCTGCCTTACATTTTGTCATTCAGCAAGTGAAACGCATGCTTGATCAGGTTGAGATCAGTTGATTGACTCAGCCATTGCAGAATATTCTACTTTTCTTAAAAATTCCTGGGTTGCTTTCGCAGTAGTGTTTTGGGTCATTGTCCATCGGTAAAGGATGCACACGTTCAATCACCGTCGCTGATGTGTCTGAATCTGAGCAGACAATATATCCCTATATTAGAATTAATCTGTCTGCTTCTGTCTTCTGGTCACAGGTTGATCTTGTTTTCATCTGTCCTAATTTGCAGCCTAAGGATGGGCCTGTTTCACTTGCATTGAATGCTCCTTTGACTGTATTTTGTGAGATCACAGCATACCTTCCACATGCAATGCATACCTGGATCAACTTCAGATCTTTTGCCTGCTTAACTGATGAAGAAATAAGGAAGTAATAGCCCACACTGGCCATTGAAGGAACCTAACAATGTCAATCCAAATTCAATGATTCTTCATTATTTATTGTAATGAAGATTTATTGAATATGTAAAAAAATACATTTATACAATGTATTTCATTTCTGTATTAGCAGGCAATAATTGGAATGCTAATGGGTTAACATTGTTTCTGTAGGTGTGAATGCAGAACAAAATGTTTGCTTGTTATTGCCTAGCTTGCTTGCTTCTCGAGATAACACCACTGTCATATGAGATGGCCCCGAGAACAATTGGAAGTGTGTCCCTAATTGATAGGGGTCTATTCTCAGGGATTAGTTTGTTATCCTTAGGGTCAGTAAACCAACCCCAAACCGTTTAGTTAGGGGGATATAAACTAGAGTGTAGTTTGGGAAAGGCTTCGCTCATTGCATTTTCCCTCCTTCTACCAGCTTGCAAACATCTTGAATCTCTGGAGAACTTTTATCTTTGATACTTGTACTGTGATTGTAATACTGTCTTTATATATTAAAAATATTTCTTTGCATTAATTCATTGACTATTTGTAAATAATCTAAAACCAGTCAAGTATCCAGTTCCTTCACCATGAAACAGCTTTTGAGTCAATTGTCAATTACTTTGTCCCTTCCAAAAAAATATTTAAGAGCTGTAATTCCTAACCCCTTCCTCCACTTTGGATGTAGAATACCCTCATATTAAAGCTGAGAGACTGCACTTTAAGCCATATTCATTATTTAACTGTAACGTAAATATATTTTGGCAAACAGCCAAAATAACAAAACTTGTGTCAGTGTCCAATTATTTCCAGTCTGTATATAACTTTATATTACTGACCAATCTTTTATCATCTAATTGTTAGCTATAATTTAAAAATGTATTCATTTGGAGGAAGGAGCACAATGAACTGTAAGCTGTCTCAAAATATGGGCGTAGTACCTTAAAATGTTTGCTATTCAAGTTAAATACTTTTCATTTAGAAATTACCTCATTGGAGAGGCACACACTTTCCTTCATTTAGGTCAGACATGTAAGTTAATGAGAAAAATGTCCATTGTGCGCAGCTCCTAAGTTTCTCTCTCTCTTCAGGTTGGCCAGCTTATCCAGGGTTACCCTCAGATTGGGCCACATTGTCACCTCTCTCTCTCAACACTGAGGTTTTACACTGCTGTATTATTATGCTGGAGGAGTGAGGGAGTAGGGTGTCTAAATGTCCTTGTGTCTTGTTCCCTTTAAACATAGGAGTACATGAAACCTTGGCTCAAAACTCAGGACTTCTAGGCTCGAAAGATTCGTAGTTGTCCTGAGTCTCCCGGTTGTGTTGCAGATCAAGCGACTGACGATACCTGATTATTCCGACACTGTGTCAATTACTGATGTCAAAAAGGGTTTTACACAACCATTTACAAAAAAGTTGGGACACTACGTAAAATGCTAATAAAAACAGACTGCAATGATGTGCAAATCATTCATCCCTATATTTTATTGAAAATAGTACAAAGAAACTGAGAAATATAATTGTTTTTGGAAAAATATATACACAGTTTCAATTTGTTAATGCACCAGATGTTTTCAGTGGGTGAGAGGTCTGGACTGCAGGCAGTTCAGTTTATCACCCAGAATATTTTACTACAGAGCCATGCTGTTGTAATAGGTGCAGAATGTGATTTGGCATTGCCTTGTTGAAATAAGCAAGGCCTTCATTCATTGACCCTCATTCATGAAACGTGCTCTTAAAATTTTGTAAAATTTAATCTTAAAATGATCGTACGATCATTTCACCAACAGAGCTAGTATTCATCAATATTATGTTTGTTGTATCCTTACGATCAAACTCACGTCTGGTCGGAGACTGTGTAAACGAATGTACAAAAATAAGATCATGCTTGATTCGCAATAAGCGTTTATCACAAAAAACAACAATCGTAACAGCCTCAGTAACAACTATCACAATATCATTATGATAATAGGCAGGCCTAATATAAAATAAAATGACGATGAATATTACACATACAAACATAACACAATATTACATATTGTATCACTACCGTTAGCTATTATTTATTTTACTTCATTCAGAATTTTCTCTATTTTTTCTGTTGTTTCTCTCTCTTATTTTCATGTGTTTGTAAGCTTTGAAATGCTTTTGTGGGTGTAATGCGCTAGACAAATAATCTTGCTTTTTGCTTGCTTTTCCTAAGTCACAGGCCATATCTACATACTTGGAGATCATAAATGGGTGTTATACTTTCGGTGGCTGGCATCTTGATTATCTGACAGGTCTTAAATTGACTAGTGAGAGGATAAATAAACCTGTGGTTCTGAGTTGAGCAGTTACCCTAATGATGGCAGAGCTTGCTCTCTTAAAGAACTTTGGCTCTGGGCTGAGACACGAAAGTGTTCCGTAACTGCACTGATTTTGTCACAGAGATTAAAGAATGGTTCATTCGCCGTTTCAGGAAATAATTTATGTTGAAACCTGTCAATTCCCATAAATTATGGGTGTGTCATATGTAAATAAGGACAGGTGTAGGGTGTTCTGCCGTCCACGGCCTCATCCGATTTACCAATCTGCGATGATATCTACGCTCATTTCAACCAGGTGCAACAGTTTTGTGAATAACATTCAGAGATCAAAGTAAGTCTCTCCCAACATTCAAATGAGATCTTTTCTGGGACGGTTTCATGAATGAGAAAAAAAAAATTATCATTTAAAATGTTGTCAGACCAAAGGACAGTTATCCACTTTGCCTCACTGCATCTTAAATGAACTCTGGCCCAGAGAATGTGGCAGCGTTTCTCGATCTTGTGTATATCAGGAGCCTCATGTATAAATCTTGCATACGTTTCTAACTAAATTCTGGTTCATGTGGAAATCCTATGATTTGCATGCGCACAAAACTATTGGGAGGTATCAAACTGGCAACACATACTTGATACACTGCCGATTTTGCAGATTTTCCTACTTACAAAGCATGTAGAGGTCTGTAATGTTTTATCATAGGTACATTTCAACTGTGAAAATCCAGAAAATCACATTGTATGTATGTATTATTTTGCAATTAATTGCATGACATAAGTATTTGACCTACCAATCAATAAGATTTCCAGCTCTCACAGACCTAACTGACTGTAACTGACTGGAAGCGTGATTATCGTAATTAGTGTAAACTAGGTTGTATTTCTTTAACCGTTTGAGCTACCCAGCTTATATGATGAAACGTTTATCTATTTTACAAATGCTAGTTTGCATAAATAGCGTTAATTAACTATTACGCTGTACAGTGGGGAGAACAAGTATTTGATACACGGCCGATATTGCTGATTTTCCTACTTACAAAGCATGTAGAGGTCTTACATTTTTTTCATAGGTACACTTCAACTGTGAGAGACGGAATCACATTGTATGATTTTTAAATACTTTATTTGCATTTTATTGCATGACGTAAGTATTTGATCACCCACCAACCAGTAAGAATTTCGGCTCTCACAGACCTGTTAGTTTTTCTTTAAGAAGCCCTCTTGTTCTCCACTCATTACCTGTATTAACTGCACCTGTTTGAACCCGTTACCTGTATAAAAGACCCCTGTCCACACACTCAATCAAACAGACTGCAACTTCTCCACAATGGCCAATACCAGACAGCTGTGTAAGGACATCAGGAATAAATCTGTAGACCTGCACAAGGCTGGGATGGGCTACAGGACAATAGGCAAGCAGCTTGGTGAGAAGGCAACAACTGTTGGCGCAATTAGTAGAAAATGGTAGAAGTTCAAGATGATGGTCAATCTTCCTCGGTCTGGGGCTCCATGCAAGATCTCACCTAGTGGGGCATCAATGATCATGAGAAAGGTGAGGGATCAGCCCAGAACTACACGGCAGTACCTGGTCAATGACCAGAAGAGGGCTGGGACAACAGTCTCAAAGAAAACCATTAGTAACACATTACGCTGTCATGGATTAAAATCCTGCAGAACACGCAAGGTCCCCCTGCACAAGCCAGCGCATTTCCAAGCCTGTCTGAAGTTTGCCAATGACCATCTGGATGATCCAGAGGAGGAAATGGAGATGGTCATGTGGTCTAATGAGACAAAAATCTAGCTTTTTGGTCTAAACTCCACTCGCCATGTTTGGAAGAAGAAGAATGAGTACAACCCCAAGAACACCATCCCAACTGTGAAGCATGGAGGTGGAAACATCATTCTTTGGGGATGCTTTTCTGCAAAGGGGACAAAACGATTGCACCGTATTGAGGGGAGGATGGATGGGGCCATGTATCGCAACATCTTGGCCAACAACCTCCATCCCTCAGTAAGAGCATTGAAGAAGGGTCATGGCTTAGCCAGTCTCCAGACCTGAACCCAATAGAAAATCTTTGGAGGGAGCTGAAAGTCTGTATTGCCCAGCGACATCCCCGAAACCTGAAGGATCTGGAGAAGGTCTGTATGGACGTGTGGATCAAAATCCCTGCTGCAGTGTGTGCAAACCTGGTCAAGATTTACAGGAAACGTACAATCTCTGTAATTGCAAACAAAGCTTTCTGTACCAAATATTACGTTTTTTCTTGCCATTTTGTGCCTCTTAATGAACCCACAACCGGACAACATAAAGGGTTGGTTGCGTTGATAACACTCAAGGCACTCACCATGCCCAATTGTGATGTTTGGGTACTTATCCCCTTCCTGCTCCGCTGGTAGTCTGAGGGGCAGTCCATTTGGAAATGCCCCTTTTCCCTGCAGAACAGGCATTGCCCCTGTCAACTCTGGCACCCTCCATCTTCCGCAGGAAGCCTCATAATTCCCAGCTCCATCACTTTCAGCTCTGCTTTCTCCCGACAGAGAGGAAGAGAGGAGCCACATGCCAACCGGTCATGGTCCTGGAACTGTCGATGGCACTGGCCTGGGTGATGAATAAGTCCAGCGATATAGCTTCACAAACACAACACTAGACACAGCCACTGTTCAGAAAAACAAGGCATACTCCGCAGCTGAGCCCGTTCCCTGCCTGAGACGCAAAAGTTGCTCACCACCTTCCCTCTCCTCTGCAGGGTGTGGTCATCGTGGTCACCTCCCTGTCAGGGATCCCACCTGGTTGCGGTGTCATAAAGCACCCATGAGCTCTCCTATCTGTCCCTCCATGACGTGGCATCTATCTTCTAGCTTGGACAGCCGGCCACTGGAACTGGCTCACCCATCGTGCTCTGCCATGCTCATTCCAAAGAGACGAAAAAAACAGAGAAAAGGCAAACAAACAGATAATGAAAAACACGAAAAAAGAAACCTCTGGGGTAAGGTGGATTGTTCCATGATGGTCTGAGGGAGTTGAGCAAGTGGAGGTGAAACACAAAATGCAGATCACGTTTTGATTGGATCTTTAAATACTTACAACACATTGGCATCGGTAAATATAGGAAATGAACAACAATCCACAACAGTTACAGAAGGGCAACAAAAATAGTGTGTGTAATCAGGTGAATTGGGATCTGGTGTTCATGGGGTGTGTTGCTGCCATCATTCTCATGCCGGCACTTAGTACACCAGCGAGGCAGAGCACCGAAGAGGAGGTGGTTCCACCGCAACCAGCAGAGCAGGTGTGACACCGTTTCCAGCTACAATAGTCATTTACAACATTAACAATTTTGTAAATGAATTTTGAGAAACAAGGAAATGTCTAAGTGACAACAAACTTTTGAATGGTAGTATAGATATTCCATTAAAAAATCTGTCGTTTCAAGATAGAATAGTCATTTACAACATTAATAATGTTGACACTGTATATCTTATCAAGTTAATTATATTTTAATGGGCAAAAAGTGTGCTTTTCTTTCAAAAACAAGGACGTTTGAAAGTGACCCCAAACCTTTGAACGGTAGTGTAATATTACTCTGTAAAGCATTCCTTGAGTGTGAGCAAGGGCTTAAGAGTGTCTCTGATATTGGGGGTGACACATTTGACTATTTATTATGTAGTTCTACAGCTCCGGAAAAAAATTAAGAGACCACTGCACTGATTTTCTTTCCTTTCCAAAAAAGTCGAAAAGGAAGGTTTTGAGTGAGGAACAGAAGGGTTAAAATTTAGAGACCACTGCAAATTGAACGCTTCTGTTCCTCACTCAAAACTTTCTGCCTTGAATTAATACTTGTCACTATCTTACTTGTTGGTTTGTGGCCTCTTTCTCTTCCTGCTAGTCTATTTGTTCATGTCTATCATTTTCCTGCCATGATCATACATTGCATAAACCAGATTCTTAAAATATTGAAAACCATTTTAGGACCCATAGCTATATATAGATGATTCAAAACATCTAAACTGAAGAAGAAAAAATGCCAGCTGTGGTGTAGAGAGAATTACCAATAACCTTAGTTACACTCCATTCTTGACTGGTGGTTACTTGTCAATTACTTTACTAGCTACTTGCAGACCCTCTGGTGAAGACTAAATGACAGAGATTTAGCAAATCATTTTAGCAGGCATTCTTCCTTTCAAATATTTTCAGTTTTTCACACAGTTTTTCAATGCATTTTTTCTATTTTTTCTCAACTTTGGGTAGGCTTGACATTTGTAAGTGGGTTGCATATTGATAGCATGAATAAATAAATAATAAAAGCCTAAAAGAAATCTAGAGTTGTGCATGTACATAGAAATTCTGTATGAAAGATTCCTCTAAATGGGATAGAATAACCTGGAAATCTGTAATCATTAAACAAGGATATCTGTAATGTCTGAAATACTTTATGGGGTGTTACTGCATAACACTAATCCTTTCCTTAACAGATCAATCCTTTCCCTAACAGAGTGATCGTTTCCTTGAAGAATACTAGCATCAGTGTTAATTTAACAAAGGCACATTTGCTGTGTAGTAACATCCTCCCTCGAGACAGAGGAAATAAATTACCATTTGTTGTGTAATTATGACTTTTAAACTGTGGGAACATGTACAGAATATCTTGAGAAATAGCTTCTCCTATATTGGTCCACAGTGCAGCATTTCATTTTATCTTAAGACGTTTCTTCTGTACCATTCTCAAACTAAAAATGAGAGCTCATACATGAACACTTAAAAATGCTTTTTACCACAGTCAATTAAGTTATTTTAGTTGTATCAAGGGATTGATCAGGACAAAAAATTTTATCCAACCAAAATGGAAGCTGACAGAAAGTTTGTGCTTGTAACCTTTTCATAAAATGTGTGTCCAACAACCATGGTTGAGCTTGAATGAGCTTGAAGTCTCCAGACCTACCACAAGGAGTCACTAGAGCGAAATGAGACAAGGTAGGTGCTCTGTCATCAGAAAGTCCTCTAACTACTTTCCTGTACTCACCCACCACGGACAGTGCTGGCCAATATTTTAACCACAAACGTTTCTTCCAGACACCTTTATAAAGTGCAGGACAGAAAAAAATGTGTTCAAGGTAGGGTTGCACGATATTGGAAATAACTGACATTGAGATATTTTGTGTTTCTGTGATATATATTGCGATATGAAAAAATACAGGATGACTTTTCTTAGCAACAGTGACAAATGAAAACAGTGATGATCATCATGGCTAGACAAATGCTGATTAAATTAAACTTTTCAACTGTATGAAATCTGGTTTCTTTTTAAACAGAGTACCTAATAAAATGAATAAATGTAGAATGTAGAAAACTGTAGAATAATATAGTAAATCTAAATTCTATTCAATTATAACAACTTGACTTTAAGCATGTATACATTGCTCACTCAAACTTTTGCTCACTCAAAGGTTTTTGGCCAAGAATACCAGTCTATTCACCATTACAGGCTTGAGGCATGACCGTTGGCAAGTGTTGCCACTTGTACTGAAAAGCCTCTCTGAGGGGGAACTTGTAGCGGGAATGGATAGATACAGTGGATATAAAAAGTCTACACACCCACTTTAAATCATGGCAGGTGTGTAATGACTTCTATTTAACATGAGTTTGAATGTGATTGGTTAATTCTGAACACAGCCACATCCCCAGTTATAAGAGGGTGTGCACACTTGTGCAACCAGATTACTGTATTGAATTGTCCTTGTTATAGGTCACATTAAAGGCGGAAAAAGTTCTGACATGATTTATCTTTACATCACAAGAACCTGGCATTTTAACAGGGGTGTGTAGACTTATATCAACTGTACTTGCGGGCAAGCTTGGCGAGATGAGGAAAGCTTACTCTATGTGTTTTCCACCATGCAATTGGATCTTCCTCTTTGTCTATGGAAAGTGTTAGCAGGTAGTTGTTTAATTCTGCTTCCACAGCATCCTTGTGGGTCAGAGAGGAATCGCCCTTTGCTGCAGCTCCGCTCTGTTTAAAGAAACTTCCCGAGGACTTCTTGCCTTTCTTTGCCTGGGAGGTATCAGAAACTTCAGGCTCCACATCTGTGCCGCTGCTTGATGTCTCTCCTGGCATTTCTTCATTTCTGATGCCACTCTGGCCTTGACTTGCGGATTGTTGTCTTCAGTGATGAAGTCCATCTTGAACCAGGAGTCCAAACAAGAAGTCGCATCTAGCAGCTCCTGAGTAGCTTCATCTCTATATTTCTCGTTGATGTAGTGCAACATCTCAGTTTTCAAGGTCTTGGTCAAGTCTGTGTCTCCCTCTTGTATTAGTAGCATTGAAGTGTTGAAGAGGTGAAGAACTGGCTTCACATATGAGACACTAACATACTTCTCCTGAGAGTGCATCTGTGAAGTCTAGCAGTGGGCCCAGTGACTTACAGACAGATTCCAGGACATTCATATCTTGCCAGGTGTGATGGAAATTCCATGTGTCGACACTCGGAGTAAGGGACACAGAGACAAAAAGTTCTCTTGGCACATTCTAAGCGTTTTATTAACTATTATGCACATATGAGAGACGCGTCAACCGCTTACACACACATAATCGTCTGAGCTCATAGCTCATTCAACCGTATATATCTCATAGAAAAAGGGGTGTGGTAAGATGCTGTCCTATGTCAATAAAACACCTTTGTTCTAGCACACAAGTCAAATGCTATCTTCCCCCACCTTATCCTTCCTGCCATAATGTTTACTACTGTGTTTACCTAAGCTTCACACAAAGGACAGCTCTCCTTCCCGCCATAAGTAACTTCTTCAATTCTAAGAGTTTTTACAGCATCTGGACAGACAATAGATGCCCTCTATGCAAATACCAGATCCCCCACATTCCTCTACCTATCTAAACAATGGGACTCAAGTCTTTTAATCAGTAAGAATGCATCAGGCTTCAGAAACTTCCCCAACACAGGTTAGAATTAGATGCTGTGTCTTCCTGTCCTCAGACAGGACCTGAGTTATAGCCTTCTGCTGCTCTAGTATCCTGCTGATCCTCCTCTGTCTGGAACCCCATCTTGTTTGGCATTCTGATATGAGGGAATGTGAAGGTAGATTGAGTTCCTTCTGGGCTCTTTCAAGAGCATTTCTGGCCTTCCAGCTGAAAAGAAAAGTGACCCACCAGCTTCTTGCAGTCACCTGCAGCACGGTCAATGTGTCCATCCTTTTTCACTGCATTTTCTAAGGGAAAAAACAAAGACAAAATAAAGTACTTATTATTATACACATTTAATACATTTACTTTAATAAAGGATTTATAAAAATAAATTGCTCATACATTTTTTTTGCAAATTATTACACAATTAGTTATATAGAGTTTCAGCATGCTTTCTATATGTTTTACGGACCTATAATAAAACACATTCATTCTCATATAACTTATATCTCGTGATTTTAGCATGAACTATTTTACTTAATGATAACCCAAAATATAGGGGCATTCAATTCCATTGTTTGTTATTGTAAACAAATGCAACATTTAAACATTAAAAAGATAGCAGAGATATATAGATATGAAATATTAATGCCATAGGATATCAGCCCTGGCATTCAGAGCTTTGGCTATCAACCTGACAGTCTGTATCCTTCATTCTTCCCCAGCCCCATCCTCTACAGACGGTGGGTGCGTGTGTGTGTGTGCGCGTGTGTGGGGTGGGGGAGGGGAACTGAAGATTGTGAAATTGCAACAACCTGCATGTGAACGTGAACTCAATATCAGCCAAAATAATCTCAGCAAATTTGTGTAAAATGTTCATATTTTCTATGTTTTATACAGCTAAACCAGCCTGGGGTCAAATTGACCCCAAGGAACACCGATGCGTACAAAATGCATACAGGACATATATCATCATGTTAATTTTATGTTTACCCAGTTGTCATTTAATTAGGAAAAGTCATTAAATTTGAAGCAAAAAAAAATTATGTCAAGCAATTTTTTAGAGATGTTAAACATAGAATGGGGTCAAATTGACCCCAAGGATAACAGGAAAGTTAATAAAGTGTATGGTCAGACTTATGTAGGGCTCCGTTGTTCGGGTGGACCACAAGTCCATTGTTGCTGTATAATATTCCACTTGTGACAGCTGTTTCAACTTGTGCCTTGCAACCTGAGAAAAATTGTTGCGTGATGGCATTACATACCGCTTGTCAAGCGACCGGATCATGTTTTTAAAACCCTCTTTGGAAACCGTGTTAATTACCATGTCTTTGGTGACGTAAAATGTTATTGAATCTGTGATTTCTCTCTGCTGTTTAGAACCCAAGGCATCCGACATAGATTTTTGCTTTGGAGGGCGCTGAGATTCTTTGCACTCATCATATGAAGATTTGTGGTGCCGCATTAAAATGATCAAACAAATTGGTAACAATTGCATGGCACTCTCAACAAAGTCCCTGTTTTTGGTCAACATCATCCTGTCTGTAGCCGAAATATTTCTATGTAATTGATTAAGCATTTCTTTTTGCAACCAAATTCTCCATTTCGGTCTTTTTTGCCTGTTCCTCGCTCATCATTTCGTCCCGCGCAAGCAGAGCCTGCATATCAATCACGCGCAGCAGGGAACTCCGTGTTTAAAATAATAATAATAAACGGTGTATCCAATAACCAATAAATCGGAGTAGATTACGTTATATCAGACAGATATAATGCTAGTTTAACATTTAAAACATACTGTACAGTAGAGGCCAAAAGTTTGGACACACCTCATTCAATGCGTTTTCTTTATTTTCATGACTATTTACATTGTAGATTCTCACTGAAGGCATCAAAACTATGAATGAACACATATGGAATTATGTACTTAACAAAAAAGTGTGAAATAACTGAAAACATGTCTTATATTTTAGATTCCTCAAAGTAGCCACCCTTTGCTTTTTTGATAGCGCGGCAAACCCTTGGTGTTCTCTCAATGAGCTTCATGAGGTAGTCACCTAAAATGGTTTTCACTTCACAGGTGTGCCTTGTCAGGGTTAATTAATGGAATTTTTTCCCTTATTAATGGGGTTGGGACCATCAGTTGTGTTGTGCAGAAGTCAGGTCACAGCCGACAGCCCTATTGGACAACTGTTAGAATTCATATTATGGCAAGAACCAATCAGCTAAGTAAAGAGAAACAAGTGGCCATCATTACTTTAACAAATGAAGGTCAGTCAGTCCGGAAAATTGTGAAAACTTTGAATGTGTCCCCAAGTGCATTCGCAAAAACCATAAAGCGCTACAACGAAACTGGCTCACATGAGGACCGCCCCAAGAAAGGAAGACCAAGAGTCACCTCTGCTGCTGAGGATAAGTTCATCCGAGTCACCAGCCTCAGAAATCACAGGTTAACAGCAGCTCAGATAAGAGATCAGCTGAATGCCACACAGAGTTCTAGCAGCAGACACATCTCTAGAACAACTGTTAAGAGGAGACTGCGCGAATCAGGCCTTCATGGTCAAGTGGCTGCTAGGAAACCACTGCTAAGGAGAGGAAACAAGCAGAAGAGATTTGTTTGGGCCAAGAAACACAAGGAATATACATTGGACCAGTGGAAATCTGTGCTTTGGTCTGATGAGTACAAATTTGAGATCTTTGGTTCCAACCGCCGTGTCTTTGTGCGATGCAGAAAAGGTGAACAGATGGATTCTACATGCCTGGTTCCCACCGTGAAGCATGGAGGAGGAGGTGTGATGGTGCTTTGCTGGTGACACTGTTGGGGATTTATTCAATATTGAAGGCATACTGAACCAGCATGGCTACCACAGCATTCTGCAACGACATGCCATCCCATCCGGTTTGTGTTTAGTTGGACCATCATTTATTTTTCAACAGGACTGTAATGAGAACGAGACTTACTCCATCGGGTGCTACTGTAATACTAATGAAAACCAACCAAAACATCCACACCGCCACTACTAGTCTGTGAACCTCCATTTTATAACAGCGCCCTCTTGTGTCCTGGATATCTATCATATCATTACATCTCCCCTTTTCTTAAGTGATTTAACAGAAATATATGGCAACAGTACTGCTGTCACGGTCGTGGTAGAAGAAGGACACAGGCGCAGAGTAGAGGTAATGGAGATAATCCATGTTTAATGAAATAAAAAAGGACTCAACAAAACAAAAAGGCAGCAACCAGTGACGTGGGCTTAACTGAAAACATGCAAACCAAAATAAACCACACACCCTGGCTGAAACAGGGAACTTAAATAGGGTCCCCAATTGGAGGCAACGACCGACACCTGCCTCCAATTGGGGAGACCAAAAGGATTGGAGGTGGCTAGGTGCCAGCGCAGAGATGGCTAGGGGCACAGCCAGGACGTGACAACTGCATAAGGTTGAACTTAAAATGGCAGCATTTAAAAGTCAGGATGCTCTTCTGTAACTACCTCCTGTAAAGAAAAATCGTTTATAAAATGAAACATTCAGGAAGGCATTATTTAAGTAAGAACGTTAGGGTAACATAGGTAACCGGTTAGGGGATAACAAATGTTAAGAGTTAGACCTGTTCTCAAGTATCTGTATTTCAGTTAAGTTCATTCTCTCTGTTACAAGTTCAGTCTTTCTTTTGGTTTGGGTTTGTCTGAATGTGTATCGTCTTTCTTTTTTCTCAGTGTTCTACTTCTTTCCCCTCTGTAGGCAAGGCAGTGGGTGTCTTCCTCTGTTTTGCACAGAAAGGATGACATCTCTTGCTAGTCTCCTCGTTTTTTCGATCCCTGGGGGCTGGAGTGCACTTTCTTCACATCATCCTTCTCAGGGTGTTTGGTATCACTAATTTGTTGCCTTTGAATATCAGCCCATCTTCTACTGTCATTTCACTCTTGTAGTCCCAGTACACTTTGGCCTCGTCCAGTGTTTCTGATCTTTTATCTGGCCAGCCCTGGAGGATGAACCTTTTTACTGTTGTGAGGGTTTGATCTGTTGTACTTTCGTTAAGATGTAGAAATATTCAAGGAGGCTCTGGGATCACACAGACTAACTTATACCATGAGGTTTTATTAACAACTTTCAGATACGTTACATCAGTGCTCACTCTTCAGCGGCAGCATACACACTGAACTTTCTAGAGCATAAAACATTGCTGACAAATGCTATAGCCAATAAGAACAAACAATGCAATATTTCTGGAATGCGATTGGTTCTTAGCAGAACGTAAGAATACTACATCCCCCTTCTTTTGAAATAAAACAATGCAAGGAAAATATTGCAAAACCCCATTATATGAAATAAACATATAGCTTTCAAGAGTCACATGCACAAACTATATCACATGTATTATTATAGCAAAGTACTGGTATACTGTAGATGTTCATATATTATTGGATTGTCACATGACAAAACACAAACTGCATTGAACATTATGAACAATATTTTTTTTTTCTAAAGGGCAAGCGATCCGCCTACACCCTTGTACAATCACAGATCCAGAATAACTCTGGGTTTAATCTGGCGTCCGTACCTGGATCTGTAAATGACGGATTTGGGGCAGATCATCAGTGTGGTCAGGTGTGTGTGTAATGTCCACTGTGTGGTGGCACTTGTTGATTGGTGTTTCCCATAGCTCAGCACCATCATGACCCAAAGAGATGTCAGAACTGTCCTGAGGTTCCTTTGTGTCCAGGAGGTGGTGTCTGTTTCGGCCGATATTCCCGTCCATCAGAGGTACGCACTTGATATGATCTCTCAGTGTTGGCTGCTCTGACAATACGGCTGGTTTCCAGTATCCTTGCTCTGTACTCTAACTGCCTGTCCTTCTTTGAGCTGAGATAAAGGTCTGGCCGATCTGTCATAATAGCTTTTTTGATCCTGTTGTTTATGCAACCTCTTTGCTCTGACATCTTTCCTTCTGACGACTTTGGCAGGAGTTGCTGATTGGTGTTTGGTAGGGTTGACCGCAGACGGCGACTCATCAACAGCTGAGCTGGGGACTTGAAACCATCAACAGGGCTATTGCGATACTCCAGGAGAACTGAGGTGTGGATCACTTTTGTCAGCCTTGGCCTTCTCCAGCAACATCTTTTGCGGTTTGCACAGATTTCTCTGCTAGTCCATTACTTGCGGGTAATATGGACTTGTGGTGGTGTGCTTAAATCCCCAGTTCGGCAAACGTCGCAAACTCACACACCGAGCTGTACTGGGGGGGCCGTTGTCTGAGATGACAGCCTCTGGAAGTGCCATGTCGGGCAAAAGCAGCTTTTAGTTTATCACATCACGAGCAGTTGAGGTGGTGCTGCTGAGCTTGTCCAGCTCAAAATATCTGCTGTAGTAGTCTACTGTCACAAGATAATCCTCATTGCTCCAGGTGAACAAATCAGTAGCCAATACCTGCCATGGCCTATCTGGAATTTTGTGACTGATCATAGGCTCTTTGGTGTTGGAAGGCCGAAATGTGATGCAGATTGAGCATTTCTTAACTATGTTCTCTATTTCCTTCCCCATCCCAGGCCAGAACATGATGTCACGGGCTCTCTGCTTGGTTTTCTCTATGCCTAAGTGACTGGCATGTACGCGTGACAGCATGTCTGAACGAAGACTTGTGGGAACGACAACTTTTTCACCTTTGAAGATGATTCCATGCAGGTAGGAAAGCTCATCATGGTGGTTCCAGAATTCTGACACACTCACGGGACACTTCCTCTTTTCCTCAGGCCATCCTCTTAGTATCACTCCTTTCAGAGTCTGAAACTGTGGATCTTTTTCCGTTTGAGCTCTGATTTCCTGCAATTTTGAGTCACTGACAGGAAGACTGCTGTACACTGTGTGCACTTGAATGTCCATACCTTCACTTAGGCTTGTGTCCTGGTCAGACAGCGACTTTCTGGACAATGTGTCTGCAACAGGGATATCCTTGCCAGGTCGATGCACAATGGTGAAGTTGTACTTTTGGAGCTGAAGGATCATCCTCTGTAGCCTTGGGGGAACTGATGCCAGGGCTTTCCGCATTATTGACTCAAGGGGCTTGTGGTCACTTTCAAAAATGATTTGACGCCCATAGATGTATTGATGGAAACGCTTGCAACCAAATAGTATGGCAAAAAGTTATTTCTCAATTTGAGCATAATTGATTTCGCATTCAGAAAGTGACTTTGATGCATACGCGATAGGTCTTCCATCCTGCAGCAGCACTGCCCCGAGCCCATACTTAGAAGCATCGACCTGTAACTTGATCTCTTTGAGAGGATCGAAATAGGCCAAAACTGGGCCTGGTCCAGATGTGAGCAGCACTTTTATCTTCTCAAATGCTTTGTCATGTTGGGCATCCCAAATGAACTCACTTGACTCCTTTAGGAGCTGCCTCAGTGGTGCGTTGACATCAGAAAGGCCAGGTGCACATTTGGAGAGGTAGTTGATCATACCTAGCACTGTCTCGAGTTCTCCTTTGTCTTTAGGTGGTTCCATGTCTCTCACAGCAGCAACTTTGGCAGGGTCAGGCTTTACTCCCTCAGCAGTGAGGAGATGTCCAAAATAGCTCACCTCTGTAGCACAGATGATACTTTTTTCTGGATTGAGCCTGACTCCTCTCTCTCTGGAGCGCTGCAGCATGCCGTGGAGGTTTTCATCATGTTCAGCTTTGGTTTTTCCATGGATGAGGATATCGTCAACAATGGCCATGACCCCATTCAAACCTTCATAAGTTTCATCAATTTTTCGCTGGAACTCATCTTGGGCAGAAATCAATCCGAAGGGAAGACGTTGGAAACGGTATCGCCCAAAAGGTGTGTTGAAAGTGGTCAACCTTGAAGATTCCTCGGTAAGCTTAATAGCCCAATAACCTGATCTAGCATCTAGGACACTGAAATATCGGGCACCAGCTAACCTGGACGTTATGTCTTCTAGAGTAGGCAGTGGGTAATGAGGTCGCTTAATTGCCTTGTTAAGGTCCCTTGGGTCCAGACAAACCCTTAGTTGACCTGTGCGTGGTTTTTCGGCCACAACCATAGAGTTAACCCATTCGGTAGGCTCTGTGACTTTAACAATGACATCCTGTCTTTCCATGCTCTCAAGCTCCATTTTAAGGCGGCTGCGCAGTGCGAGAGGAACGCGTCTGGGTGGGTGGACTACTGGGGTTGCATGTGGATCTAAGTGTATGGTACACTCACCAGGAAATAGTCCAATTCCTTTGAAAACATCTGCAAACTTGTTCAATATCGGCACATCCATCTTTGTTTCCGTAACTGATAGTACTAATTTGATGAGGCCAAAATTGATGCATCCTTTTAGACCTATGACAGGAGGTGCGCTTGTGTCGACAACATAAAATGTCATGACCATCTCAATGTCTTTGTGCTTGCATTTCAGGTCACATTTGCCTTTTACCGCTTGGCATTCACCACCATAGCCAAACAATGGGCGAGATGTTGGCTGCAGATTGCACTGAGTGTTCAGCTTGTCATACTCGTACAGGGGAATGACGTTGGCAGATGATCCAGTGTCTCGCTTAAACTTAACTTCAAGTTGTCTTGGACCTACTTTAATATACACAAAAGCTTGCTCTGTGTCTGAACTCTGTCTGCCCTGTGTCACTGAATCAATAAACAGCTCTTCATCATACTCATCAACTTGGTCTGAGTTTTCTTCATTTATTACATGGACAGTTTTCTCACAGCTTGAGCGACAGACTTTTGCAAAGTGGTTTAATTTACCACATATTTTGCACACTTTTCCTTTTGCAGGACAGTGAGATCGATCAGTGTGAGGTTCGTTTCCACAGTATCCGCATCCTTTGTGGTGTACTGGGGTAGCATTTCTATGTTGCAAATTGTCGCTGTGTTTCTTTGTGTATTTAGCGTTGCGTTACTTTGGAACGGCACCCTTTGATGTGTTGCGGAAGATTGCGTGCACTGAATGATCACGTGAAGCACTCATGCTGTTTGAAATCGTTTTTAGCTGTGCTTGCGCCAACTCATGAGATCTAGCGACATCTATCGCTTTTTCGAGCGTTAACTCGGAGCCGACATTCAAAAGCTTCTCTCTCACTTTCGGTGAATGTATTCCGAACACGATGCGATCGCGGATCATCTCGTCACTGTTTGCATAATTACAGTCCTTCACAAGCAGACGCAGGTCTGTCACAAACTGCTCAAAGGGCTCGCGGTCTCCCTGTATTTTTTCATGGAATTTATAACGTGCAAATATCACGTTCGCTTTAGGTTCAACGTATGCCGTGAAACGGTCGTAATATGACTTTATGATCTTTGCTTCGTCTTCGGACAGTGACCAAGTATTAAAAATATCACGGCCCTTTTCTCCGATCCATAGGAGAAGATAACTACATCTCTCTTCCTCACCCTTTCTCTTCAGGGGTCCACTGAACATCAGCTCCGCGTGCTGTTGAAACTTGCGCCATGCTTCTGGCAGGTTAGTTGCATCCCAGTTCATCGTAGGCATTGGAACTCCAGCGATATCCATCCTTGTTTGTCTGATCCGTTCACTCTGACACCATGTTGTACTTTCGTTAAGATGTAGAAATATTCAAGAAGGCTCTGGGATCACACAGACTAACTTATACCATGAGGTTTTATTAACAACTTTCAGATACGTTACATCAGTGCTCACTCTTCAGCGGCAGCATACACACTGAACTTTCTAGAGCATAAAACATTGCTGACAAATGCTATAGCCAATAAGAACAAACAATGCAATATTTCTGGAATGCGATTGGTTCTTAGCAGAACGTAAGAATACTACAGGATCCTTCTCAGTTTCTGTGAGTATTTCCTGGAGTCTGGCGGCTGCTATGGGTAAGCACATCACTGCACATACTTGTATATCATCTTTATTTTCATTTTCATCTGTGTCCTTTAAAAAGTTTCTGCTCAGGGCATCAGTCACATAAAGTTCCATTCCTTTTTTGTATTTCACAGTCATGTTGTATTTCTGGAGCCTGAGGAGCATTTTCTGAAGTCTTAGTGGGGTCTCGGCCAGTGGTTTTTTTATTATGGTTTCCAAGGGTTTGTGGTCTGTTTCAACTTCGAACTCCCGTCCGAACAGATACTGGTAGAACTTGTTGCATCCAAACATGATGGCGGCCAACTCCTTTTCTATTTGTGCATATCTTTTTTATTTGTCAGTAAAGGCTTTTGATGCGTAAGCTATGGGACACTCATCTTGAAAAAGCACAGCTCCTATTCCACAACCAGAGGCGTCCGTGCTCAGTTTAACTGGTTTTGATGCGTCGTAGTATTTTAGTACTGGAGCTTCTGTGACCATCTTTTGCAGCTTCTCAAAACTCTTGTCTTGTTCCTCCATCCAGCTCCATTCTGTGGGCTTCTCTAACAGGATGCGAAGTGGGGCAGTTACGATGGATAGCTGCGGTATGAACTTCCCTAGGTATGTTACCAACCCTAAATATATCTGTAACTCAGTCTTGTTAGTGGGTTTTTGCATTTTCCTGACTGACTCTACTTTCTTGGGGTCTGGCTTAAGTCCTTCAGCTGTTAGGATGTGCCCCACGTATTTGACTTCTTGTGCAGTGAATGTGCATTTTTCTGAGTTGAGTTTTATGTTCTTTTCTCTCACTCGCTCCAACACCCTTTTCAGCCTCTGGTTGTGCTGCTCTTCGTTTTCTCCACATACAAGGATGTCATCAACTATTACCTCTACTCCTTCCATGTCCTCGAACATTTCAGTCATGAGTCTTTGAAATATTTCTCCAGCTGTATTTATTCCAAAGGGTAGCCTTTTGTATGCGTAGCGACCGAATGGGGTGTTAAAAGTGCACAGCACTAAACTTTCTTTATCCAACTTGACCTGCCAGTATCCACATTGAGCATCTAGTGTGCTGAACACTTTAGCTCCTGCCATCCGAGCCATCACTTCTTCGATCATCCTCATGGGGTAGTGTTCCCTTTCAATAGCAGCATTCAAGTCCTTGGGGTCCATGCATATCCGGATCTTCTGTTTTTCTGGTTTCCATACCGTGACCATGCTGCTCACCCACTGCCTGGGTTCTGTTACTCTTTCAATGACGTCCAGGTTTTCCATTCTTCTCAGTTCTGCCTTTACTTTGTCTCTCAAGGCCACGGGGACCTTTCTTGGAGCATGGATGATGGGTTGTGCGTCCTCTCTGATCTTGATGTTCTGTTCTCCTTCAAAACAGCCCAGTCCATCAAACACATCTGCATACTTCTCTGGTATATCTTGACTCTGCCATGTCTTTACCTCACTGATGCGTTTTATGAGCCCAAGGCGTACGCAGGTTGTTAGTCCTAGAAGTGGTGTTGCACTCTGATTTATAACTTGGAATTCAACATGATGGATCTTTTTTTATATTCTGTCAGCAACAGGCTTTTTCCAATTGCCTTTAGACATTGCCCTCCATAAGTCACTAACTTTGCTATAGACTTCCCAAGTTGTGCACCAATCTGTCTGTGGATTGATTCTGGTATGATATTGCATTGAGGTCCTGTATCTATTTTAAATCTTATTTTCCTGTCATTTATTACGAGGTCTACTTTCCAGTCCATTATTTGATTTTACCATGTCTATAAACATTTATTCTGAGTCTGAGTCAGAATGTTCTTCTACCATGTGTATTGGCTTTTTTGTTGCATATGACAATGTTTTGGACATGCACTTGCTTGAAAAGTGATGAAATTTTCCGCATTTCTTGCATTTTTCTCCATAGGCGGGACATTTCCCCCTCTGGTGGTCTCTGCCACAGTATTTACAATCCTGTAACATGTTTTGCCTGCGTGATGTGACAAGTGACGTTTGAGATTTTTTCGCGCTCCCTTTTGACTTCATTGACAACGCACTCGGCTTGTGCGGTTTGCAATTTGTCCATTTGCGATCGGCTCGCCTCCGCAGCGCAACATATAGACACAGCCTTGGGCAGATCTAAATCCACTGTTCTCAACAACTTGGCTCTTATTTGGTTATCCCTTATTCCCACGACTATTTAGTCTTTTATTAGACTGTCACATATATCTCCGTACTCACATGACCTGGCCTTTGTTCTTAAGTCAGTAACGAACTGGTCTATGTTTTCACCGGGAGCCTGAACACGAGTGTTGAACACATGTCTCTCAAACGTTACATTCCTGTGTGGGGTAAAATGTTCCTTGAATTTGTCTAGTAGTACCTTGAGTTTTAATCTGTCCTCCTGCTGCGTGAATTCAAAGGTGTTGTACATTTCAAGAGCCTCATCCCCGATGACGTGTAGTAACGTGCTGCTTTGTACTTTTTGAGCTTTTCCTTCAATGCCTGTAGCGGTCATGTAAAGTTTGAATTTTTGTTTCCATTTCTTCCAATTGTCTGCAATATTTCCTTCCAATCTCAGCGGGTCTGGTGCTTTTAGTGCTTCCATTTTGGCGAGGATTTGTCCGTTCTGACACCATGTAATGTGAACGAGACTTACTCCATCGGGTGCTACTGTAATGCTTTAATGAAAACCAACCAAAACATCCACACCGCCACTTTGAACCTCCATTTTATAACAGCGCCCTCTTGTGTCCTGGATATCTATCCTATCATTACATCTCCCCTTTTCTTAACCCAATCCAGATGGTTTGGGGTGAGCTGGACCGCAGAGTGAAGGCAAAAGGGCCAACAAGTGCTAAGCATCTCTGGGAACTTCTTCAAGACTTTTGGAAAACCATTTCAGGTGACTACCTCTTGAAGCTCATCAAGAGAATGCCAAGAGTGTGCAAAGCAGTAATCAGAGCAAAGGGTGGCTACTTTGAAGCTAGAACATTAGACATTTTCAGTTATTTCACACTTTTTTGTTAAGTACATAATTCCACGTGTTCATTCATAGTTTTGATGCCTTCAGTGAGAATCTACAATGTAAATAGTCATGAAAATAAATGAAACGCATTGAATGAGAAGGTGTGGCCAAACCTTTGGCCTGTACTGTATTGATATTGTAGACTGATATATGTTTACCTTACTAAATCGCACGTTCTGCGATGTGACTGTTGCGGATGCGTACATCACAATGTCGATGCTGAAACCATATATCACACAGCCCTAGTTCAAGGGGAGTCGTAACAGGGAGAATGAGCAAATTTTTTTATTTTACTTTTGAACTGGTCTGCAGGGTGGTAGCGTCACACTTAATTTCCAGGCTTAAGGCCCTCTTCAGGAGATAAACTCATTATGATGCACAGTTAGAATCCACCCCTGTTAAACCTTGTCTCCTTGAGGAGCACTTTATCTTGGTGCAAATGTTGAAAACACATACATACACTCATGCACACACACAAACTCCTGAAATAATGGACTTCCATAGTAAAATCAGAGTAACAATATGTTCTACAATTTGCCACTTTTATTGTATTTTCACCTCTTGAAAACTGTTGTCATTACAATGAGTTATTATAATTAAGCAATTGGGTGGTTGTTTGGATCCAGCCCTTAGGTGTTTTTTGTGGCCATATACCACAAATAAGACACCAAACACAGTTAGATTTGTAATGAAAAGTTTGTCCTGCCTGTGGTATATGGTGTCAATATATGATGGCTTTCAAACAATCAGCATTCATTATTCGAACTACTCTGTGTAGATAAAATACTGCAACTTATTCTAGATTTAACTGGTTCCTGAAGCTCTACTTTGTAACCTGTAAAATACTTTGTCTTAGAGAGTTAATCCTCTGCCAACACTGATAACAAAGTTCCAATTAAGAAGGTCTTCACATCAATTCTAAGCTACAGCAAAAGTTAATTAATATTGAGCCAAAAACCTCAACTATGCTAATTGAATATGAAAACACAGTGATTAATTAAAAGAAAATCATGTCTTTAACAGCTTACAAAGAGAGTGATACAATTTATGAACACTGTGTGGTTTTCTACTTAATAGCATTTAAAGTATACCTTGGCAGATAACCTGTCAAAATGGGTGAAGGGATTTGGACTGTAAATAGGGTTTCTTGTCTACATAATAGAAAACTTGAAACATCCAGGGGTCTGTCAACATTTCATCAAAATGTATTAGATGCTATTGTGGAAAACATGTTTGCAATTTATTTATTAAGTAAAAACTTGTCGTTAGCATAACAGTTGATTAATTCAGGTTGAATCGCATATAGGGGAAGAAGTATCATGACAAAAAGAGTATACACTCACCTAAAGGATTATTAGGAACACCATACTAATACTGTGTTTGACCCCCTTTTGCCTTCAGAACTGCCACATAATTCTATGTGGCATTGATTCAACAAGGTGCTGAAAGCATTCTTTAGAAATGTTGGCCCATATTGATAGGATAGCATCTTGCAGTTGATGGAGATTTGTGGGATGCACATCCAGGGCACAAAGCTCCCGTTCCACCACATCCCAAAGATGCTCTATTGGGTTGAGATCTGGTGACTGTGGGGGCCATTTCAGTACAGTGAACTCATTGTCATTCAAGAAACCAATTTGAAATGATTCGAGCTTTGTGACATGGTGCATTATCCTGCTGGAAGTAGCCATCAGAGGATGGGTACATGGTGGTCATAAAGGGATGGACATGGTCAGAAACAATGCTCAGGTAGGCCGTGGCATTTAAACGATGCCCAATTGGCACTAAGGGGCCTAAAGTGTGCCAAGAAAACATCCCCCACACCATTACACCACCAGCCTGCACAGTGGTAACAAGGCATGATGGATCCATGTTCTCATTCTGTTTACGCCAAATTCTGACTCTACTATCTGAATGTCTCAACAGAAATCGAGACTCATCAGACTAGGCAACATTCTTCCAGTCTTCAACAGTCCAATTTTGGTGAGCTTGTGTAAATTGTAGCCTCTTTTTCCTATTTGTAGTGGAGATGAGTGGTACAACGGGGTCTTCTGCTGTTGTAGCCCATCCGCCTCAAGGTTGTGAGTGTTGTGGCTTCACAAATGCTTTGCTGTATACCTCGGTTGTAACGGTTATTTCAGTCAAAGTTGCTCTTCTATCAGCTTGAATCAGTTGGCCCATTCTCCTCTGACCTCTAGCATCAACAAGGCATTTTCACCCACAGGACTGCCGCATACTGAATGTTTTTCCCTTTTTCCACCATTCTTTGTAAACCCTAGAAATGGTTGTGCGTGAAAATCCCAGTAATTTAGCAGATTGTGAAATACTCAGACCGGCCCGTCTGGCACCAACAACCTCTCAAAATTGCTTAAATCACCTTTCTTTCCCATTCTGACATTCAGTTTGGAGTTCAGGAGATTGTCTTGACCAGGACCACACCCCTAAATGCATTGAAGCAACTGCCATGCGATTGGTTGATTAGATAATTGCATTAATGAGAAATTGAACGGGTGTTCCTAATAATCCTTTAGGTGAGTGTAATTAGAGACCAACACAGAGTACTGTCATTACAGTTGTTCTGATTTTACATTGCCAGGATTCAAGCTTATATTCTGTCCCAACAGTATAGGGGATTACATTAGCACTTGTGGAGTGTACATAAAAGGAACTGTTGTTGCCATGATGTAGCCTAGGATATGCAAGTAAATCATAGAATCGGTTGCCAAGAAAACCCGTTCAAAAACTGATGTATACACCGATCAGCCATAACATTATGACCACTGACAGGTGAAGTGAATAACACTGATACATCAATCAGCCATAACATTATGACCACTGACAGGTGAAGTGAATAACACTGATACACCCATCAGCCATAACATTATGACCACTGACAGGTGAAGTGAATAACACTGATACACCCATCAGCCATAACATTATGACCACTGACAGGTGAAGTGAATAACACTGATACACCCATCAGCCATAACATTATGACCACTGACAGGTGAAGTGAATAACACTGATACACCCATCAGCCATAACATTATGACCACTGACAGGTGAAGTGAATAACACTGATACACCCATCAGCCATAACATTATGACCACTGACAGGTGAAGTGAATAACACTGATACACCCATCAGCCATAACATTATGACCACTGACAGGTGAGGTAAATAACATTGATAATCTTGTTATCATGGCACCTGTCAGTGGGTGGGATATATTAGCTAGCAAGTGAACATTCTGTCCTCAAATTGATGTGTTAGAAACAGGAAAAATGGCCAAGCGTAAGGATCTGAGCGACTTCAACAAGGGCCAAATTGTGATGGCTGGATGACTGGGTCAGAGTATCTGCAATACTGCAGCCCTTGTAGGGTGTTGCATGTGGGGAACGAAGGCTGGCTCATGTGGTCTGATCCAACAGATTAGCTGCTGTCGCTCAAATTACTGAAACAGTTAATGCTGGTACTGATAGAATGGTGTCAGAACACACAGTGCTTCGCAATTTTTTGCTTATGGGGCTGCGTAGCCGCAGACCAGTCAAGGTGCTCATGCTGACTCCTGTCCACTGTCCAAAGTGCCTACAATGGGCATGTGAGCATCAGAACTGGACCACAGAGCAATGGAAGAAGGTGGCCTGGTCTGATGAATCATGTTTTTTTTTACATCACGTGGCCGGGTGTGTGTGTGTTGCTTACCTGGAGAACACAAGGCACCAGGATGCACTATGGGAGGAAGGCAAGACGGCGGAGGCAGTGTGATGCTTTGGGCAATGTTCCGCTGGGAAATCTTGGGTCCTGCCATTCATGAGGATGTTACTTTCACATGTACCACCTGCCTAAGCATTGTTACAGACCATGTGCACCCTTTCATGGCAACAGTATTCCCTGATGGCATTGGCCTCTTTCAGCAGGATAATGCACCCTGCCACAAAGCAAAAAGGGTTCAGGAATGATTTGGAGTTCAAGGTTTTGACTTGGCCTCCAAATTCCTCAGATCTCAATCCAATCAAGCATCTGTGGGATGTGCTGGACAAACAGGTCCAATCCATGGAGGCCCTACCTTGCAACTTACAGGACTTGAAGGATCTGCTGCTAACGTCTTGGTGCCAGATACCACAGCACACCTTCAGAGGTCTAGTGGAGTCCATGCCTCAACGGGTCAGGGCTGTTTTGGCGACAAAAGGGGACCTTCACAATATTAGGCATGTATTCAAAAAAAAGTCCCATTCACCTGTACAATACAAGGAACAGGAGCCCCCTGCTGCTATTAAGACATTCCCCCATAAGGGAGACTACTTCTAGTGGTCTCTGCTAGGCCCAAAGCTTAGTCTTCCACATGTAGATGGAGACAAGGAGCATTGATCAGCCGATTCGTTACTGCCCCTAAACACAGATAGATTAGTCTTTTAGTATACATAATGTTTCAAGCATGCAGAGTACAAAGACCTTCTAGCAGAATAATGAATAAATAAGGATATAATAATACATTAATTTTCCACACTATGAAGTCAAAACTACTGTTCTGCTCATCCCATTACACTGACATCAGTTGAAAGAAACATAATGTTGTCAAATATTCTCATGATATCGCCTAAGGTAGTCCAGCAGTTTAAGCATCTTCCTCTTGTGCATATAGTTAGGTCCGGAAATAATTGTACACTGACACAAGTTTTGTTTAATATAATGAATATTTCCTTTGGGCTACAGGTTTGTTGTGTTTTATTCGGCATTTATACAGCCAAAACAAGCATGCAGGGTTGTCAAAATAAGTACAGTGTGAAACTGAAATAATCATTATCATCGATTGACAGGTTGCTACTGTTGGTCAATGTTCAATGTTGGAAGACAAGGCAAGCTGCCTAATGGATGAGCAACATACATTCTTAAGCCTACTGTATAAGATTCATATTGTCACGTCCTGGCTATGCCCCTAGCCATCTCTGCGCTGGGTTCGGGGCATAGTCACGACAGGACAGGAGGTGGCACATCTAGCCACCTCCGATCCTTTTGGGCTCCCCAATTGGAGGCAGGTATTGGTCGTTGCCTCCAATTGGGGACCCTATTTAATTCCTTTGCTTTTGCCATGCTGGTGTGGTTCATTTTGGTTTTTGTCCCTGTTGAAGATAACCCACGTCACTGGTTGCTGCTTTTTGTTGTGTTTGATTCTTTCCTTTATTAAACATGGATTATTTGAACAACATCGACTCTGCGCCTGTGTCCTACCACAACCTCGCACGTGACACATATGCACCCCTTCTCTAATTGTGTAGCCTCCTAGAAACTACACATTTGAATGGACATGATTCTGCAAATGTTTTCTTTCTAATCCCAAAACTAGCCCAATAAATAACATTAATTTGTTTAGAATAAGGGCAAGGGCAAGTTTACTTAAAACATCAACAAGATCCGTATATGTTAACCTGGCAATCTCACTAATAGTAGCAAGATTCCTCAGGGTTAATACAGATTTTTCAACGAGTGTAGACTAAGTTTCCAGTAACAGTGTTTTTAGTGTGCATGGACGTAATGAAATGGGAACACTGTGATGTGTTATTATGAATTTTAAATCAGATTATAACAGTGAATTCTGTATTTTTCTGGACATTTTCAAACATCTGAAAGACATAACTCGTCAAGGCTTAAGCCTACTATTGAGCTATACACACACCCACTTATCCGGTCCTCCACCTGATCATGTGGTTGCTGTGATGAAAGTAACTGAAAATAGGCCACATGCAAACAACATCGTTTCTCTTGTTAAATAGTTTTCAAAGCGACCCAATTTTGTGTCAATAATGGACAAGGCAACACTGAAACTTGATTGGCAGATCTCATCTGATAGTTTGCTCTCAAGCGTCTAATCACAGTGTTCCAAGCATAAAACATGCAGTCCAATGTGGACAGCTCTATCTAATGGGTTAGGTCCCACCCCATTGCATTTGGATGACACACAACTTCACACCATCCAAAATAAATTAATAGTTCATTTGGATGATGCATAAGTGTACACACTGCAAAATATATTTATTTATATATTTAATTATTTATATATGTATTCATATATTTATTTATTTATGTATTTATTTAATATTATGGCACAAAGGTACTGGAAAGGAGTGTTCGGCAGATAGTCGAACCTCAGATTGAAGAGGAACGCTGCGGATTCCGTCCTGGTCGCGGAACAACCAACCAGCTCTTTACTCTTGCAAGGATCCTGGAGGGGGCCTGGGAATATGCCCATCCTGTCTACATGTGTTTTGTGGATCTGGAGAAGGCGTATGACCGGGTCCCCCGGGAGATACTGTGGGAGGTGCTGCGGGAGTATGGGGTGAGGAGGTCCCTTCTGAGGGCTATCCAATCCCTGTACGTCCAAAGTGAGAGCTGTGTTCGGGTTCTCGGTAGTAAGTCGGACTCATTCCAGGTGGGGGTTGGACTTTGCCAGGGCTGCGCTTTGTCACCAATCCTGTTCGTAACTGTGATGGCAATTGACAATGTATCGAACCCGCCATGATTCGAGTAGGAGACCCCAGGATCAGTAACCGAGGAAGAACCCCCAAATTGTGATGGCAATTGACAATGTATCGACACTCGGAGTAAGGAACACAGAGACAAAAAGTTATCTTGGCACATACTAACAGTTTTATTAACTATTATGCAAAATATGAGAGACGCGTCACACGCTTACAGACATAATCATCCGAGGAGTCTCTAACTCCATACATGAACAATCCGTATTTATTACATAGAAAAAGGGGTGTGGTAAGTTGTTGCCCATCGGTCTCATGTCAATCAAACACATGCCCTTTGTTCTATCACATGTCCTGGGCTTGACACAAGGCACATGGTGTCTTCCCTCATGTGGTTAACTTTCTCAACCCTTAAGGGAAACTTAAAGCATCTAGACAACCTACAGGTCGGCAGATGATTAACCCTACAACCTACTGTGACCAATCAAGAATGACCCCTAAGACATATACCAGATCCCTCTCTCCTACGATCCTAAAGAACAGAAAGGACTGACACCCTTCTTTGTCTAGGCAGGAGGACATGGCCCAAATACCTAATAATCCTCTGATATTATACAGACATGTGTGTCACAATCAAAGTAAAGATTTACATACCAGCCAATAGAAAGACAGACATTTCTCAAATGTACCTTAGTTCAAAATTTCCATAACATAACTTTTATGGACAGGATATCGAGGCGTAGTCGGGGTGGGGAGGGGTTGCAGTTCAATGGGCTGGGGATCTCATCGCTGCTTTTTGCGGATAATGTGGTCCTGATGGCATCATCGGTCTGTGACTTTCAGCACTCACTGGACTGGTTCGCAGCCGAGTGCGAAGCGGTTGGGATGAGGATTAGCACCTCTAAATCTGAGGCCATGGTTCTTAGCAGGAAACCGATGGAGTGCCTTCTCCGGGTAGGGAATGATGCGTTACCCCAAGTAAAAGAGTTCAAGTATCTCGGGGTCTTGTTTGCGAGTGAGGGGACAATGGAGCGGGAGATTGGCCGGAGAATCGGAGCAGCGGGGGCGGTATTGCATTCACTTTACCGCACCGTTGTGACGAAAAGAGAGTTGAGCCGGAAGGCAAAGCTCCCGATATACCGGACAATTTTCGTTCCTACCCTCACCTATGGTCATGAAGGCTGGGTCATGACCGAAAGAACAAGATCGCGAGTACAAGCGGCTGAAATGGGTTTTCTCAGAAGGGTGGCTGGCTTCTCCCTTAGGGATAGGGTGAGAAGCTCAGCCATCCGTGAGGAACTCGGATTAGAGCCGCTGCTCCTTTGCATCGAAAGGAGCCAGTTGAGTAGTTCGGGCATCTGGTAAGGATGCCCCTAGGACGTCTCCTTAGGGAGGTGTTCCAGGCATGTCCAGCTGGGAGGAGACCTTGGGGTAGGCCCAGGACTAGGTGGAAAGATTATATTTCGACACAGGCCTGGGAACGCCTCGGGATCCCCCAGTCAGAGCTAGCAAATGTGGCTCGGGAAAGGGAAGTTTGGGGTCCCCTGCTGGAGCTACTGTACCTGTGACCCGATACCGGATAAGCGGATGAAGATGAGATGAGATTATGGCACATTTAATCCTGCATAGTACAGAATTAAGGCTGGGTGTCTCTGTAAAGCACTTTGTGACAACTGCTGTTGTAAAAAGGGCTTTATATATAAATCTGATTGATTGAAAATTTGATTGAATTATGAAGAATTATGAAAATTGTGTCAGTGTCCAAATATTTCCAGACCTAACTGTATATGCTGAGACAGAGTCTGTGCAATCATCTACGTTCCCAACGGCTGCATCACAGAACATCTGCCAGTTCATTGTTTCGAAGCAGTCCTGTAGAACAGTAATGGATAATTCCCTACTGAAGTTTATTTGACACTGTGTTAGACTGTGATGATCATGTGTTCCCTGAATCTTTTTGAGCAGTGTATATAAAGAAATGTCACTGTCAAAATACTTTCGGAGTTCACAGTATATACAGTATATTGCTGTACTACTGCCAGATACTAGATAAATACGTAGATGCAAGATAGCAAGGGGCTGATTTAGGATTCACAAGTAGTGTAGATGTTGTGCATTTTTGTACTTCATTGAATATTTAAATCTCAAGATTGAATCTTTCTGAGTTCAGTGTATCTTTTGTTTTTTAAATCTTTTGTTTTTAATAAAAGTACATTTCTGAATCTTATACACTCAGGTGGTCACCCATCAGGAGAGAACAGTGAGTAAGGTCATATTTCTCTGCGGCTTCTGCGGCCCTGGGCATGCCACTGGAGCATGAAGTTCTTTCATATTTCCGTCTGTTTGATTTCTTTGAGCAGATGGGTGGGTAATTATTCAGGGTGCGGGTGACAGAATCAGACACAATGGCCCTGAAGGGCCATTGGTCAAAACAACAATGATGACCAAAATGTTCGGACCATGCAAGAAAGCATTAACATTTACATTTGTTTAATTTAAGACCTACCCTGTGCAACATACAATAGTAAATTAATATATTTTCATACTTTTTTTCTGTACTGTTCCCTGGTAAAAATGAAACCCACAAGTCTGCCTTTAAAACCCCTATGTCCTTAGCAAGTGAGTTACAATGGATCATTAATATTGATACTTTAACCTGCAAGATTTACAAAATGTCTGTCTGTGGCCTATGTTATTGAAGATTTCAGAGCATTCACCTACTGAAAACATTGGTCAATACCAGGACTCCAACAGCAGTCTATATGGGACACAAGAGGTTTCACCTCTGTCTGTGGCCTAGTCATGGCAAGTCATTGTCACCCAAGTCCTAAACACAAAAACACACACCAGGTGTCTGAGTCAGTCCCACTGCCCTGCAGGTATACTAATAGAGGTCAGCTGGTCAAAACAAACACCTGACACTCCTCAGGTGTCTAACACACACATTCTACTAGATCCATCCTGCTGTCACCCATGCACGTTTGAGGGACTGTATAGTTCTTTAATTGTGTTGTATGTAACTTGGAACACATCTTCCAATAATCTTATATTTATCTTAATAACTATAATATGAAGTAATAACTATACACCCAAAATTGGGTGTAGTTACACTCTTGCAATAGCATCCTACAGGACGTTTTGTAATTATCCTTTGTTTTTCTACAAGAGTAATAACCTACAGCGATAAATCATTATTCTTTTTTAATTACAAAGTAAAACCTGTGGCATTACATTGTTGTTAATACAATTGTTAATATGTATTTACATTGCAGTTACATTGTAAAAAGTGTCAACTTAACGGACAGTGTTACCCAATTATGAGCAAAGTATGTATATTTAGGGGTTCTCCGGTAGGAGAAACCCTATTGTAATTGTCGGTATTATTAGGGGTTCTCTGGTTGGAGAAACCCTATTGTTATTGTTAGTATTATTAGGGGTTCTCCAGTAGGAAGAACACTATTGTAATTATTGGTATTATTATTATTATTGGCACCTAAAATGCTTAATAACTCATAAAGTCCATGGTAAACGTGCATACTGTTAAAATAGTCCACATGTAACAACCATACAGACCCCTGCCCCAATTCCGCCACCATGGCTGCTACAGTACACAATTCAATTTGTTAATTTCAAAATGATGCCATTTCCACACCATTTGACCTACAGTGTTGATTTTTATATGTATGCACAATGTCCATGGGTGCAATTATTTATTGAAACAATAACCTATGCACACAACATATTTATTGTGCATCCAGATTCCCCAGATTCTCCATATATGACCATGTGCATTTGTTTGTTGATTTCTCGAAAGACGACAAAATTGCAGCTATCCATTTTCAACACAAGCTAATGCTAATGAATGCCTTTAACACTATTATTCTCCTGAACCGTACATGGGATTCATTTGCCAGTTTATTTCAAGATTCTTAACAGGGCTGACAAAGAAACTACTTGCTATGTCAAAAAATCCCCACTGCAAATTATGAAAGGGTTATGGATTTTATTTATGCTAATTGGTGTAATTAGCATTAATTAACTATGAGACTGTATGTTTTGAACTGGTTGAGCTACAGACAGGAAACAAAATTTGTTTCACCAGTTTAGGCTATCAAAATAGGAAAAATTTATTCATTTTACATATGCTAATTAGAAAGCAAGCAAGCAATTTTATTTATATAGCAAAATTCATACATAGAAGCAATTCAATGTGCTTTACAAAGAAAAAAAAAATATTCAAATACAATAGCATGAAAACATGTTTTAAATTAAAACATCAATACAACATCATAATAATAACACATAGTATAAGAAAATAGAAATAGAATAAAACGTGGTAAAAACAATTGGCAGCTGATTTATAAACTAAAAGCACCATTTTAAAATCTATTCTGTAACTGACTGGAAGCGTAATTATCGTAATTAGTGTAAACAAGGTTGTATTTCTTTAACCGTTTGAGCTACCCAGCTTATATGATGAAACGTTTATTTATTTTACAAATGCTAGTTTGCGTAAATAGCGTTAATTAACTATTACGCTGTACAGTGGGGAGAACAAGTATTTGATACACGGCCGATATTGCTGATTTTCCTACTTACAAAGCATGTAGAGGTCTTACATTTTTTTCATAGGTACACTTCAACTGTGAGAGACGGAATCACATTGTATGATTTTTAAATACTTTATTTGCATTTTATTGCATGACGTAAGTATTTGATCACCCACCAACCAGTAAGAATTTCGGCTCTCACAGACCTGTTAGTTTTTCTTTAAGAAGCCCTCTTGTTCTCCACTCATTACCTGTATTAACTGCACCTGTTTGAACTCGTTACCTGTATAAAAGACACCTGTCCACACACTCAATCAAACAGACTCCAACCTCTCCACAATGGCCAAGACCAGTGAGCTGTGTAAGGACATCAGGGATAAAACTGTAGACCTGCACAAGGCTGGGATGGGCTACAGGACAATAGGCAAGCAGCTTGGTGAGAAGGCAACAACTGTTGGCGCAATTATTAGAAAATGGAAGAAGTTCAAGATGACCGTCAATCTCCCTCGGTCTGGGGCTCCATGCAAGATCTCACCTCCTGGGGCATCAATGATCATGAGGAAGGTGAGGGATCAGCCCAGAACTACACGGCAGGACCTGGTCAATGACCTGAAGAGAGCTGGGACCACAGTCTCAAAGAAAACCATTAGTAACACACTACGCCGTCATGGATTACAATCCTGCAGCGCATGTCCAGGCCCGTCTGAAGTTTGCCAATGACCATCTGGATGATCCAGAGGAGGAATGGGAGAAGGTCATGTGGTCTGATGAGCTTTTTGGTCTAAACTTCATTCGCTGTGTTTGGAGAAAGAAGGAAGAGTACAACCCCAAGAACACCATGAAGCATGGAGGTGGAAACATAATTATTTGGGGATGCTTTTCTGCAAAGGGGACAGGACGACTGCACCGTATTGAGGGGAGGATGGATGGGGCCATGTATCGCAAGATCTTGGCCAACAACCTCCTTCCCTCAGTAAGAGCATTGAAGATGGGTCGTGGCTGGGTCTTCCAGCATGACAACGACCCGAAACACACAGCCAGGGCAACTAAGGAGTGACTCCGTAAGAAGCATCTCAAGGTCCCGGAGTAGCCTAGCCAGTCTCCAGACCTGAACCCAATAGAAAATCTTTGGAGGGAGCTGAAAGTCTGTATTGCCCAGCGACACCCCCGAAACCTGAAGGATCTGGAGAAGGTCTGTATGGAGGAGTGGGCCAAAATCCCTGCTGCAGTGTGTGCAAACCTGGTCAAGAACTACAGGAAATTTATGATCTCTGTAATTGCAAACAAAGATTTCTGTACCAAATATTTAGTTCCGCTTTTCTGATGTATCAAATACTTATGTTGTGCAATAAAATGCAAATTAATTACTTAAAAATCATACAATGTGATTTTCTGGATTTTTGTTTTAAATTCCGTCACTCACAGTTGAAGTGTAACTACAGGAAACTTATGAAAAAAAATTACAGACTTCTGCATACTTTGTAAGTGGGAAAACCTGTAAAATCGGCAGTGTATCAAATACTTGTTCTCCCCACTGCATATTTTGAACCATTTGAGCTACAGACACGAGACCTGTCATTGGTAACACTTTTTTCAACTTTGTCATGTATGCTAATTTATGCTAATTACCCTCACCAACAGTATGTCTTGATCCTTAACAAATACATACTCCAAACCTTTCGATAGGTAAACACTATTTTGAACCATAAATACTTTTTTAAACAGCTAGCAAGTACGCCACATTTTCTTCAGGAAATGTACTGCTCTAGTTTCATATTGCCTTTTTATATTGTTTTGTTTGCCAACATCTTACTTTTGCTTAATTACTTACATCCTCTTATTTCACCATTTGGGGGTTACTCTCCAGATGCCCTGTTTATTCTTCCTGTTATAATTTTTTTTGGCCTTTCTTCATTTTTGCACTGACTTCTCTATTCCAATTTGTTCCTTACACTACTCCCAGTTGGTTTTAGTATAGAACTTCTTCTCTATCGTGTGTACTATATTTCTATCCCTCTTGTTTTTATTTTGTTTCATCCATAGATTTTCATTCTTGTTCCTACAGTTTCTACTGTGTTTTACTTCCTGTTGGTTTTATTCTGTTTCATTGTTTCATACACATTTTTACTTATTTTGAACAGTTTCTATGGTGTTCTACTTCCTGTTGTTTTTATTATTTCATTATTTAATGAATAACTGCTTCCCTCTATGTTCATTGTCCTTTGCCTCATACATCTCCCAATATAGTGTGATCTGGAAGAATATGCTGAATAATGACATCTACACTGTCATTAATACAATGCTTCACAAAAACAAACCTCAATGTATATCTGACAGTCTCATTCTGTTACCTTTTTCTCAAAATACCGTTCCCTCGCATACATACACTTGCAACAATAACCTACAGACGTAGCACTGCCTTACCACTGCCTTAGTACTGCCTCTTTCACTCTCAATGCTTGCCTGTCTAGTGTGGTAGGCAGTAATCTGTTGGCTCAGAGGTCTATATGACCACACACACACGTGGACACAAATGTCCCTTACCTGAATATTTTCTTATACTTTCCATATTGACACTCTATGGCAGTACTTTGTATATACTGAATATACTTCTATGCTGTCTTTCTCTTTGACACATGACACAGAAATACACATCTTAAACAGTGAGTCAGAGGTCTGTGTGAGTGTAGCCCACCAGACCATTTTCCTATACTCACCATATTTGAGGAACCTGTCCATTGTTGCTATGCAACTATATTTATACTTATTATTAGTCCATGAGTGTAACTACTAATGTTATTACTCATTATCTTGGTAAACTAGCATACATGTAATGTTTAGTAATTACACCTTTGAATAGTCTTGGACATGCCAACAACAATTTTAACAAGAAATTCTATTTATATTTTCCGTACACTGTGTTGTTACCTGGCTCTAAGGGTATACCCAAAATGTGTGAAAAGTGCATTTTTGTTACAAAACTGCTTGAATAATCAGGTTGTAACCCATTTAAATCGTTAGCTCAAGATGGTTTGAATATAGTGTTAATGGCCGAATGTAGTTATACATAACATAATCACATTTAGTTATGACTTATGAGCATGACAATTATTTCAAATGTGTTAATTCAAAGTATTATTAACTATGCCCTAGGACAAGATCATTTCTAGTTTCCCTGTTTTTATACAGAAAAATCAACTGTGACCATATCTGTCTCAAATCTGAGCCCTGTATTACTGTACTTGTACTTGTTCAATGACAATAAAGTTAAATCTAATCTATTACAACAATGAAAATGCATACAAAATAGAAATATGCAATACAAACATTGAGAAAACAATCACAATTTAGGATAAAACATGAAATTGTCATGTAGGCGCTAGAAAGTTTAGGTTAAAGTCACTTTGAATTACGTTTTATTCAGAAGCAGTTTTACCACGTTCTGAATAAATCTGCGGTGTCTCCGGGACTAGCAAGTCTTGGGAGTATGTTTTATAATGCTTTTTTCAACAAATGAACAGGTTTGTTAATAGGTTTATGCATGCCAGTCTTATACACAAACATGTACCAATGCCTTGACCCTTCTGGATGTCACAGCCAACTGAAGTATTTGAAATACAATTATGTGTTTGAAGATTTGCACCAGTGATAAAACATAAGGCTGAATGAGAAACTGCATACAGAAGTACATTACAGTAAAAAGGAAATCACCATGATCTAGCAGAACATAAACGTTGCTTGCACAATTTAATATTTAACATTTTATTCCACTCTTAATCCAATGTAGCAACAACATAGCCAGTAACAAGTCCACAGAATACTCAGCATTGACCAAGATAAATCAACATTTTTAATAAATGTAGACTTTTTTGCAGAGAAGTTATTAGTTGCGCAATATTAAGGCTATAAATACAACATCTGTTGCACAAGGTCTTGGGAGAAAATGAATGCTTGTAGTGCAGTAGGCCAAATGGCTTCTTTACGTGCTTGTCAGCACTAGGAAACTTGAAGATTTCCAACTTTATTTGGTACGGTCAACTAATAAGCAGGTCAGAATTGTCTGTGTTCCAAGTAGCGTGTGAATGCTGCAGTAACTTCTATAGTGCTCACTTTTCTTTCTTGTTGAATAACATAAAACACTTAATTGAAGCATCCTGTCCATAGTGCCCAACACTTTTAGTTGTCTAATAACAGAAAAAAAACATTAAGGCTTACCTCTAGAGAAAAAATAAATGAAAACCCCCCAGCCAAACAATAAAACCAACAAAATTGTCAGTAGTTTTTGTCATAAAGACAAACAGAATACACTTCTGCCAACCTGCCTTTGAAGACATGACCCAACCACCCATCACCTACTCCTTATTAAACATGAAACTATTGAATGATACACCCATCTCATTCCATCATACACTTCAAAGGATTTCCTTCAGACAGTACTTTGTCAATTCAGCAGGCCAAATGGGTTGCACCACTATCCAAAGTCTATAAAAGGGCTTTTAAACCAAGAATATAGGTAGTTTAAAACACCAAAAAAAGGATTGTATCATTCCCCTTTCAAAAAACATGTTTTTCTGTCAACTGTCCACAAAACCTGATCTTCCTTTGAGGAATGGAGTGACTGGGAATTGACATGGCTCCTTCATCTCAAAGGAAACACAAACAAGACATACTATGTTGTGTGAGAGTAGAACATAATTGGGGTACCTAAACAAAGCATCCATCCATCTATCATCTTCCGCTTATTTGGGGCCGGGTCGCGGGGGCAGCAGTCTAAGCAGAGATGCCCAGACTTCCCTCTCCCCAGACACTTCCTCCAGCTCTTCCGGGGGGACACTGAGGCGTTCCCAGGCCAGCCGGGAGACATAGTCCCTCCAGCGTGTCCTAGGTCTTGCCCGCGGTCTCCTCCCGGTGGGACGGGACTGGAACAACTTCCCAGGAAGGGCGTTCCGCAGGCATCCGAAACAGATGCCCAAGCCACCTCAGCTGACCCCTCTCGATGTGGAGGAGTAGCAGTTCTAGTCTGAGCTCCTCCCGGGTGACCGAGCTTCTCACCCTATCTCTAAGGGATCACCCAGCCACCCTGCGGAGAAAGTTCATTTGTCCTTTCAGTCATGACCCAAAGCTCATGACCATAGGTGAGAGTAGGAACGTAGATTGACCGGTAAATCAAGAGCTTTGCCTTGCGGCTCAGCTCTTTCTTCACCACGACAGACCGATACATCGACCGCATTACTGCAGAAGCTGCACCGATCCGTCTGTCAATCTCCCGTTCCATCCTTCCCTCACTCGTGAACAAGACCCCTTGATACTTAAACTCCTCCACTTGAGGCAGGCACTCTCCACCAACCTGAAGTGGGCAAGCCACCCTTTTCCGACTGAGGACCATGGCCTCGGATTTGGAGGTACTGATTTTCATCCCCACCGCTTCACACTCGGCTGCAAACCGTCCCAGTGCATGCTGAAGGTCCTGGTTTGAAGGGGCCAACACGACAACATCGTCCGGAAAAAGCAGAGACGAAATCGCGTGGTCCCCAAACCTGACACTCTCCGGCCCCTGGTTGCGCCTAGAAATTCTGTCCATAGAAATTACGAACAGAACCGGTGACAAAGGGCAGCCCTGCCGGAGTCCAACATGCACTTGGAACAAGTCTGACATACTGCCGGCAATGCGGACCAAGCTCCTGCTTCAGTCGTACAGGGACCTGACAGCCCTTAGCAAAGGACCCAGGATCCCATATTCCCGAAGCACTCTCCACAGGATGCCGCGAGGGACACAGTCGAATGCCTTCTTCAAATCCACAAAACACATGTGGACTGGTTGGGCAAACTCCCATGAACCCTCCAACACCCCGTAGAGGGTATAGAGCTGTTCCAGTGTTCCACGGCCCAGACGAAAACCACACTGTTCCTCCTGAATCCGAGGTTCTACTATCGGCCGTATTCTCCTCTCTAGAATCCTGGCATAGACATTCCCGGGGAGGCTGAGAAGTGTGATCCCCCTATAGTTGGAACACACCCTCTGGTCCCCCTTCTTAAAAAGAGGGACCACCACCCCGGTCTGCCATCCCAGAGGCACTGTCCCCGACCGCCACGCGATGTTGCACAGGCGTGTCAACCAAGACAGCCCCACAACATCCAGAGACTTGAGGTACTCAGGGCCTTGCCTTGCCACCGAGGAGTTTCTTGACCACCTCTGTGACTTCAGCCCGGGTGATGGACGAGTCCACCTCTGAGCCCTCATCCTCTGCTTCCTCAATGGAAGACGTGACGGCGGGATTGAGGAGATCCTCAAAGTACTCCTTCCACCGCCCGACGACATCCCCAGTTGAGGTCAACAGCTGCCCACCTCTACTGTAAACAGAGTTGGTAGGGCACTGTTTCCCTCTCCTGAGGCGCCAGGCGGTTGGCCAGAATCTCTTCAAGGCCAGCTGATAGTCCTTCTCCATGGCCTCACCAAACTCCTCCCAGGCCCGAGTTTTTGCCTCCACAACCACCCAGGCTGCAGTCCGCTTGGCCTGTTGGTACCCGTCAGCTGCCTCAGGAGTCCCACAAGCCAACCAGGCCTGATAGGACTCCTTCTTCAGCTTGACGGCATCCCTTAGTTCCGGTGTCCACCACCGGGTTCGGGGATTGCCGCCTCGACAGGCACCGGAGACCTTACGGCCACAGCTCCAACCAGCCGCTTCGACAATGGTGGTGGAGAACATGGTCCACTCAGACTCAATATCTCCAGCCTCCCTCGGGATCCAGTCGAAGCTCTGCCGGAGGTGGGAGTTAAAGATCTCTTTGACAGGAGACTCGGCCAGACGTTCCCAGCAGACCCTTACAGTACGCTTGGGCCTGCCGAGTCTGTCCAGCTTCCTCCCACACCATCGGATCCAACTCACCACCATGTGGTGATCAGTTGACAGCTCCGACCCTCTCTTCACCCGAGTGTCCAAGACATACGGCCGCAGGTCAGATGAAATGACAACCTGCGGCCTAGGGTGTCCTGGTGCCACGTGCACTGATGCTTGAACATGGTGTTCGTTATGGACAAACTGTGACTAGCACAGAAGTCCAATAACTGAACACCGCTCCGGTTCAGATCAGGGGGGCCGTTCCTCCCGATCACGCCCCTCCAGGTGTCACTGTTGTTGTCCACATGGGCGTTGAAGTCCCCCAGTAGAACGATAGAGTCCCCAGTCGGAGCACTTTCCAGCACCCCTCCCAGAGACTCCAAGAAGGTTGGGTACTCCAAGAAAGGCCCGGCCACCAGGCGCTCGCATACGAGCCCCAACCCCGGGCCTGGCTCCAGGGTGGGGCCCCGGCTGCGCCACACCGGGCGATGTCACGGAACTAATAATTTTTTTCATCATTAAGGGGGTTTTGAACAAAGCAGTGGTACAATATCACTGCCTCACAGTTGTGCCATTGCCAGACCAGTGTTTGAATCCTGCTTGTGGATTATTCCAGGGATCTCGCAGAGCTTGGTGCATTTTGCCAGCACAATCATGGTGATGTTATTGGATATGGTTGCCTTGCATCATTGTTTAGGTGCTTATGAGCTCAGTCAAAGTAGAATGCATTCCTCACGGTGTGGAAAGATCACAGTCTAGAGCCAGGGCTGCCCTCACAGTGTGGAAAGATCACATTCTAGAGCCAGGGCTGCTCAGTCCTGGTCCTGGATATCTATCATCCTTTAAGATTTCTTTCCAACCATAGTTGTGACCAACCTGACTTGGCTTTTCGTCCGGCTCATTATTAGAATTAGATGTGCACAATTAAAGTTGGAGTGAAAACCTAAGCTCTCCAGGACCAGGATCGAGCACCACTGGTCAAAAATATCTGGTCGAGTAAGCATAAGAACCAGTACAGCATTGGATGAGCTTTGGAAGTCACATATCTCGACAATGACAGTCTCAAGTTAACTAGGAGTTTATGTGATGAAGCAGGGCCTTTAATTACAAATACGATATCATGAAATTAGGGAGAAAAAAAAGAACCAAAATAGCTGCAGAGCAACCTATCTATCTATCTCTACAGTTAATCTTTTCACCAATTAGAGGATACCAAAGAGCGACCTTGCTCATGCTGGACATGTGTACAGATCCTCTCTTGTTCTCCTCTAATTTCAGATAAGATGGCAAAATCCCCTTGGATTGAAGGACTGGACCATCTCCCTTTGTGGAGAAAATATTCCTCCTTTTACTTTGTTAAACTAATATGACTGAACCTATCCAGACTAGAAGATTGATCTACCTTGGACCTCATGTAAGCACAGTAATCTATTTGGTTTACCCCCTATGTCCTCCCTTTGGAGTGGTCATAATTGGTTTGTAGGCCTTTTCTAGAGTTTCACTCGGTACAAAAATACAGGTTTTCCCTGTTCTATAATTATCATGAAAATAATCATTAGTCAATATCCTGCAATGATAACTGCATTGAGCTCTCTTTTCCCTTTTAAGTTTTCCAAATGTACAAAAGCCCATATCCCATTGCCCATTATTTTTGCCATAATCTATTTAACATGTTTCCGTAATCTTTTTTGTGTAACAGTCATACTACTCTCTCTGTGAATTTGACTAATTTAATTTTTTAATTAATTTGCCAATTATTTTTTTAATTACCTTAATAGCCTCTAATTATAGATTGAGTCCATCTGACATTTAATGTGGTGCCCCACTTTAATTATATAATAAAAAAAAAAAAAAAAATAAAAAAAAAAATATATATATATATATATATATATATATATATATATATATATATACTGTATTCCATAATAACAACATTAATTAAATTGCAACATAATAATGTCACGTTTCTGTTAAGCAGGGCACCAGGCAAGGACTTGAAGAACAAAAAAGGTTTAATGATGAAACTGAGGCAGGTAAAAAACAAGAAAATGGCAGGAAAACAGCAGGCAGGCAAAAACACAGACTGGTGGCAGGTACATACACAAAAAGAAACGAAGGGCTGACAGAATAGGGCAAACGCAATAATGAGGAATAAAAAACAAACAGAGAAAAACAATCAGAACCTTACAAATAATACCTATCCTCTACAGATGTGTGCTCCTCTACTATGAAGTTAAACAGGTGTTAACAGCAGGTTGGAAGATTTTTGGGAGGAGTTTCATGCAGAAGGTTATTTCTGCATACTGTTCAGTCAACAGTGTATCCTTTTGTGCATTACATGGTAAGGTTTGCAATGGGGATATTTGCAGACAGGATTCTACGTGTTGGGCTTCCTAAATACAGGTTCTGCAGACAGGGTTTATGCTGGACCCCCCAGGTATTATTATCTATTTATTTAGCCATTTTTTGTGGATTTATAACATTCAAAGACAGAATGGCAAAATGTAAGCTTCATCAGCTGGTCTGTTGAAATACATTTTCATAATTGGACACAGTCAGTAATTTGATATGCCTTCATGTAGGAGGGAAACATCTGTTGGCTATGTTTCTGTTGAAATGAACATGACAGAATAGAATATCACAAACACAGTATTTACTGCTCTGTTGATAGTAATAAATAAAAAATACCTGAACAAATAACCATCAATGTCCTTGCCATAGATAAATACAGATGAATCAGAATACAAACTAAACACTCTAGGATAATAGCAATTTGTGTTTTTGAAAAATATTGCTAATAAGTTATGGTGTAGAATTCCTTGATAGATGGTGCATTGGAAGATACACATATTTACACGCAAGGCAATGAGTGGAAACAGATGTTTGAAAAAGAAATACACTGAACAGTTTCTTGCACCATACATTGAGGCTACTAGCACTGTTTGTAAGCAAAACATTAAAGCAAACTGCATCATCCTGTATGTGCTATAATTTGGAAAATAGATTTCCACAAGTCAATCTGTCACAATAATCAATAACTGCATTAGTCACTAAAGGGAGCTGACTTGTGAGAATAGATTATCTTGCAGCAAGTTAGTTGCAGCTTGATGGGGGATCGGGAGGGACATGTACAAAAACAATTTGCATGGATCTTTGAGCTTGAGCACTGCTGAACACAACACAGTGAGTTTGTTGCCAGGCAACATGAAGACATTTTGGCATGCATTATTCCATGGTATCTGTCTGGTGGGCTCTGATCGTTCAGTTGAATATGGAGTGGTTCCTATTGTGTTGGTACTGTTCAGTCTTTTTCCTCTCCCTCTCCATGTTTTATCAAAACCTCATGTCAAGTCATGTATTTAAAATTAGCAAGCGCAGAATTTGTCGTTCACAATAGTCATGGTTGTGTGTGTGTTGGGCCAACATGGTGTGTGTGTTGTTACAGTTGGGTTCGATCAGAGGTGGGCAAACTACGCCCTGCATACATTTTCTAAAAACTCTTAAATGTTTAACACATTTCCTTTTTCTCATATCAGCTCTCTTTAGGCCCACAATCAAATTTGGCAAACAAACCTGACAGGAAAGAAGGGGAAGCCCTTTAATTTCTCATTTAATCCTGAGACAAAAACGTTCCCCACCTGTCTTAGATGCTTTGGTAAAGTGGATTTTAGAGTTGATTTTAGTTTTCATCACAAACAAGCCTAAATGGTAATGACGAGCTCTCTTCAGTAAATTGAAACATTCACATATAAAGCAAAATTCTGCCCAACACTATAAATGTCCCTTAAATCAGAATCTTTTTCAACCCTTTACACCATATCTTTAGTGAGATATACATTTTGACCTACAGAGTGTTATAATAGTAGAATCTGAAATGGACCATAGAAAAATTGTAGTGTGTCACTTGCTGTGGGGAAGGATATCAATCTTGAATCTGAAGGTAATGATTACCATAAACAATTGAACTGGAAGGTCAAGTGAACAATGGGAAACCATTAATTTGGTCTTTCAAGGACTCCTAACAAGTAACTGTCTTGCTTGTCTACTCATTGGCTACAATCCCACATGTGCTTGGGTTTCATCAGTTTTTTGTGAATTAGATGTGTTTCAGAGAATACCGAATACAAGAAGCATTATCGATTTTTTTTGTGATAAATGTTCTGACTTAAGCATTTTTCCTGCTGATCAATGATTTTGGTTAATAGTCTCAGAATGTATTCCTGGCTATTTGACAGTTGATTGCATTGTCAATGGGGGCAGAATGGCATAACAGATACACTGCAGTATTTTGCAGTTATCTACTGTAGTGATATTATGCTCTTTATTTTTCAGTAAGGCCAATGCTACTTTGAGGTACTTTTTTCTGTCCAGAAATTAGTATAATCATTGCAAATTCATTGGTTAAATATTTCACTATGCATTGCACATATGTTTTGATGTGTTCTTTCGAACACCATAATGCTTCATTGTAATATCAATGTCTATAGCAGTTTGTATCCCTTCTGGTATGTTGGCACCATCTACTGGTGATACAGAAGCAATACACGAAGCTGTCATTGGGATAGTCCATCCTCTTTAGCAAGCACTGCATAGGGTTTACTGTGAATCTTACTCATGTTTTTTGCCAACTGTTTGGTTCTCATCCCAAAGCTGATGGGAAGTTGGCTGGATGGTTAGTGGTCGTACTGACTGGCTTCAAAGCCTGCAGACTAAATTTAAAGAGCAAATGCAAGGCTTTGGGTCTAAGGAAACTCAGCTGTGGTGTTGAGGAAGCCACTTAATCAGTCTGCATTGCTGTGTTCCATGTAGAACCTTGGTTACAGAAATAAATGTGTAAGGGCTGCAATAACATTGAGATGGATATTCAACTATCCATCCTCTCTAACTCTGGCAACAGTACAAACATAGGAGATGCTGTTTAGTCAGTTCTAAACATGCCCCAGGATAATTGTTGACATTTACATTTTAATCATTCAGCAGGTGGTGTAACCCACAGGCATTTACAGTTAGTGCATGTATCTATAGCTAGGTGGGACAGCCACACAACCCAGTAGTTGTCAGTACACCATATTTAGTGAGGTGGTCCTCAGCAATTCAGTGCTAGAAGAATAAGAAAAAATTAAAATGTCAAACATTTCCAAGCATTTGTCAATAATAAGTATAGCACTTTTGACCTTTAAACAGACACTGTGTAGTATCCTGCTTCTGAACAATAACACGGCTTGTATCGTCCTTGTCTTCGTTTATCAAACAAGACTAGAATAGTATTAGCTAGTACGTTGTGGTTGTGTGGTTTTTGGTTGGAAGAATAGTACTGCAAGTGTCTAAAGCTAGTATAAAGAGATTACAAGTCAATGCAAACTGATAGACGGACCAGCAAGAGAGATTTAAATAGAAAATATCTTAGGCACTTGGATCAATTCTGTAGAAAATGGTTATTTGAAACATTAACTTAAAACAATAACTGCAGATGTCTACTTGTATTTATGCAAGTAGTACAGAAAAAAATTGCCCTTTTAAGTATTTTCTTATGGTTGCTATTGATAGGTTTGGTATGTCAATATCCAGGTATCTGTTTTAAGGTCAAGGTTTTATATTGTGTTTTGTATTGCTGCTTGTGGACATTCAGTTTCTTGGGCAATTGCTAATTGTAGTATTGTGGGGCACAAACATGTCTTTGTGCAAAGTAATGTTTTTTTTCACATACAACAGTCATATCTCTAAAAGTGTCCCGAACATTTTGAATACTGAATATCATTATCATTACACAACAGACTAATTGTAAATGGTTATTCTTTTTGAGAATAAATATTAGCATGAAAAAATGACGATACTACCAACCAATCTGCCTGCATATGAACTTGAGTAGATTTTAAGATGAAACATTCTAGTAGAGAAAATCCTATTAACCTCAGGCTCTCAAAAAAATCAATAATGGCCCACTGAAATATTTTCTCACATGCTGTCACTGAGACACCTTTACTCAACCCTCCCCTAGGTGCCTGATATACCAATCAGATTGTAGGGTTTGTTTTAACATCCAACCACAAGCCTCCCATGCACTCTCTTCCTGTTGTTGCTAGAATGGTGATGTCAATTCTACTGTGACATGATTGGTTGTGTAGTCTGTGCTGTGTTTCAGGTCGTTGCCTGGGCTGAGCAGCACAAAGGACCAGGGGAGAAGGCTGCATCCATCTCTGCATTTGGAGGAATACACTGGATTGGGAGCAGAAGAGGGAGAAACGCTACAGGCTTAATTACCCACGTCTGTTAAGAAACAGACCAAGACTGCGCACATCCAGAGAAATAGAGACAGATATTTTGAATTTTGGGAGAAAGAATGGACAGAAGAAGATAGTCTTAGCTGTAATAAGACAAATTAATAAATACTTGCATATTGACAGGAAGAAAAACAGGGCCGGTGCTACCTGCCGGGAGGTGAAATGTGACTGTTATCGATGCTGGCCAAAGGCAGGTTGCAGCAACAGCAGGGAATTCCACTGGCTGGATGTCTGATAATCTGAGGCAGGGCTGTGAGTGGTGCGTAGTACCACCAAATCCAGCACAACTGTGGCGGGGAAGAAATTCTCCAATATGCCCACAGAGATGCTTCAGCCAGAAGGTTTAGGCAAGGATGCCAATACACCCGTTGCCACAGTTGGCCTGGCTCAACCTGGCGTGGTGCCCTTGCGGATTCTCAACAAGGGTCCCGAATACTTCAGACGACAGGCCGCAGAGCAGCACCAACCCCATCGTATGAGCGCTGTGGAAAGGCTAGAGGCGGACAAGGCCAAGTACGTCAAGAGCCAAGAGGTGATCAATGTCAAGCAGGAGCCTGTCACAGCAGCTCAACTTCTTCCCAGCCCGCCTGGACCCCCTGGTGGCTCTGCTCATGGTCCCAGAAGAGACGGCAGCGGCCCTGCTCTCAAAGCATCCAACAACAACAATGGCAAATCCGAGGCGGGCCAAGCCAAACGAGCCAATCTCAACTTAGAGATCCTGCGGAATCTGCTAAACAGTTCAGAGAGCACGGTGGGCCAGGGCAACGGGGCACGAAGCTGGGCCCCGCAGCGCTCCCGCTCCAGTGAGTTGCACCGCCGCTCCTTTGCCGAGTCGCTGCGTGTGTTTCCCACGCAGGGGGCCAACCTGAACTTGAGCGCCAGCCTCCTGCAGGAACGACCTGTCGAGGGCCTACTGCACCTATCACTCAGCTCTTCAGACTTGCGCTTGCCCCTCCGCGTGAAGCCCGGGGTTAGCGGAGGCTCTGGTCCACCCCCACCACCCAAGCCCCATGTCTCCATCCCGCGGAGGCCATCACTGAATCGGTCAAAATCGGACCTGAGCGAGCGATATGCCCGGGCGGGCGCTGATGTGGAGCGATTCTTTAACTACTGTGGGTTGGACCCTGAAGAGCTGGAGGGTCTGGGTGTGGTAGAGAGCTTCACCCGCGCCAACTCCGACCTCCTCTCCCTCAACTTCCGCAGTGCCAGCATGATCAGCTCCGACTGTGAGCGTTCGCTGCACAGCAACGACAACTTGACAGAGGACGAGGACTCGGCAGAGCGAGTCCCCTATGGAATATCTGCTGTCGAGCGCAACGCACGTGTTATCAAATGGTTGTATAGCATCAAACATGCGCGAGAGTCTCAGAAAGTCTCCCATGTTTGAGAGGACTCAAGCTTAATTAGTTATGCGCAACTAGCTACATAAATCCTTCATATCCCATAGGCAATAAATGAGTACAACAGCTACATAGGTAGATCTTAAACGCTTTGTGATGTATTCAACATAACATCTTACAACGCATTGATGGTTAAGTATAAGATATTGATGTTTTGGTAAGCCTAATACTTAATTGGAAGGTCTACTTATAAACCCCTGAACCATTTGTCAACCAATAGTCAACTGTAAATCATAATGTATAATGTATTTTTCACTCAAGTTATTACACAATGTGTCTTTATTTCATAACGGATTTCATGTCAGATTTCATAGCACTAATATGACTTATGAAGACATCCAAAGATACTATGAAAATTACATTTGAGAAAGACATTTTGTGAATGTAAACCAGGCTCATAATTTGCTTGTAAGTACATAATATAATTGTTTGGCTACATGCATGTGTATAGTAAAACATCTATATGTGTAAAGTATTTATTAAAGACATTTGATACATATGTAAACAAACAACATAAGGCAACCTGTGTAAAGGTAACAATGTTACACAGATTTTTGTTTCTTGTAGTTTAAAAGCAGGCATTGAAATAAAGTGTTTCCAGTTAAGTAATGTCAAACAATTTAAAGTAGACCTAAATTGTACTGAAATTGTACCGCTAAACAAATCTTTGTGTCTTGTTGTTTAAAAGCAGGCATTCAAATAAAGTGTTTCCAGTTAAATAATGTCAAACAATTTAAAGTAGACCTAAATTGAACCTAAATTGTACCGCTAACCAAAGTTCCTCCCGAAAGACAAGACAATTGCCTCTAACCACAGAACACTGAAAGTCATTGACTGTTCATATCATGACATTCTCCTGTGTACGGGCAGCTGTTTTTGTAAGTCTGTTTTGTCCTTCAAAGATAAGTTGCACTATAGGGTGTTGCTATTTCATCATGTTTACTTAGTGCATACAGTAAGGTTGTAAATTCTTCATGTAGATGTTGTTATTTATTATCCATTATGCATTATTTGATCTACAACAGGAATTTGAGGTAAAAAAAACCTTGTCCTGTCAACCTGCATGCTCCCCCACACCTGCAGTTCTTAGACAGAAGCACGCTTTCAAGGTGGCTGCAATACATTTTCAAAAGAAGGTTAAAGGTCCAGTGCAGTCAAACATGTGATTTTCCTTTTTTTAATGCTGTTTCCACACTATTAAGTTGAAATAAAACTAATAATGCCTTTTTGTGTAAAAGCTGTTTGAAAGAATAGACCGGTGATTTTGAAGGTAAGGAGTGGCTCTAAATCATTCTATGAGCTAAATGTAAATATGTTGGTTTCCTAAAGCTTACCTGACTAGACTGAGCATTTTAAGGGCCAAGAAGGCTCAGGGAAATACATGTAGCATTTTTGTCGAACAAAGTAAATAAGCAGATGATGATTTAAAAATGCATTTAAAAAGACTGCATGGCAGTGCTTAAGTAAACACTGGCGCAGTCAGTATTATCTGAGTTCATGGAATGCTACGTCACTGATTCTTGAGGTTAAGTACATATGTTCTGCTATTTTGGTATCAGTGTTGATGCCTCGCTCCAGTGTGCTTATATCAGTGCCCAAAATGTATGTCTGTGTGCAAGCACTATGTAGAGACAATTCAGCTGGTGGAGCAGGATCAACATCTCTGTGTGGTTCTATCTGCAGTAACTTCCATGTGGTCATTTGTTGTTCTCCACGGCAAATAAGGACAGGATGAATATGTTTGGACACTGTTTATGGTTTCAATGAATTACCAGTGATCTGTTAATATCTCAGCTGCACAAGAGCTTTTGTATTGTGTAAAATATACTGCTAGCATTTGAGGCCTTCTACCTTTAACTGCATAAACAGTTTTTGGACTGTTTAGGTCTTGTCATTTTATATTATTTGATACCGAGTAATTCAAACCTTTTAATTAGCACTCTCACACAAATGGCAAAACCACCAAGTCTGCTACTGTATAAACATATTGTAGAAATAGAAAGAATTTCATGACATTGTAGAATTGGGTATACTAATGTCATCGTGAGGCAGTTTGTTGAGGGTGTGTGAGGCAAAGAATCCTTTCGCTTTTCCTGATGAGGTCAGTGTTCTAAAACCTCTGCTTGTTTATAGCTTCCTGCCTGTCTTTTTACATTGTTTTAAAACACATTCTTAGTTAGAGCATTGACCTGGGAGCTATTACAGTTAAGTGTCTTACTCAGGGAGGGAACAAAAAGGTTTCTGTTTCACCTTGTCAAACTAGGATATTAGAAATAGTGACCATTCGTTTACTCATCCAACACTCTTAACTACTAGCACACTCTTCCCTATCACCAAGGACTTTATTTACAGAATCATATGTGCTAGTACTGAAAAGGAAAACCCATTTGAAGATCCCCAGTAGCAGGATCATTTTTTTTCTTTGATTTAAGTGATGACAACAGCATATCATTTTTCAACGTTTTAGTAATTTATTTTAAAGGAACATTCCAGTCCCACAATTTGACATTACGAGAAGTGTTCAACAAGATGAATTATATTTCATATTTACAGTTCATGGTTCTGTCGACCTTTTGTAAACAGTACCAAACTGTCCACTTTCACTTTAGATTATTATAAGAAAACATTTAATTAAGCATTTCATGTAGTGTACAGTATCTCACAAAAGTGAGTACACCCCTCACATTTTTGCAAATATTTGATTATATATTTTCACGTGACAACACTGAAGAAATGACACTTTAATACAATGTAAAGTAGTGAGTGTACAGCTTGTATAACAGTGTAAATTTGCTATCCCCTCAAAAAAACTCAACACACAGCCATTAATGTCTAAACCGCTGGCAACAAAAATTTGGCCCAATTAGCCATTTTCCCTCCCAGGTGTAATATGACTCGTTAGTGTTACAAGGTCTCAGGTGTGAATGGGGAGCAGGTGTGTTAAATTTGGTGTTATCGCTCTCACACTCCCTCATACTGGTCACTGGAAGTTCAACATGGCACCTCATGGCAAAGAACTCTCTGAAGATCTTAAAAAAAAAATTGTTGCTCTACATAAAGATGGCATAGGCTATAAGAAGATTTCCTAGACCCTGAAACTGAGCTGCAGCACGGTGGCCAAGACCATACAGCAGTTTAACAGGACAGGTTCCACTCAGAACAGGCCTCGGCATGGTCGACCAAAGAAGTTGAGTGCACGTGCTCAGCGTCATATCCAGAGGTTGTCTTTGGGAAATAGACGTATGAGTGCTGCCACCATTGCTGCAGAGGTTGAAGGGGTGGGGGGGTATGCCTGTCAGTTCTCAGACCATACGCTGCACACTACATCAAATTGCTCTGCATGGCTGTCGTCCCAGAACGAAGCCTCTTCTAAAGATTTGCTGAAGAAAAACAGACTAAGGACATGGATTACTGGAACCATGTCCTGTGGTCTGATGAGACAAGATAAACTTATTTGGTTCAGATGGTGTCAAGCATGTGTGGCGGCAACCAGGTGAGGAGTACAAAGACAAGTGTGTCTTGCCTACAGTCAAGCATGGTGGTGGGAGTGTCATGGTCTGGGGCTGCATGAGTGCTGCCGGCACTGAGGAGATATAGTTCATTGAGGGAACCATGAATGCAAACATGTACTGTGACATACTGAAGCAGAGCATGATCTCCTGTGCTGGAAAATAATGGTGGCCACACAAAATATTAACACTTTGTGCCCAATTTGGACATTTTCACTTAGAGGTGTACTCACTTTTGTTGCCAGCGGTTTAGACATTAATGGCTGTGTGCAAATGTGCACTGTTATACAAGCTATACACTCACTACTTTACATTGTAGCAAAGTGTCATTTCTTCAATGTTGTCACATGAAAAGATATAATCAAATATTTACAAAAATGTGAGGGGTATACTCACTTTTGTGAGATAAAGTATTTTATGAGTTGTATGAGTCTGAAGAGAGCAATAGGGTTCAAAACACCAAAGATGGAGTGAAAGCAAGACGAGCAAAGGCAAGAATTGAACACTCAACTTCTGGGGCAGTGAGCTTTCATTGAAATTGTAAACACAAGTACACTAAATAATTATTCTGTATTTAAGATAATTTTATCAACAAATGATTCCATGTGATGAATCTTGCTGTGGGTCAATTTTAAGAGGATTATGGGTAAGTGTTTAGTAATAATCTTTTACACAATATAGTTAGCATGTTATTTTGATGTAAAATTGTCTTTGTAAGCAATTAGTTGTGACATAATGCATAAGGGTAATGGATCATGATTAACTGATATCAATACTGTAAGACAAAATTCCATAAAAGGTAATAAATTGTAATACTTTCACAGTACATCCAGTTACTTCTGGTTGGTGATGGAGGAGATACCAGGAGACGGGCCGTTATACGAGGAAAGCTGGACTGGGCCATAGAAGGGCATCAACCCAGAAGCAGGACTGGTATCTGCTCCTTTGTGAGAGGAGGAACAGGAGGAGCACTGCCAGAGCCTTACAAAATGACCTCCAGCGGGCTACTGGTGTGCATGTTTCTGACCAAACTGTCAGAAACAGACTCCATGAGGGTGGCGTGAGGGCCCAATGTCCTCTAGTGGGACCTGTGCTCACAGCCCAGCACTGTGCAGCTCGACTGACCAGAGAACACCAGAATTGGCAGGTCCACCATTAGTACCCCGTTCTCTTCACATAGGAGAGCATCTTCCCACTGAGCACGTTACCGATGTCTGGAGACACCGTGGTGAGCGTTTGCCGTCCTATCAGGGACATCCCAGATGTTGTTGGGAGGGCATTCAGGCATTTGTGGGCCGTACACAATACTGAGTCACATTATGAGTTGCCATGATGAAATGTATGCAAGTTGGAACAGCCTGTGATTTCAATTGTTTACTTAGATTTTCACTGTGTGTTTGAATCCAGCCCTCAATCGCTTGGTGATTTTGGTTTCCATTGACCGTTGTTAGGTCATTTTGTGACAAATTATATAATGTACAGTAAAGATATTGATCTTTAAAAGATTTCCTTCATCGAGACCCGATGTGTGATTTAAGGGTTCCCTTCATTTCTTTGAGGAGTGTATTTAAGGAAAATTATGTTTCACTACCCCAGCAAATTTAGGGCTTTGTCTCATTTAAGTCGGCACCAGCTCAGTTGCTACTAGTTCTTGTGTTGCCTTGAATAATTTTCTTAAATAATTAATGATTTGACTCTAAACGTATACCAATACATGGCTTAAAAACAATCTAGGAACAACCATTGCATGCATGCAGTATTGACCCTTGCTCTATTGCAATGGCCTGGATGTCTGAATGTAACAGAACACTTTCTCAGAAATACATGTGTAAAATGGGCTAATTATTTGTCTTCAATTTATGTCCTGAATATTTTTTTAAATACATAAACATTTTGCTAATACTGTATTGATATGACACTTCAGGTTGGTGGAGAGTGCCTGCCTCAAGTGGAGGAGTTTAAGTATCTAGGGGTCTTGTTCACGAGTGAGGGAAGGATGGAACGGGAGATTGACAGACGGATCGGTGCAGCTTCTGCAGTAATGCAGTCGATGTATCGGTCTGTCGTGGTGAAGAAAGAGCTGAGCCACAAGGCGAAGCTCTCGATTTACCAGTCAATCTACGTTCCTACTCTCACCTATGGTCATGAGCTTTGGGTCATGACCGAAAGGACAAGATCCCGGATACAGGCGGCCGAAATGAGCTTTCTCCGCAGGGTGGCCGGGTGATCCCTTAGAGATTGGGTGAGAAGCTCGGTCACCCGGGAGGAGCTCAGAGTAGAGCCCCTGCTCCTCCACATCGAGAGGGGTCAGCTGAGGTGGCTTGGGCATCTTTTTCGGATGCCTCCGGAACGCCTTCCTGGGAAGGTGTTCCGGTCCCGTCCCACCGGGAGGAGACCCCGGGGAAGACCTAGGACACGCTGGAGGGACTATGTCTCCCGGCTGGCCTGGGAACGCCTCGGTGTCCCCCCGGAAGAGCTGGAGGAAGTGTCAGGGGAGAGGGAAGTCTGGGCATCCCTGCTTAGACTGCTGCCCCCGCGACCCGGCCCCGGATAAGCGGAAGAAGATGGTATGGTATGGTATGGTATTGATATGACACAAACTAGTTGTCACTTAATATGACTATTAAGTCAACTGAAAATGCTAATAAACATAATTGTTCAGTTTTAAACAAACTAATACAAACAACAATAGGAAACACAAACAGTAATTGTCAGGTCCTGTCTATGGGAGTGTCTCTAGGCATCTCTCTGTGTCTGGAGGTGATAGTCATGGCCTGGCAGCAGAGGTGCTTGTAGGCATAGTGCAGAAACAGCACTCCTCAAAGTTGTCAATGACATCCTCACCTCTCAGGTGCCCTCAATATTCTGATTCTCTTTGACCTGAGTGCCGCTTTTGAGACAATGAGCATTGAGTCTTTGGGGTCGCTGTGTTAAGGGCCCCTCTCCTGGCTGCATTCATACCTTACTAACCATTCCCACTATACCTCCCTCAAAGGCCACATTTCAGAATCAGATGTAACAGTGTGAACCTTTGGGTTCTGCTCTGTGACCCTACTCTGCATCATCTCCCCCCCTCCCTGGTAAGGTCCTCTGTCACTTTGAATTCCGCTGCTATCCTGATTTATCTCAGCAAAAAATCTAACTCACTCCTGGCTCACATCCCACAATAAAAACATGGATGCATCAAATCTGCTTCAATAGGAACTCCTACTCATAGGCACCAAATCCACTCTCACCAAAGGTGGAAACCTCTCTCTAACCATTGACCACACCAGTCTTCCCCTTCCACACAAGCAACCTTCACCTCATCTTGGACCGATCATCACATTTGACAAAATTGTAAAATCTTAATTCTTCCACCTCAGAAATATTTCCAAACTAAGGTCTTCACTTTCCCGTCTGGTCTTTGAAACCCTAGTACACATACATTGCTTCTTGACTGCAACTCTTTACTCTCCGGCATCAACTGTACATCCCCCGTAAGCTTCAAGTGGTCTAAAACTCTGCAGCTTGACTCCTCACTAGCAGGTCACCTCACCATCCCCAGGTCTAAGCTTTCTCTAGGGTTACTCCTAGGCTCTGGAACCCCTCCATCCTCAAACCATCCCTTTAAGTCTTCCATAAGGCCTAACCTTGGTTTTGTTTAATGGCTAATTGGTAAAGCATTATTGGGTCCATGAATTTTGCTATAGACAGTAACTCTATTGTATTGTTGTTATTACTTAGTAATTAACTTAATAGATCATCATACATATTTGCATACATTTTAAGATAGCCATGTGGGACAACCAATGTATCAAAGTAAGTAGCAAAAAATTATGTTTTATTCTAAAACCTCTAACATATTATTAAACATTTGTGCTGCGTTTTCCTTGATGCTACCATAGTTTTCTACAAACCCCAAAAGCCTCACTTGAGTAGTAGGCTATAGGCTGCATTGTCTGTTCGAGCGGATCTTGTCCTTACGATCTTACAAAAAAATGAAATGGACAAGGTCGAGAAAGACGTGCGCTGAACCGCCTCGCTGTCTCCACAACACATGTCTAGATTTTTTAGCCTATCAGAAGCCTTAATACCTCCATAGCACAGCGCAGCCTGATCATAGACAATTTGTGAGCGTGTATGTACAACGGACACAAATTTACCGCACTATAAAAAACAAGTATTAGGTTAGAAGGCTATTCACTCGGATTTCCGCACGCTTGCCAGGTGAGTGTTTGCGTTTTCCTTCTTTCTTTTTTATTCTATCTAACGTAATAGAGAAAATATCGCAATGAAACCGTATCCCATGCATAGGCTAGTGCAAACACAATGAAGTCTGCAGTTTTTGAAAAGCGGATGCTATAGAAGAAACACGAGATGAGCTGTATGGTCAGGGATAATATTGTCGAGGTTGTGGGTTCTTTTTTTAGCGTGGGTGTTTCGCCTATGTTGGACTGGGTGGTGTTATTTTTGACTAATGTGCTTTTAGGCCATAGACAGATCTTTTTTCAACCATAGTATCAAATATGAATAGACTATATAATATTTGCAGGTTCACCAAAAATAGCCAGCAAATCAATGGTGTCCGCGTCATTAATGCGGTTTCAATGGATTTGAATACTTCTAGGTCATGTTTACATGTATCAAATAAATCCCTTACTGGTGAATGAGATCAGCAAACTCATTATGTAGGATACCGTTTGATATATACTTTCATTAAATAACTGACAAAATATTGTCAGGTAATCGATTTGGTGCAGTCCATGACAATTATGTGTTTATGCCTGACCATGCACTTACCACACATTGCCTACTGCCAGCTAGTCCGAAATGAACTTTAATGTAAATGATTTTGACAAGCATTAGGTAGGCCTGTTGATGTAAGCAGACATGACCAGTCAGGCATATCCTAGAAAGGTTATACTGACAGAAGAATCAGGGGAAACCCATTAGAATAGCTAAGAATCATTTCTAATCTTTTTGGAACTTCTGTGTTTAAGAACCACCATGTCGCTGTATCCATCACTGGAGGACATGAAGGTGGATCAGTTCCTACAGGTAAAACCTACTTCTGTTTCAGCATATATTGCATATTTTCAACCGAACTGCACTGTTATTGAGCACATTAGGTTATAGCTCATATCACCAATTTATTTGTCAGGCTCGAAGTAATGCGTACTCAGCCAGTCCTACCAAGACACCAGCTTTACCTGCTCTACAGAATTCCCCCAATTCAAATACTGTGGAGGAAAAGACAGGTAACCCTACTTAGACATCCACTATCAATTAAGTCCCAATTTATTATCATGTCTGTGTGATGATTTTACTTCCCTTTGATGTACTGTAAAATATGATCTGGGGTCAAATGGGAAGTAATGAATGACATTACTTTAGCTTGCCTGTTGATGTTGGTTGTTTCACAGGGCTCTACAACAAACTGTACCCTGAGCTCTCAGAGTTCATGGGGCTTAACCTCAGTGAGGACACCCTTCACCAGGCACTGTCTGTTGTCCCAGCAGAAGAATTTTCTGGGGTAGGTTTATTTTTATTTTTACTTGGACCACTGGCAAAATCACTCACTCGTCAATTAATTGATCTGTAATTATATCCAAAAGTGCTACTTAGTGTCAGGGTAGATTTTGCTTTCTTGTTTAGTATAAACTTGAATTTATTAGTCCTGAATTAAAAGTATAATGGACTCCAATCTTTGTGTTACATCATGCTTTTTGTTTTAGTGTAAAAACCTCTAGTTTGCTATTTAAAAACATCATGTCCTTGGTGGCTCTTTAAAATATGGTATTTTTCAGGCAGTGGCTCAGAGGACATCCGCTTTGAGCTACATGAATGCTCCGATCACAGGAAATGATTGTGGCATCCGCAGGGCTGAGATCAGACAGGGTATTCGGGAGGTCATCCTCTGCAAGGACAGCGATGGAAAGATTGGACTTCGCCTAAAATCTGTGGACAATGTAAGATGCTTGTACTTTTCAGTACCAAGCCGAGGAATATAGAAAAACCTAGTTAGGAGTATAATAGGAGAATATCCTTTTAATAATATTGAAACTATGTCACTTAATTGTATTGAAAATATGTATGGGTCCTTTTAGCAAACCTCTTTATGGTTTCACTTTTGTATTCAGAAAAGTTCCTTTTGGATATAAAGTTAATTGTAAAATGATTCACAGCTGTAATGGCTGTCAAATGTGATTCCAGCAAATTAACTCTGGGGTGTGAAGACAATGCAATCACTTTGTATATCTTAGTTGGAATAAAAAGTATACTTTTTCTTCCATTTTCAAAACTTGGAATAAATGTATAGATCCAAAGTGTAATAATCCATCATAATCCCTTTTAAGACTTAGTTTAAAGTCAACCTATTGCGAAGATGGTTAACTGACCTTTCTACGGGGCATGTGCAGTAAACGGGAAAAAAAAGGTCCTCCCGGTTTATACAACAAGAGAAACAGACTCTGGGCGATGCATGCGGGTTGGCTAGTGCAACACAGTACACAGGCAGCAGTACCACCAAGAAGGAAAATATAGAGTGGAGGAGCAAAGAAGGCATCTGCACTGGCAACATGGTCTCATTGGAATACGTGGACTATTTTACGTAAATATTTGACAGATTAATTCGTAAAATATATTACGTTAAAATAAGTCATGTTAAAAAATAGCGATTGGCAGGCTGTGTTTCAAACTTGTGTCCCTCAGCTCCACAGACGGGTGCTGCTTCTCCAAATAGGAACTTCCTGTTAGGGGTGGCGAGTAGTGGTGTTACAAGGTCAATATGTAACTGGTGATTTTCTTTCTAACTATAACCCAAAACCTAACCCCAATGCAGTGATACCTAACCTTAACCCCAGTGCTGTGATACCTGACCCTAACCAAACCTTTTACCCATATGATCATACCAGTGCGATCAGTCTAGAGTGGCCCCTGAAACGTAACGATCACACCGGTGTGATTAGAAAGGATTGTTTAGAACGCATTATTAGCATGCCTAGGTATGAGTGATGTAATGAGAGAAGCTTGCAATGCAATGTATGTAGTCTTCCTTAGCTGGCAAGATGACTGTGTTCGTGTAAACCGTCAGAAAGGCAGTCCAAGTAGCTAACGTGGGGTTCCCCTTAGTAATTGTTCATGCGAAAAAAGCTCAACATAATCTTCAAAAATCTGGTCAGACCGCGCTGTTATTTATTCACATTTAGCTCAAACAGTGTTTATAACTTTATGTCCTCATTGTAATTGTTTCAAGATCTACACTATGATATTAACAAGGAAGCACACGTTCAAATCAGGACAAGAAGGGTTACTTATATACCAGGCAGCACTAGCAGTGATATTTTTCTAAAATGAATATAATACCATTGACACTAAAACGAATGATATTAGCGACTAGAACATCATATCCTGGTAGAGCTGACAACCGGTCAAAGTCATTGTGTAAAAACTCTAGAAGTTACGTTGTCCATTTGTGGCTGCTGCTATGTTTGTTTATCAACCAAACATAGAGAAAGATGATGGACGTCTACCAGACAGATTTGCCATTAATGGAAAACTATGATTTGTCCCTCCCCTATATATCACTGTAAACTGAACTATGTATTTAAATAATATTTATAAGACGCAATGAAAGTAAATAGCGCATTTTTAAGTTTCTGCCCATTGCCTCATGATGGTTTAATCCAGTCCTCTGCAGTGACACTTCATGCAGGTATGCATAAATACAGTGCTTGTGTGAGAATCTGAGGGAGTCTGTCGTTGGTGGGTGTGACTAGTTCAAACAAAGGATATGTTAGACATTTCTTTACTTCTACCGCTCAATACAATAAGACACATTTATAACCGTCACCAATCTTCATTTTCGTTGCATTACAGGTCACACTTTGTTAACTAGTGGTTAGCTGTCGTTTGCTAGCCACCTACAGTAACATCAACCAGTGTTTTCAGCTGTTTGAGTTCGAGTCAATGAGAGAAGCTTGCAATGCAATGTATGTAGTCTTCCTTAGCTGGCAAGATGACTGTGTTCGTGTAAACCGTCAGAAAGGCAGTCCAAGTAGCTAACGTGGGGTTCCCCTTAGTAATTGTTCATTCGAAAAAAGCTCAACATAATCTTCAAAAATCTGTTTTATTTACTGATCGTATTTGTTCATTACTAAATAGGCAAGATTCGGAATTCATAATTTGTAAAACTTTTGAGAGCTTCTGAATAATTACGTGAAGAAATGATATACACCCCCCTATTGCCTGATAGCTTATGTTTTATTGATATAACAAGTGTAGTGCGTCAGTATCTTTTGCGCCACAATCTATAGAAAAAGGGCAGCAATTTTTACGGTTGGACAATAATTATTCAATATACTTTTTTAACAGTACTACTACTGTAACGGTAGTAGGTTGCTAATATAATTCAAACCAAACATCATCATCATCATCATTTTCTTCCGCTTATCCGGGTCGCGGGGGCAGCAGTCTAAGCAGAGATGCCCAGACTTCCCTCTCCCTAGACACTTCCTCCAGCTCTTTCGGGGGGACACCGAGGCGTTCCCAGGCCAGCCGGGAGACATAGTCCCTCCAGCGTGTCCTAGATCTTCCCCGGGGTCTCCTCCCGGTGGGACGGGACCGGAACATCTTCCCAGGAAGGCGTTCCGGAGGCATCCGAAACAGATGCCCGGGAGGAGCAGCCCCTCTCGATGTGGAGGAGCAGCCGGCTCTACTCTGAGCTCCTCCCAGGTGACCGCTCATTTCGGCTGCCTGTATCCGGGATCTTGTCCTTTCGGTCATGACCCAAAGCTCATGACCATAGGTGAGAGTAGGAACGTAGATTGACCGGTAAATCGAGAGCTGCAGAGGCGTGTCAACCAAGACAGCCCCACAACATCCAGAAACTTGAGGTACTCAGGGCGGATCTCATCCACCCCCTTGCCACCGAGGAGTTTCTTGACCACCTCTGTGACTTCAGCCCGGGTGATGGACGAGTCCACCTCTGAGCCCTCATCCTCTGCTTCCTTTCAACCTCACGCACGATCTCAGGCTCTTTCCCCGCCAGCGAGGTGACGTTCCACGTCCCTAGAGCTAGTTTCCATGTCCAGGGATTGAGTTGTCTAGGCCCCCGCCTTCGACTGCCGCCCAATCCTCTCCGCACCAGCCCCTCATGGTCCCTCAAGCAGGTGGTGAGCCCACGGGAAGGCGGCCCCGCGTGAAACCAAACATTAGATGCATAACTAGTAAGCAGCGTGGTGTTTTTGGGAAGCTGTGGATGAATTGTATTGTGACGTCATAATCACATTCTGGAACTCTGGTACACATTCTGAGTGAGTACTGAAATCACGAGCAAAAGAACTCACGCTGGGGGCCGTTAAGGGATATTTGAAACTTTACGCGTGAAGTTAAGTGACAGGTTATCCTAACTTTTTTCATTTTCAAAACTAACCCCAAACCTTTACCCTAACCATAACCCCAGTGCTATGATACTTAACATTAATCCAAACCATAACCCCAGTGCTGTGATACCTAAAGTTAACTGTAATGTTAAAATGCATTCTAGTGACATTGGTAAGGCCATTACTCATCCTGCCAAAACCCTTATCCCCTGAGTGGAGCAGTGAGTAGGATGCCTTTCTGCAGAGCTGAATGTTGCCAGTTCAAAACACAGCTTGGATGTTTGTGCAGTTTTGTAAAATACATATATATATGTTTGGTAGCGCACTGTAATGTAACCTAACGTAATGTACATACATGCAATCGGGGGCCATAGATTTACATAAAATAGTCTGCATGTTCCAATGAGCCCAGGTTTGCCCTGCTCAGGTTAAGCCTGTCCTGGTGACTGTACTTCTGTTGAATATCAGTGTTGCTTGGCAGGGTGTGTTTGTTCAGCTGGTACAGGCGAACACTGCCGCCTCTTTGGGCGGCCTGCGCTTCGGAGATCAGGTGCTGCAGATAAATGGGGAGAACTGTGCCGGGTGGAACACGGATAAGGCCCACAAGGTGCTGAAGAATGCTAATGCTGAGCGGATAGCCTTTGTTGTACGAGACAGGTGAGCTCCCATCAGCCATTCATAATTCAACTGAAGATCCAGTTACACCAATTAATTATTGACATTGCCTGGTTAATCATGGAGAGCAGTGTGCCAAAACATTACTCTAGCTGCTACAGTTCTTATATTACTATCCTGTATTTTGTGATAGTGTTGAACTGTTGTTTCCTGAATGCCCCCCTCTGTCAGACCATTTGAGCGCACAATCACCCTGCACAAGGACGTCAACGGCCAGCTGGGTTTTATCTTCAAGAAGGGGAAGATCACCTTCATTGTGAAGGACAGTTCAGCTGCCCGCAACGGCCTCCTGACTGATCACCACATCTGTGAAGTCAATGGGCAGAATGTCATTGGACTGAAGGTAACCCAGCTGACCTGATTTGTGGCCTCAGTGGTAGTAAAAATGTACTATTTTCAAGTATTGTATGCCTTGACAATGGAGGAAATTACACACAATTATTAACATATGCATGTGCCATGAAGAGAAAGAACACCCAGTGCTGTGGATATAGTATTTGCACCCTGTCTGATTTTCTGCAAATCATCCATATTTAATGTGTTTCTTTTGTTGTTTGTTGTGTCTTTCTTTGTTTTGTGTGCAAGGTAATCAAACATGCAACCTTCAGGTGTGTAAAGCTTATTGATCCCCCAGGAATTCCCTAGGTAACCGGTGTATCCGGTTAACAGGGTTCATGACTACACTATCAGAGAGACACAGGGCAGGAATGGGATTCATGGCAGCTTAGCGTAAACCATTCACTAAGAAGATGACACAAGGCAGATCAGTTGACCCAAATGCGGACACAAAGGCAGAATAGGTTCCGTGTAATACATTTAATCACAGAATCAGGGAAAAGCAGTCTCCTAGTCAGTGGGTATGCAAAGGTTGTACAACAGAGTAGAACAGCAGAGGGACACTGGGGCAGACAGGCTCATTGGTCAGTGGACAGGCAGAGGTCAGTAACTGGAGCAGATGGTTAGAGGGACACTGGGGCAGACAGGCTCATTGGTCAGTGGACAGGCAGAGGTCAGTAACTGGAGCAGAAGGTTAGAGGGACACTGGGGCAGACAGGCTCATTGGTCGGTAGACAGGCAAAGGTCAGTAACTGGAGCAGAAGGTTAGAGGGACACTGGGGCAGACAGGCTCATTGGTCGGTAGACAGGCAAAGGTCAGTAAATGGAGCAGAAGGTTATAGGGCAGAGAGGCTTGTAGTTGGAGACAAAACAGGCGGGAAGACAGAAACACAATATGGGTAACAGGGTAACCACTTGTAACAAGGAACACTGGAAATGACTGTACTGGTCAAGACGGTATGGCAACTGCCAGAATAGAGAACAGGGGTTAATGGGGAACCAGGAACACCTGGTGTGGGGTGGAGATATGACAACAGGTGAAACACATCAGGGCGTGACCGATGAACATGAATCCTCGTCTCAAGTTTGCTGAAAGGCACTTGGAGTACTTCAAGAGTTTTGGAACACTTTTTGCTGGACTGTGTAAGCTAAGCCAGCCTAGAAGAGTGAATGTCTCTTACTGAGTGAGTGAGTGTCTGAATGCCTTGAATGCCTTGTTAAATAGCGTAGTGGTTAGAGAGACAGACTACAGAGCAGCAGGTCTCGCGTTCACCTCCTGTCACTGAAAACATATTATGCCTGAGGATGTGTTCAGGACAGACAAAAGCTTTGCTAGCTACAACCTTCTGTAGATACTTCATTGGAAGCCTAAAATAAAACAGTTCTGATGGATATTAGGATCTGTTCAGGATAGACAAACACTTCGCTGGCTATATGATTCTCTTGTCTTTTCACTTGACGAGAAAGTCAGTTATCATCGGCTAGCAGCAGGATATTATGTTGGCAGCACTCACATTTTCTTGATCACAATAAAAGCCATAATTGAAATTTACATGGCAATATAGTTAACAATCTAGTCTTCGAAAAAGAACAGACAAGAATAAAATTGGAACAGACATTAAACATAAACTGTACAGACTAGATTGAAAAATATATTATATTATATATTTCATTGATGGCTTTATTTTTTAAAAAGAAAATCAGAGTTATTGCTGCTAGCATAATATCCTGCTGCTAGAGGAATGGTAATAAAGCCTCAAATAGCCATCACTGTCGTCACCTATATTGATAAATACATTATCAGTATCATTCACAAACGGCCAGTATCAAAAGAGGATTTGTTTAGGATAGACAAAAACTTTGCTGGCTACAACCTTCAATAGCTACATTATATAAAAGCCTAAAATGAAACTGTTTGCTGTTATATTGCGACTCTTTCTGGTGGATTTTCAAATTATGTTTTAGGATTTGTTCAGGATAGATAAAACATGTGCTGACTACATGATTCTCTCGTCTCTTCACTTGACAAAAAAGTCTGTAATCGTCACCAATATATTGATACAGTAGTTATTGTATCAATGTCATTCACACATGGCTAATAAGCTGTTAAAACAGCCAGTGGAAAAAGCCATAAAGTTCATAAATGCTATTTGTGGTGGAGGTAAACTTAATAAGAAACGTTACTCAGTTTAACACAATGCTTAATGGTGTGTAACGAAATATTCCGACTTGAGATTGTTACTGCATGACAAAAATATATAATGTCAAGTGGCTATACCGACATCCAGCAAACATCTACCTTGGTGGTGTAGTGGTTAAAGAAATAGCCTTTCACGTGGACGAACCGAGTTTGAATCTCAGGAGGGTAACAACAATCAACATTTTTTATTGCAGGCCGGCTGAACTAGGCTTGCCTGGTTTCTTGTTTATATACAGATGGGTCCATGGCGCTGTTATGTCTGAGTGATCTATTTCCATTAGATATTAGCGAATACTGCCCAATTGCATGTATCAGAGACGTCAGAACTCATAGTACCACACCATGTATTATCACCCAAATTAATTGAATAAGCCTTCTTTCAAGACTTTTACCTATGTTACTTTGACTGCATTTCTGCTATTCCAGAAGCTGAACTGTCAATTGAATATTTGATGTTTTTAATTGCTGATAGACATTTACCATGCAAGAGAATGAGAATTAAAAACATATTCAAACCATGGTTCACTTCTAACATATCTGATACTATTCATTAAAAAGAATGTACTTACACACCTGTTGTCCATGAATAAGTGACTCTGACTGCCTTTCTGCTTTTTCAGAAGCCGAACTAGCACTTCAACTATGGCTAAACCTGACATTTTGTAAAACTGTCTGGAAACAGCACATTGGACTCATTGTAACATGTTTTGCAGGCTCCCTACAAACATAATACATTTCTGCCTGACACCATCGTTTATTGGGAAACTGAATAAAGATACAATGCTCTGGGCTTTCTGCAAAACCTGATATCGCAGGAGTCAGAAAAAAAAGGGGATGCATGCGATCATTTGTGTTGAGAGGGTAATTCAATGAGCAACACTGTTCTCTGCATACCTGTGGGAAGAAAAATGTTGTTCCTAACACAGAGAACAGACACTGGTGATGTTTATCAGAAAATAAATAAGATGTTAAGGCAAAACAACAGGGAAGGCGAGCCAGCAAAGTCATGGGCTTTCTAATGTCGTGCCTCTAGGATGTGGATACAGGCATGGAATCAGCACCCTAAACAAACTCTGGGGCAGAGAAAAACCACAGGCGGTCAGGTCAAATTTTTACTCTGACCATTCTCTCCTCTCTACTGGCCCTCTGAGCTCTTTTTATGGAACACCCCTCAGTGTTCAGGTCTTGCTTCATATGCCAGAACTAGCCAAGCGTAGCTCTTCCAGCACTCTGTGAAGTGTTAGCAGGGGACCTGCACAGTCCTCCATGTGGATGATCAAATCGTTGATCTAGTCAGCGGTATATTTAAAGTGGGGCCCTGGCTGAATTTCCATAAGGTGCTGGAATGTTTACTGGGACTCTGTGAAGCCCGAATGGGATACTGTCACAATACTGAAGTGCTGAAAGCCCAGGGGGAAAGCTGAGGGGAAAAGTGGCACCTGTCCACTTGGGGAGTGGGGTAGCTGTCCAATCTGGAGACCTTGTTAAGGTCTGAAAATCAATGTAGAATCAGAGGGTTTTCGGACCATGATAATATAATAATAATAATGAAGCAATTCATTTATATAGCGCTCTTCAAGGACCCGAAAACGCTTTACAAAATGAACATGAAACAGAAAGAAACAACAAATACCATGAGAAAACAATGAAAACAGGGAGAGTGGGATTGGGCATGGCGATGGGTAGGCGATTTTGAACAGATGAGGCGTTGAGGCATTGCTGGAAGATGGGGATAGTTTCAGAGTCACAGATGGTTTTGGGGAGAGAGTTCCAGAGCCTAGGAGAAACCCTTGGGAATGCCCTGTCACCAAAGCCTTTGAGCTTTGACTTGGGATTTATGTGGTGGCCTGCAGTACTGGAACGGAGTGAATGTGTAGGTTGATATGGAAGGTCGGAGAGGTAGGCAGGGGCGATATTGTTTAGGGCTTTATGTGTCAATAGGAGGATCTTGTAGTTGATGCGTTGGGAGATAGGAAGTCAGTGTAACTCACAGAGAATAGGGGTGATATGCTGCCAGGACTTGGTGTGAGTCAGTAGTCTGGCCGCAGAGTTTTAAACCATTTGGAGTTTATGGAGGGATGTAGAGTTGATGCCGGTGAGTAGGGAGTTGCAGTAGTTGCAGGTCTGAGTTTGGTGATGTTGTGGAGGTGGAATAGTTAAGGTTTTCAGTCTGTTTAATGTGCTGATGAAAGGAGAGTGTAGAGTCCAGAATGATGCCAAGGTTACGTGCGTGGGGGGATGGGGAAACAACGGTGTCATCGATGCTGAGAGTGAAAGTGACAGTTTTGGTGAGGGTAGATTTGGTTCCAATGAGTATGAGTTCTGTTTTGTCACTGTCTAGTTTGAGGAAGTTGTCCTTCATCCATGCTTTTATTGCAGTCAGGCAGGATTCAATATGGGTCATAGGTGGGTTGGTGAGAGATTTGGTTGCTATATACATTTGTGTGTCATCAGCATAGCAGTGGAAATTGAGAATTGAAGTGACGGAGGATTTGACCAAGGCGAAAGATGTTGATGATGAAGAGTAGGGGACCAAGTACTGGGCCCTTGGGGACACCTTGAGTAATTGTGGCTGAATCTGACTTTTGGCCTTTGAGTGAGATGAAATGGGTTTGGTTAGTGAGATAGTTCAGCCAGGAGAGTGCAGTTCCCTCAACACCCTGCGCCTCGAGCCTGGTGAGCAGAATCTGGAGGATAACGGTGTCAAAGGCAGCACTCAGGTCGAGGAGAATCAGGATATTGAGGGAACCGGCATCAGCAGAGAGGAGAAGGTTGTTGACAACTTTTAGGAGTGCAGTTTCTGTACTATGTATTGGCCGGAAACCAGACTGAAGAGGCTCATATAGATTATTTTTGAGGAGGTAGGTTTGTAGCTGTGAGGGAGCAATTCTTTTGCCAGGAAGGGGGTGTTTGAGATGGGGCAGAAATTGTTAAGGATGGTGGTGTTTAGTCCAGGTTTCTTTAGGATGGGGTGACAGCAGCAGCTTTATAGCAAGAGGGGACAATACTGTTGGTGAGGGAGAGGCTGACTATGCTTGTGATGTGTGGACAGAGAGCAGGTATGGAGGCTTTAATCAGAACTGTGGGAAAAGGATCGAGAGAGCAGGTAGTATTTTTTTATTTCATAAGTTTAGTGATGTAAGGGGAATCAACCTGACTGAATGGGGAGAGGTGAGAGTCCTGGGTAGCAGGTGGATAGATTTGGAGATTGACAGTAGGGGGGGCAATGGTAGATTTATTAGATAGTGAGGAGTTTATTGTTGTTATTTTATCTTTAAAGAACTGCAAAAAAGAGTTGGCACGTTTAGTGGAGGGGCTAAGAGGGAGTCATTGCAAGGCTGAAGTAGTTTGCTGACTGTAGAGAACAGAGTCCGGGAGTTCATATTAGAGCTATTGATTATGTTTGAGATGTAGGAGGGCCTGGTAGCACTTAGGGCGTCTCTGTAAACTGAAAGGTGGAGTTTGTAGGCATCTGTGTAAACAGTGACCCCCGATTTTCTCATCCGGCGTTCAAGGGGGATACAGAGCTCCGATGTAAACCAGGGGGATGAGGAGGAGGAAAAAAACATTTCTAGTTTTATTGGGGCCAGAGACTTGAGGAAGCCATAGCAGTTTTGAGCTGGTTTGCTTGTTCTTCAGGTGATATGGGACTCTTAATGACAAGCTGAGAGTCTCTGATTGACCATTACATCTGGGTCTATGTGAAAGGGGTGTTGGATGACCTGAGTTCTGCTGGGGGTCTCTGAGAACACCTTAACCAGCGTAGTCTCGCGTAGCCAGAACTTTGGTAACAACAGTCTGGTAACAATCTTTTTCTTGCACATTCTAAAATGAAGAAAAAAATTATACTGGGGAGTTTAAAGAATGTTCTCTTTAGACAACTTCACAACAAATACTATGTTTGGAAAGATGGGGATGACACTTGTGTTTCTTAAGCGCTTTCATGTTGCCCTTTTTTGTAACTTTCATCAGCCTCTTACATTGGCAGTGAGGAATCTTTGCCCAATGTTTTTTAAAATAACTGTTTCAACTGTGTCATGTTCGAGGGCTTTCTTGCATGGGTGGCCTGCCTCAGATTCCCCGACTGAATTTCTTGGATTCAGATCTGGGGTTTGACTCAGCCATTCCATAACTCTCCATCTCTTATTTTTGAGCCCTGTATGTTTTGGGTCATTGCCATGTTGCAAGATCCATGTTCAGTTTAACTTCAGCTTTTGTCCTGGTGGCCTGACATTCTCCTCAAGAATTAAATGATACAGTAAGGAATTAATGGTTGTCTCAATTATGTCAAGATGGCCAGGCCCTGAGGCAGCCCCAAACCATAATGGCACTGCCCCCATGGTTTACGGTTGGCATTAAGTTCTTCTGTTCAAAGGCAATGCAGCCAAACAACTTCAACTTTGGCTCAGCCTCAATAGGTCTTTTGAACTTGACATGATGTGTTGCCACACACTAAATTGTAAATATAAAACCACACCAGGCTTCTAATCTTTATGGAAGTCTGGACTCTCCAAAGTCATTCTGTAATGATGTCCTAATCATGTCCTAATGATGTCCTAACCTTTTTGGTGCACCTTCAAATATGTAAAAAAGACAGCCCTGGTCTGGATGGGGTGCCGCCCTGGTCTGTGAACATTTTCTTTCGGATTCCCACCCGATTAGACAGAACAAGCAGCACTCTGGCAAATGCCTTGGAGGTCACTTTGCAAAGGGATATGGCCTTTGTATACCAAGTCACCTAGTCCACCACAAACTTTGAGAGGTTTTGCAGGGTATGAATCATAAAGGCTTCACACCTTTTTAAGAAAAAGTCTAGGTCTATTTCCTAAATGTTTACCTGTTTTTATTTCTGGTTCCAGGACTCGCAGATTACAGACATCCTGAACTCCGCTGGTGGCGTGATCACTATAACTGTCATACCCTCCATCATCTTTGAGCACATGACAAAAAAGTGAGTGTTATGTTTCTGAGAGAGCATCATGTTTCTGAGAGAGCATACATACGTGTTGTCAAATGATGACTGGTGACACAAAATGAAAAGAAATCTATGTGTTGGTCTGTAAAAGAAATCTTTTGAAAAACTATCACTCCACTACTACTGTAGATATGTTATAAAAATATAAGGAGATTGAAAGAATATTGCTAATGAACCACTAATCTCTGGGTTGTTCAAACAGAAATACTGGGACAACACATGAGGGGTGGAAATGGGTATGGGAATATGGGAATTTGCTAAATATAAGGATGTCTTTGTAGGACACCAGTCTCACAAGCCCAGACCTCAATACTCCTCACTGCCCGGTTCTTTTTTTTCTGGGGAAACCACATTTCACTTCTCTAGAGACACTGTAATGCCCAGATGCACATTATATATATACTGTACCTTATAATTTAAAGAACAATGTCTAAAAAATAAATACAAAATGTCAATTATGATTCCATTTTGTACAAACAAAAATACACTAGTTACACACATAGCTGTCACTAACAGTAACACTCTCAGTAACAGGCAGAAATATGTAACGATTACTTATTTGCTATTTATTTATCTTGGTTAAATGTACTGACTTGTGGCCTAGGGTCCTGTGGTCTAAGATGCTGCTAGGCCACCACCACCACCACAGCATCTACTGTTGGGTCAGATTTTTTTTCATTTAGTGGGAATGAACAGTATGTCAAGTATCTCATTGTTGCATATTTAAAAATACCCTTATGCAATGACCCATTAAATGGTTAAGCATTTTTGAATAAATGGTTTAGTGGTCAGTCAGCAATCATACTTATCCAGAGCAACAGAGAAATTAGTGTGCCTTGCTCAAGGGCACAACAACATATTTTTCATGTTGTTAGCTCTGGGTTTTAGCTGACAATCTTAATCACTGTAATGCACATTAAGTTCATTCAACTAAGGTAAATATACAACTCTGTTTCCAAAAAAGATGGGACACTGGGTAAAATGCATTTGCTGGCATCAGGGATGGGCAGTATTTATGATAAATGTATTTCAAATACACATTTCAAATATAAAATAGGATTTTGTAATTAGATAGGGTTAATGAAAATTGCTTCATATTTTGTATCAAAATAATTTAGTGTTTTTTTAGTTTAAAATACTGTAAAATACTTTGAGAATTCTACATGATGACATCATAAAATGCTACCTCTGATTGGTGCCTACTCAGTAATTTGCCCAGACTTGTTGAGATCAGAACAGAAAATCAATCCATACCCGAAGAAGGTCAAGGTGAGAAACTTGTACAGTAAGTTGACTGCTTTCCATTAATGTTTAGCATAAATTGCTAACATTTTTAACAGTTAATTTTAAGTTTTGGTGTTCGTTTGAGTAGCCTAGGCTAAATCGTTTACCAATTTAGGTAATGTGCTAGATAACTATTTGACCCAAGTTGCAGCCCTCACAGGTAACTTGGGTAACAGGTTGCTTGCTACTTTCAGCCTATGTTAAGTTTTCATCGGTTGTGCACGAAGATACGAGATAGTGTACGAGATTGTACCCTGATTGAAGTAGAGAGTAGGATCATGATTCTGCATACCATTGCATGAATGACTGCCTGACATAATTTATTATTATATTTATGATTAACAATCAAATTATTCATTATTAGAAACTAGTTGCTATGAATAAGGGTGCCATCAGTTGTCTTCTTATGAATTACTTGTTTTGTTTGTCATTGAGTCAGTGATGCTGATGCAAAGTAGTCCCTTCATTACCAAACACCAAGTAACTAAATTAGGATAGAATTATGAGTCATTAGCAAACATTTAACTGTTGGTTACTTTGAAACTAACCTTCATCTGGGTTATCACAGGGATATGTGAATATTTGATCTGTTAACAATAACATATCTATAGAATATCAAACAAGTCAAAAGTATGTGCACACAAAATACATTTTGTGGTTGTATATTGGTGGCCTAGGTTCCACATTTACTAATCGTCTTCCGGGAAATAGTCATTTTCCATTATAGATTGATGGAGTAGTGATGCTAATGCAACTTATTTGCCAAGAGTAGAAGGCTTATGGAATTAATTTTTACTTACAAACCTCAAAATACAAAACTTCTCACAGTAAACCTATCAAAAGTCAGAGAATGCACAAAGAAAGATGCATTTCAGCCTCACAGCAGGACATTTGTCACTGTTGTACATATAAAAATACAACTCAAGTTGAATTTACACAAATGTTTGGTTACAGAATTGTAACTTTGTAAAATGTGTTCAGACTTTATTGTACAAGCTTGTCTTGACCTTAGAATAGAAGGTTCCATCTGACATTTTTGTTAAAATTGAGTTATTTAAATCCATATTTTAACCATGTAAGTTTAGCTGTGCTAGTTTGTGTGTTAGGTAGTTGACTTGGGATAGTTCGCAAATTTAACAATACCATTAGAAACCTAACATTCAATGACTTTATTGATGATTTGTTAAAAAGAGATAGTAGTGAAGCGTAAGTTGAAGCATATTAGTTAGCTATATTGCAGTTTGTTAATAGTATTTAACGTTGATAAATTATATAGCTAACACACTAGCTTACAAGCTAACCTCCATTAGCTACATGGTCCTAACTCGATAGCAAATGTACACAATCCGGTTAGCTACGGTGAATATAGCTAGCCAACTAGCTCCACATCAAGTTGCAAAGTGGCAAGTTAACGATAATCAATCAATCAAATGTATTTATAAAGCCCTTTTTACAACAGCAGTTGTCACAAAGTGCTTTACAGAGACACACAGCCTTAAACCCCAAGGAGCAAACAACAGTAGTGTTGGATTTCAGTGGCTAGGAAAAACTCCCTAAGAAAGCCGAATTTTAGGAAGAAACCTAGAGAGGACCCAGGCTCAGAGGGGTGACCAGTCCTCTTCTGGCTGTGCCGGGTGAGATATTAAGAGTCCAATTGGAATAATTAATACATTTTTCTGGGCTAAATCCAGAGTCTACTTAATTTTATGACCAGGTGGACAAGGACAGGGACAGCAACGGGCCCCCCAAACCAGGTACTCCGCAGGTGTGGACCAGGACCTCATGTCCTCCTAAAGTTTAAAACTGGAGGAGACTGAGAAAAGTTAGAAAGTGCATTCCTCATACCCCCAGCACAATAATATAGCAGCGTAACACCTTGGAACTGAGACGGGGGGTCCCGGCAACACTGTGGCCCTACCCGGGGGAGGCCCCGGACAGGGCCCAACAGGCAGGAAATCAATCAACCCACATTGCCAGGCATCAACAAAAGGGACACCCACCAACCGCAACCACCCTGAATGAGGGCTGAGTATTGCCAGCAGCGTACAGCCCAATTGCACAAGTGCGCAACAGAGAGACAACAAAAGCCAGTGACTCTTCCCTCGAAAGGCATTGGAGGGAGGGCATCCCAGTGGCGACGAGAGCCCATCTGGCAAGACAGCAAGGGTGGACAGTATCAAGCCTTCTGGTCACCTTCATGCCCCCGGGCCAGGCTACACCTAATCATATACCGTGCTGTAGAGATTAGTTTTTAGTAGACACTTGAAAGTTTACTTTAAAGTTTGTTTAGAAATTCTAGGTACAATTAAAAGGCCTGCATCTTGCGATCGTAGGTTACGTGTAGGTATGTATGGCTGGATCATTTCAGCAAGGTAAGTAGCAAGTCCATGTATTGATTTATAGGTTAAGAGTAAAACCTTAAAATCAGCCCTAACCCTAACAGGCAGCCAGTGTAAGGACGCTAGGACAGGAGTAATGTGTTATATATTTTTTGTTCTAGTTAGGATTCTAGCAGCCGTGTGCAGCACTAATTTAAGTTAATTTATTAATTTGTCTGGATAACCAGGGAGAAGAGCATTGCGGTAATCTAGTCTAGAAGTAACGAAAGCATGGATGAATTTTTCTGCATCCGTTTTTGATAGAAAGTTTCTAATTTTTGCAATGTTTCGAAGATGAAAATAAGCAACTCATGAGACATATTTTATATGTTCTTCAAAGGAGAGGTCAGGGTCAAGGGTAACGCCAAGGTTTTTTACAGTTTTTTGGGATACAATCATGCAGCGGTCGAGGTTCACAGTGTGATCTGCTAACAACGCTCTTTGTTTTTTGGGTCCTAAAACGAGCATTTCTGTTTTCTTTGAGTTTAAGAGCAAGAAATTCTCTGTCATCCACTTCCTAATATCTGAAACGCATGCTTCCAAAGTAGCTAATTTAGGGGCTTCTCCATGCTTCATTGAAATATATAACTGTGTGTCATCAGCGTAACAGTGAAAATTTACATTGTGATTTCGGATTACATTGCCCAGAGGGAGCGTATATAGTGAGAACAATAATGGGCCCAGAACCGAGCCTTGAGGAACACCAAAGCATACCTTTGACTTGTCAGACGATATGCCATCCACACTAACAAACTGTTATCTTTCAGATAAATAAGATTTAAACCAGGCTAGAACATGTCCACATAGCCCAATATGGGTTTCCAGTCTCTTTAAGAGAAGGGAGTGATCAATAGTGTCAAAAGCAACACTAAGTTACTAACGATAACTCGCTAAGTAAACTTTTAATCGTCTTAGCTATCCATCTAGCAACTATATGTGCAGCTAGCTTGATTCATAGTAACTAACTAATGATATCGTCAACACACTAGCTAACTAACTAGTCAACGAGCTAACAAATCTAGATACCTTTTAGAGCTTTTATGTGTTCAGCAGTGCAGTCATTATGGCCATGTATCAATAACAGGGCCAGCTATAAAAAGCACTTAGACTTTTTTGTAGAAACTGTGACTATAAAATAGATAACAGAGAAGGTTCAGATTATGAGCATGGACACATACAGCAGGAGAGATAACAACTATGAAAGTAAAGAGAGAGTAAAAGACACAAATAGTGGGAAAAAGTGTAAGCAGAGACACAGAGACAAATGGGTGGGTATTGTCAGGCAGTACCTTATAAAAAATGATATATTGTGTTGTTACAGAAAAAAATATCACAATAACAGAATACTAACAATACAATATACTATATGAATAAATAATATTGTGATGCCTAGCTGTTCTTGTTGTATTGTTTTGTATCTCTAATAGCAGAGGGAGAAACAACAAAAGTTGCAGTGGCAGGAGAAACAGGATTTTCTTTCTGTAATTCAAATGAAAGACACAGACTTCCAATACAAGCAAGTACCTTTTGCTGCAGTGGCCCAGATTGTTTGGTCAGTGTCCATACAGTAAACAGTACTCTAAGTGCCATGGTTGACATGGACATCAGGGGCTCAAATGTACATCTGAGGTCAGACTCTGTCTCACCAACCATCATCTTGCCAAAGGCAAATAAAAAAAAACAACCAGAGGCCAAGAAGAGTGACCTCAGGTCAATGTTTAAGTACATGCCTGCTAAAATGAAAAGGAATAATAGTGATAGCTTTATGTAGAGTAAAAAAATAAAGACATGTTTAATGTATAAGGTGTTCCAAACTTGATGGTATTGCCTAACTGCATATGAATTGTTGAACATGTTGAATATAAATGTTTTAATAATTTCAAATATAAATATGATGTGTTATTCCTAAATCTTATAAAAGTATACATTTTTCACATGTAGTGTATGTGTTGGAACAATGTTTTGGTGTTAAGATATTCAGTTTGCAATATGGTTATATTTATTCCTTGAAACTAAAGGTTTGACATTGTGATAATGCGATGGAACTTTATTATTCGGTACCAGATCAGAGCTCTCAGAATTATAAGGTTCCATCTGCATTTGAACTATTCCAAAAAAAGATTTCTAATTGTCCCAGGATTTTGATATGACTTACAACTATGGTGATGGCTTGTTAAGCTATAAAAAATAAATATACTATGTAAAACCTTTGCTAACAGGGATATGAAATCTTTGATGCTCAATATCTCTGAATCATATTGAACGCAGATACAACCTTATAATTCTAAGCTCACGAAATACAGTTTTCAAGCACTTACCTAAATGTACAAGCTTGGAAAATGTCATTACAGTTATGAAAATCAGACTTGTGACCACATCCCTCAATATACAACCTTATTCTTTAAAACACAGGTGCACTGACTTTTGACCTGTTTCCATACATATCAGTCATAAGGACAATGTTGCTGTAAGTCACTAAAATATTGCTGTGGTTCTGGATAAAACTAACAATTTTATGCAATTATTTCAATTAAATTCTATACTGGTCATAAGTATACTGGTTTTTAAAATATTTTGTAATTACAAAACTCTGCACATCTTTGTGAGGATAATAACTGACAAACTATAAATCTTTTTCTCTCTGCTTGTCTCTAGGATGTCTTCCAGTATTGTGAAGAGCCTAATGGACCACTCTATTCCAGAGGTGTAAGGTTAGCAAGGATTTGACAGAAAATGATGATGCATTCCAATAACATGATTCATTTAGTAGAGGTGGTGATTCTGCTGAGTGATGCAAGTAACCACTGTCGCAAACATCCACCGTTCCTGAAACAGAGCAGTCATGTCTGCATACTAATGGCCTCACATCACTCCAAACCATAACCATGTTTCTGGGATTAGATTAACTGTGTAAAATCCTCCGTTTGTTTCAAGATGTAATATTAACCATACTGTGAGTATATATCCTGACATTACTGCAGCAACGGAATAAGTATATTTTATCTCATCCAACAAACTCGGGTTACTAGTTTAATTGAATAGATTATTGACTGAGACGATTCACCTTGTCTAAGTATTATTGAGGCCAATGTTTGGATTTGAGCTTTAATATAATTCCCTCATTTTAGTCAGTTGGAGGTTCAGTTCCACTTTTATGACTCTGTGCAGATGTTTTTTTTTTTTTTTTTAAGAGTTACTTAAAATATTATCACTGGTTGTTCTTGTATGTTTCACATTTATGCCTTCTAGTACATGTTGTAAGCTTTAAGAAGGACAACAAAAACTGAGATGGTTGCGGGTCTGATGATATCCTTTCATAAACCCGCCCACAATGAGATGTAGATAATGCAAATGGAATTGTTTAATCTCAGCTGTATGATGACATACTTAGTCCATTCCTATTCATGGGTTAAAAAGCCCTGCATGATCCGTTGTCATTAACTTTTCATCTCCACACAAAGAATACAAAATAAAGTTACCAGAACATCTCAGATTAACCTAAATAAAGCCATATAAACTTTCCTCTGTATTGTCTGCTGCTTCAGTATTTCAACAGTTAAACCTAACCACAAGAAAATGACAACTGAAAACACGTTTATTTACAGATGTGCAATACTTTATTGAGCAAGATCTGTACAGTACTCAAAGGCTGGAAGGGTGTATTAGCCCTAATACATGAAGGAGAGTGGACTAAATTGCTCTTCAATTCCATATACAGCATAGTTCTCAGCAACTTCATGCAAATACATTTGCCTGTCATTAGGTAAACACCACACTGTTTTAACTAAAACTCATAGACCAAATGCTGCTGACAGCTCGGTTATATAACTGTTACAGCTGTTTTTAGTATTACACAATTGCAAGGACCACAGTGGAGACAACTGTACAATCTGAAGCAACATTTGTAGGACAAGGTGAGGTTAAACCACAATTTATTTGAGGTTTGTCCCTCAAAAGAAATATCAAACAGAAAGACATAGATACATGCAAACATTCATACAGTACATACACAGAGTATAATTATTTGTAATTGTACACAAATAGCAAACTTTTCATAGCTGTATGATGTTACAATACTGCAAATACATTCTTCATTACTTTTATTACTGCCTTTGTAACATGATTGTCAATATAGGTTTAAGCTCCACATAATGTAAATAAAATCTCAGGTAATAAAACAAGATTGATCATTCTCCATTAAAAGGGGTGAGCAGGGCGGTATATTGATAGTATGGACAGAGTCTATGCCAAAACTTTGTTTTTGCTAAAATGGGGTTGTAACAATTTTGCATGAGTGTTGCATGGTGGGAGTTCCTGAGTGTAGTCTTTCTGCAGTAAACTATTTAAACGAAAAATGTGCTTAGAAACCTTATTTTGATTGTTATTATGCCTTAGCATTTGTTTAACAGTTAGGTCAGCACTGTTTAATAAATGGTACTACTAGGCTAAAACACTTTTAAAGAATAGTTATTTGCAATCACTTGGTGACCTAGGTCTGAATCAGTCACTTGGAAAAAAGAGGATGAAAACCCTCTGGGGTTGACTAGCCCTGACTCATATTTTATCTAAATCAAAACTTGACCAATTTCAATGCATTAGCACGGAATGACGGTAGATCAAATGTCAGTTCATGAGAAGGTATTGTAACAACTAGGCAGCAACTGGTGTTTTTAATTAATGGAATATTAATGGAATATTTTGTACAATCTTTTCCAGGTGTTCAAATATGTTAGCAATTGTAAATGTATTTAAATGTCATTCTCAAATGCAGTCATTTCTGAAACACTGCTGAATATAGTTAATTTTAGCTATATGAATAGCTGTATGAATGCTTAAACAATATAAACATTCTTTACTGTAAGGAAATTATATTTTAAAAAAAGAATTTGAGGAAACCTGCTTTGACTAACTTAAGGGTAAAATAATTGACCAACTGATTTTGCATGGTAATGCTGTAAGAGTGTCGTTATGCCAATCTCACTGTAGCCAGTGAGATATTTATATTTTCTAATATTATTGGGAATGGCTTTTTAAGATTAGACAATTGCTTTGCTAAACTCACATTCAGGAAAATGGTAATTTTACCAACCATCCTAAACCATGTACATATGACCATATAAATATGAGGATGGCATTATAGTCCATACCTCAATTTTGCTCAAGCACTCCACATTTATTGGATTGAGCGCAATCTCTAGAGTACACAAATGCTGGGAGGGCATACTGCAACAAAGTAACACTGTTAGCCCTAATGAATAAACAAAAGTAGAGGTATACGTAATTGGTCTTCAGGTTCGGTTCCTATACATCATTGTGCATTACCTTCCCTCTACCATCTCTGGGTGAAGTAGTAACCTCTAACGCTGCCGATACCCTTTTTGGTTAAAGCCAGACATTTTACAGATGTCTCCGATCAAGTATCCTTCTTGGAGTGACTATCAAGCACTCCGGTCAACAGTCGAGCTTCCAGAAGATGACCTGCTTGTCTTCGCCGCCTGTGATCACTGTACTACACTGTTCGTTCATCCACATGGCTGTGACGGCACCTGCTCAGAGTAAAAGAGAAATGAGCAACAATTTCTTCAGCATCTACTCTCACACTCACTGTTAAATGGCAGACATCATTTAAATGTACTTCCCCATGCAGTTCTAATTGTGTTTTGAAATATTACGGATGGTAGTGTACCTGAATGTCCAGGAATCCTGGTGATCACTTTGTTGCTCATCAAGTCTAGGACCTGGAGGTGTCCGGACTGACCACCCGACAGGACAGTGTTCCCATCCCAGCAGAAGCACCTGTTCCCAGGGACATGGTGCAGTCGGACAGGATCATTGTATGTGTACATCAACATTGTGAGCTACAGACAAATGTGAAGGCACTGTAACCTGTTCTATTTTAGTTCCTATCAGGCCTAGATTGGTGTAAGAAATTTGGTGAAAGTCCCACTCAGCTCATTAGAGTAAAAAGTGAGGCCATCACCATACTTCTTGTAACCAATTAGCTTCATCCATATGTTTCAGCAAAGGAACTTAAAGGATAATGTCCCTTCTTCCAACTGGCAGAACAGAAACAAATAATAATTTCATTATTTTCAAAACCCATTGTAGACTTCAAGGTAAATTAACCACTTGTAGCAAAAAATCTATCAGGGCATGTCAGCATGTTAATTTTTATGGTGAAATCCCCTTTAGGCAACATTAAACCAAATATGTTGCTGATCTCAGGTAATAAAATCTATTTTATTTTTTCTAGATTACACATCCTTATTACATATAATGCTTAGCTTGCAGTGGCTAGTTAGCTGAAGTGTGCAATAGCTGTTTACAGATAAAATGCCTCAAAGATATTCACCTCCTTGTCTGACAACATAAAATCATCTATTTAATTTGGTTTTGCCACTGATCAATACACAAAAATGACATCTGCAAATGGTTCTAAATGAAGTACAAATATAAACTGAAGGGATAGATGCAGAGTTTGCCATTCTACTACTGGAAAAGTGGTCTATGTAGTCTTATATAGGTGGTATGGGCGTACTGTGAAAAAGGCTACAGGCATTGGACTTAATAATGACGATACCCTTGCAGATGCAGGAAGTGTTGTTTCCCAGTTTTGCCCCAAACTACATTGTGTGTTAAAAGAAAATATGGAGAAAAACTATTCTAGACAATAGACATTTTTCAGGGTGAGGTACCGTCTAACAGTGTAGAAAGCAAGTGAAATTCTCCATAAGGAAGATCGCCATGGACTGAAATTAAACTGGGACAGAGTTGGTGTGTTCATACCGTTGCTCCTCATCGGCTTGCACAGATGAGATCATCATGCCTGTCTGGACGTCGATAACCTTCAGACATGAGTCCTCTCCTACACTCAATATGTGTCTGCTGTCTGTGAAACAAAACCCCATCAATAATTTTAGTATTTATTCTGTTATGGTAGTAAAGGTGTAGAGAAACCCACACCCTGATGTCCAATTCAGTCCTTGTAATAAATTATAAATCATATTGACAATGACCAGCATACATGAGAATAAGTTGGGCTTCTCTTGTAAAATCCTTTCCAAACTGTGGGCCTACAACTCAATGATGAGAAATAAACTACTGCTTAAAAAATGTATTTAGGAAAATCCCATTAGCTCAGTGTAGAGTAAAATTGGATAAACCGATATGCTATCAATAAGCACGTACCAGGACTAAAAGCTACATCGTGGATTTTTCCAGAGTGACAGTGAACTTGATGAAGTTGTGCCAAGCTACTGGTATCCCATATGCTGGCGGTTCCATCCTTAGTCCCTGATACCAACAAAGTACCTGCTGGGTTTAGGCTAATAGTGTTCACCTATAAATTGGACAAACATGGGTTAGAGTTAGGCTGTTGGATAGGAAAGGTGAAAAGAGAACAGTTAAATATCTTTTTTTTCAGTATGCCTGAAATTTTCACACTTATTCAGACAAAGCATAAGTCATGTTAGTTAATATCAAAAGAGATTTAAGGCAGGCACTCACCCCCGCTTCATGTTCAAACTCAGCCAGCAACTGGAATTGGCATCTCTTATTATTTGCGATATCAGCTGAGTCACATTGCCAAACCTTTAAAATAAATATTTGACATAGTTGTAGTGCCTGTATTATTGTAAACAACTGAAATGCAGAAAGCGAAATAAATAAACATAAAAACCAGGGGCCATGAGGGTATTATGATCATAGTTCACCAACAAACAGAAACAACCCAATAACACCAGAGATCAAGGTGGTGAACTCTACGCTACTTGGCAACAGGGAAAATGCAGCTATGCAGCGCAGACAATCTACGTATCTCAGTCATCTGTCAGCAGAATATTACATCAAACAATAAATGCCCTCCCCAAACCCCATATTGTCTGACAAATTTTTCAGTTTCCTCATGACGTTCGCCAGCTACAAAGAAACAAAGCTGACTTCATGGACATAGCTCAGCCACCCAGTGTAGTTGGTGGTGGGACACATAATTGCACAAATGATTGCACCACCAAAAGTTTAACGCACATTTCTTTACGAGCTGCCAGATATATAAGAGGCTGACAATTAGCTGAAAATATCTAAGTTAGTAGATCACTCTTGGTTTCATGTTTATTCAGTGATGCTTAGCCTACATTTTAATATCTTTATTTCAATATAGTAATATGACACAGTTCTACAGTATCGCTAAGATGAGTTCACTGACAGAGACCCCTCCCCTATCAGCCAATCACTGTGGATATACAGTGATTCACAGTGATTGGCTGATAAGGGAGGGGTCTCTGTCAGTTAAAATGTAGGCTAAGCATCACTGAATAAACATGAAACCAAGAGTGATCTACTAACTAAGATATGTTCAGCTAATTGTCAGCCTCTTATAAGTAGGCTTGTTTGTGGAAAACGACATCATCCATAGCAACGGGGTCAACCCCGCCCTTTCTCTTAGCTTAAGACTTATCCCCATTCCTTAGTAAAAGTTGGTCTTAGCAGCTTTATGAATAGGTTTTAAGAGGAAACTCTTAGCTAGGAACCTTTATTGCTGTTTAGGAGTCCTCCTAGTAGTAAGATAAAATGTTTTGTGAATACGACCCCAGAAGCAGAGTGGTCTTATATTACTGACAACCAAGATATTATAAAATGTGTATACATAACATTTGTTTATAATGGTTAACATAAAAACAGTAATTTTCCCTGTTATATTTTTTAAAATTATTTTCACCCTGTAAAAAAAAAACAAAGCCAGTTTAACCCATACAGTGGCATCGCCATCATCATCCTTTACCTTAACTGTGGAATCCCAGGATGCTGTGTAAAGCTGGTTGTCTCTCCAGCACATTTTACTGATGGCATCATCATGGCCCATCAGTGTGTCCTGACGCCTACCAAATGGTATAGAGTAGAAATACCTAGGGAGGAAGAAAATGAGGCATGTTCGGATATCAGAAAGAAATAGTATGGTTACATGAATAGGTCCGGTTGTCATAAATAACTTTGGGATAATATTCAACTGATGATCTGAGCACGCTCACACATTATTGTCCCACGAGGAGCACACTACAGCCTTATCCTCTGGTAGCATCAAGCAGGACGATAATGCCTGTGGGACAATTTATATTTTCATCTCGCAATCAAGGTTGAGGTTTTAGAATAAAGGGGATGATAGATGACAGTGTTGCGCTCAGTACCATGTTTGAGAAGGACATGCTTCTCTGCAATCCATTGGACTCCCTGGAGAACATCTTCAGTGTGGAGTCTGTTGAAAACACATGATTAGGGCCTTCAAATTACAGCTCATACATTTTACATTTTAAGCCGTTTAGCAGACATTGTTATCCAGAGTCACCTTCATATTGGCTACACCAGGAATCAAACCTACAGGGGATGCTCATAGTGCTTTTCTATGTATCTACTGATGAGTAGGGTGAGCATCAATAACATCCTATGTGTACCAGACATTCAACACATTTGGCCTAATGACGTTTTTAAATACCTTGTGATGTCGTGAAGACTGATGAGGCAGACCGAGTCACTGCAATGCCAGTCACAGCCCTGGGTTTTTACAGAGATGACTCGGTCAGAGTTGATACTTCACAGTCCAATGACATTACGGAAAATTTTCAGTTACAATTCTCACTCACTCTTTATGTATTTTGTGACTGGATATCAACTTGAGTTTGGCTATGTTGTTCCAAGCAAGTCTCCTACTCTCTTCGGTTAAGTCTTCAAAGGAGTCCTCACTTGTGGAAACTAGAAAAAACCAACAAAACTATGGGTGAACAACCACTAAATGTTTGAGCTTCAACAAGTGGCATTTAGGATGACATTGGGAGACATCAAACAAACAGATTTTCTGATGTCTGCTTTTGATTGCAGTGTTTCCTGAGTGTGACTGAATAAAGAGACTTTGTTTGATCTGTTAAGTTTGTCTGTTCCTTTACAGTATATTGGTGAAGATGTTACCTGGAGAGAGCTCATTGAGGGGTGTGTTTACGCTTGGTGTTCGTGAGATGCTCTGGAACCTGGGTGTTATCCTCTGCGGGTGTGGTGTGGTGAACAGTTGTGTTGGGGTTTGCCCAAACTCCAAGATCTGAGTCAGCATGGCAATCTTCTGATCCGGGTCCTCTATACTGTTCAAAATGAGAAATTAAAAAGTAACTGTATTGAACCAATCATTTCATCAAATCTGTATCCAGGTTTCCTGGATAGGTCAGGAGTAACACTGAAAATTCAATATGGTGCAGAACAAGAAATAACATGGGGTTGACCACACTGAAAGACATTATTACCTATCGCAGTCGATGCCGCCCTCATATGTCAGTGGGTGGAACACTGTCAAGAAAACCAGGCAAATCTTCACTACATTAAAATACATTAAAAAAACGATTTTATTACAGACCAAGTGCCATTATCAAGTAAATGCATATTTTTTACCCCCCATTTTACACCCTTCCCAATTGCATCACATCGAATTGTATCCTGTCTCAGCGCACAAATTCCCAACAAATTCAAGCTTTCCTCTTAGGCATCTGCACCAACCACACTGGGTTTTTCCACACTGCTTTCCCAAGCACAAAGGCATGTGGGTCAGTGTGTGTGAAGACACTCACTCCCCTGTCAAAAAGAATTCGTTTCACAAGCACCCAAGCTGCCGGAGGGACTTGCTAGAGCACATGAGACTAGGAACCCCCTGATGAAAAAGCTTCACCCAGGGTGTTTCAGTACAATATGCGCTGCCAATGGGGTTTCCCTGTCACTCGTCATCTAGCAGGCTACAATTTAGACTGCTGACGTCAGCATGGTCCTGCATTGCCTGGGAGGCCCAATTGTATGTTACCTTAGGTGATCAGGATGTCTCATACCATTTTGGGCTGCCACTGCTTCACTCCCTCTTTGTTTGAAGCCAAACACCAGGTCAATCCATTCATGCAGGTGTTCTGACACATACTGACTCTCCAGCGCTTTCTGACTCTTCTGAAGAAAATCACTGGCATCTAAATTAAGCATAAAGAAGAAAAATGAATCCAAAATAATACCAGTCAAGTACAACACCCAAACAAATGTTTTCCCCATTGTAGTTGTTACCTGCAGCCCATGGTGGAAGATCAACATCTTGAACCGAGCTACCATCTTGCCTTTTTCCCAAATCCAGATTCTGGCGGTTCAGCAGAAAACTGGGGTCATTACCAAAGAAGTCTGGGATCAACTGGAAAAGACAATTGACAAATTTATGAATGTTAGACCCAGAAATAATGTCAAACGGTAATATTTTATAAATTATTTTCATTAGAAACATATACTGCATTAAAACTTCCTACCTCTTTAAAATCGGTGGCACCCTCTAAGCAATTTTTCCATGTTTCCCCTATGCTACAAACAAATTAATACATTTATGTTCAATATGGCATGTGTGCTAAAGTGTCAAACGGGGCTTTTTTCATTTTTAAACATAGAACCAAAACCAACTTCCCAGGGCAGAACTAACAGGAATAGTCACAACTAACCTATTGAACATGCGGTCTGCATTATCATAGCGGCCATTTTGAAGACACAACATGTGTTCTGGAGCTGCAATTGAGATCATAATGAAAACATTGTTTGTAATGGAAACTACAGCTCCTATTTGTAATAGCTAAACACAATGGCAATGCAATTACAGTTATATTATTGTACTTGATATCCAAAAATATGATAAGGCATGGACATACCAACTCTGACTAGGTAGAAAAGCACATAGCCTGGAGAGGAGTAATGACTGCCATACATGAAACGAGGTTCAGGCATATCTCTGTACCGGGACTGTTAGTGAAAGAGATACACCTTAGTTAGAAAAAAAATTTAACAGTGAAACAATGCAGATGGAGATGAGCTCAGGAAAAGAGTAGCCTCACCAATAAACGCTCTAGTCTCTCTTTATTCAGTGCACCCACTGGCTTGCTCAGGTCACGGAATGTTGTAGGGTTCATCATATCTGAAACAAATCCCAATGGATCTATTAGCAAAACAATCACAAAAAACATTGGAACTACATTGTTAATTGGCACCAGATGGCCTTGTGGTTAAAAGTGCGGGTCTGGCAAAAAAAAAGTATCAGGATACAATTCCCAGATTCATATTTGTTTTTATAATTGTGCTCTTATGCTAAACAAAATTATTAAATCGCTCTGGAAAAGACTGTCTGCCATGTTAGTGTTAATACACAGATGTAGAGCAGTTCCCTAATAAATAACCAACTAACGCTAGTTTTAACGAGCCAATACTCTTGATAATATTTAACGCCAATCAGTCAAACCTCATTCTGTCAAAAGACGTTACCCCAAACTAGACCACACTCACCCAGCTCCGTGCTGCTGTAGTCTGCAATGATCCAGGGAAAGACGGGGTACTGAGACAGGTCATTGCCGCTGCGGTCAGCCAAGTTGTTGAGGTGCATCAAGTACTGGTAGTTACTGAGGTGGCCACGCTGCCACTGGAGCATGTAGCTCTCCGCTGTGTGCTCTGCCATGTGGTTCTCTGCAAAAGAGAGTGAAAAATCCAGAACCCGAACGGTGATAGGCAAGTGCCAATGTACGTTCTTGCCAGGATCACCCGGGACAGAGAACTGATGGAGGGTCCTCCTTCAAGATGTGTCTGTAATGTAAGTTGTTGTGTGTTACTGACCCAGAAATGTGGCGATGTAATAGTAGAGGTCATTTCTGTCACTGGTCTGATAAAACTTCAGATAGATATCGGAGCAGAAGTCGTTTTCCGTGCAGAACACTTCAAGCCCCTGGTGAAGACAGATAAAGATGGTTGGCTTAAAGGGATGAAGAGTGACACACATAGTTGGGGATGGAGCCTCATCAATGCTCTAGATCTAAAGGAACTTAAGAGCATAGTACTTTTTTCATAGATGGTTCCTCACTCTGGGAAACTTTTTGCCAACTTTAGCCACTGCTAACAAAAAATAAGGAAGTTAACAAATCAATAAGTCAAGTTTTTTGTCCATGTTATCAACCACATCAAACCAACTCCATTAGTTTGATACTTTGAGAGGATATGGCTGTACTGAAATATCTTGCTTACAAAGACAGATTATCTTAAATTTTTAGCTAGTGGTGGCTAAAGTTAGCGGAGGTTGTAGGCCTAATGATTTTTCTAGGCCAAAACACTACTTACAAAAGTGAGGAATACTCTAAAATCAAGTAGATAGAAAGTACAATTCCCCTTTAAGCATAACAGAAGTATAAAATATGTAATAGTCTGACTAGTTAAATACCAATACAACAGAATGGGTTTATGTGGTGCTTGGTTGTAAAAATCTAATTAACATAGCATTCACCAATGGCCTGAGTCCATGTCTTCTCTTGTAGATTCGTTTAACTCGATGAAGCTCTATTCGGACAACTTGTTCCTAAAATTTAAATTGTGAAAGAAATCAGATAGCATTGTCACAAAGCCCCAGTAAGGAAGTTAAATTCATTTATTTTACAATGCACGCATAACATTTAAGGTTAACTCACGGGGTAGCCATTGAGTGGTTGGAAGTAGAGACTTTGGTCAGTTATGCACACGTGCCCAGGGTTTGTAACCAATGGAGTGACCATCTCTGCCTCACATTCCATGTGTGGTATTTCTGCAACATTCTGGAAGCTGAGAACGAACCACAATGTTGTATTATCTATAGTCTCACATTGTATCTAAATGGAGATGACAATCAATGGCTTAATATTCTAACATCACATCAAGGTTGTGAGTAAGAGAAAATTCTCAAATGATACATACCAGTTTTTGTCAAACGATGTTCTAGCCAATCTGGATTGTAAATTAGCTGCAATCTAGAGACACAAAAATAAACTGCTTGCACTGCTCACAACCATGCCCTGTTGAACAGAGAAACTAAATGGGCTTGAAACTTCTTATTTTTCTAATGTTTAATGACCTGTCTCATTAGCATATTGAAAACATTCCAAATATTGAGAATCGGTACTTCTACTGTTTTACAGCAGTTTTTTTGAGATACCACTAACCATGGCCGTCTGGTCTCCAAGCTTGTCCAGACATGATGCCCTGTGTAACTGGAGAAGTCGATTAACGAAACACATGTAAAAATAAAAATATAAAACATGCAGTCCAACATCTAAAGAAGTAACTTTCATGGGCTATGGTACTGTTAAATACCTGAAGCAATGTTTGGACAATATCCTCCGTTTTACTCAAAATTTCCAGGTAGAAGAGAAAGGTACGATCTCCCTATCAGAAATGTTTTGAAAAGCAATACAATAGGCGAATTACTCAGTGTTCCTAAATATTAATTTCAAGTTACTTTCTTAATCTTACATATGGACAACCTTCATCACAAGCGTTATTGGTAACATGTCCTTACCCTTTCAACTCTGTAAGGCGCAACGACATTGCACTCTTTGATAAGGTAAACCTAAAGTTGAAATATAAACCAGGTTAGTTCTATCAAACCTCAATGTGCAAAAAACATTTGGCATTGTTATATGATAACATTTCGGTAAATGTTGCTTAGAATACCACTACAATGTAACAAAAAAGGTTGCAGATATACACAGTTTAACTAAACACACCTACCTGTTTGCATAAAATGGAGAGGCCAGCTGGTTTGCTTCTATATAAAAAATTTTAAGAAAACATTCAAATCTGTAACATTTCCATCTTACTGGTTTCTTTTTTTGAGCATGTACCCAGTTGAACTGCAAACATTAGACTTACTCATTGAAAGGATTTTGGTCCTTTTCCTCAATGACCTCAATCTTTTTGCAGTCTCTGAGGGGAATCTGGTAGAGGTTTAGAGCACACAAATAACAAATGTATCTGCATAATGTGCAATAACACAGATGTAAAATAGAGCCCCTATTCGTGACATGTCTGCTCTAGGATTAGAGCTCTCAGACAATTCATTATAATCAGTGATGCACTCTTAAAAGAATAGGTGAATATGACTATCATTCACAGTGAATAAAGTATTATTTTTTTATACCTTAATGTTTTCAAAGCACGACAGCTACTTAATAGAAAAGATACATGTTGCAAGTTACTCTTTTCTTTACAGCTTTCAAATAGGTACATTTCTCTTCTGTAGAGCTGCTGCTAACTTTGTGGCATATTTAGCAATACAACAATATAAAAACTACACTTGCATAGCACAGACAGGGGTAATATTGCTGGGAAAACATTGTGTCAAAATTAAACCATTGTCAGGGTTATGTGGGTTTCATTGATTAGCTAGTATGTGGTAGCCTTGCTGTGTCTGCAACAGGTGGGATTGTTTCATTACTGTTGGAATACACGGACACTGCATGTACACATACTCTAGGCAAGCCACTCCTGAGTGGGATGCAGGTAGATTGTGAATAACCAGCTGAAGACAATTTGCCATTGCAAAGGTCCTCAAACACAGCAAACCGCATAACCTAGAATACATGTATTCTCCCCCAAAAGGCCCTGTCCGGCATTGCTCCCTGATACCACCCTGATCCCCCAAAAGGCCCTGTCTGGCATTGCTCCCTGATACCACCCTGATCCCCCAAAAGGCCCTGTCCGGCATTGCTTCCTGATACCACCCTGATCCCCCAAAAGGCCCTGTCTGGCATTGCTCCCTGATACCACCCTGATCCCCCAAAACGCCCTGTCCGGCATTGCTCCCTGATACCACCCTGATCCCCCAAAAGGCCCTGTCTGGCATTGCTCCCTGATACCACCCTGATCCCCCAAAAGGCCCTGTCTGGCATTGCTCCCTGATACCACCCTGATATCCTACACATCTACTCGCCCTCCAGCTGTCTACACTCCTCTGAAAACGGACAACTAACCATCCCAAAAACAAGACTGTTGCACCAAAGGGGAACAAGAATTCGGTACACTAGCCCCCAAAACTGTAACTCTCTCTCTCCCACAGCCACCCATGGCTTTGATTGTAGCATCACATTAACCATCTCAAACACCACTTGTTCTGTCTGGTGTAGCTCAGCCCTCAGTCAGCTCTTGCTAAATTATATGTAGCTTTTATATTGTTTGTTGATTAATCCTATTTGCTGTCCTTATTTACTAATATTATTATGGTTACTTAAGCAATAAAAAAGGCTTGAAAACAGTTTTTACGCAAAATGCCACTAATTATGACTAAAAGGCCAGACTGACTCTAAATCCGTAAGTTTTTTTCTGATCGGTTCAGACCTAAATATGAGTAAATTCTACATTATGAGTGTTACTCTACTCCTGTGTTTGCAACAAAGCACAAAAACTCACCTTTAAAATTGGCTCCACGTGTTCCTCTGGTTCAAAAATGATGGATTTGGAGCATATTTTGAGTGACCCTCTGATCTTTCTGCAACAAGAAAATTGTCAGTGCGGTTGCGGTAATGAGGAGCAATCCATCCACAATGACAGATATAACGGGGTTGAACTTTCAGTCAGTCAAGATTAGACATCACCTTTTTTTGTCGGAAATAGTTGTCACATGGTGCACTGTGTGCTGTTCGAAGTAATATTCTTCTAAGTCGAGCAACAACAATGAAAACCTAGAGCACAGACAACAAAGAATGAGTGTGACAAGTCCTAAAAACATGATGATCGATTCAACCGAAACACAAACTGATATAGTACTGGAATTTCCAGGTTCCAACATTATCCTGCCATACTTTAAACTACTTACAAAGCAAACTATATTGGCCATTTAAATATCAAGATTTGCTTGTAGTAACTATGGAACTATGGATGAAAGGACATACAATCCACAAGACCAGACACAGTTTAGAAACAACGTTTTTGATTATCGAGTCGGATTTTGAAAGCTAAACTAACACTGTAAACTTACAACCTTATATTTTGGGTTATGATAGGGTAATAGGTCAATAGGCATTACGTTGTATTATACAATAGTCAATTAGTGAACGATAAATTAGAACAAATGTAGCATATTGTATTCCGATTGTATAAAAGATCATTCAAATATCCTAGAAATATATAAACGTCATTGTAACTCTAACACGCCTGCTACAACATATACTTTCTTTTTACAATCAAACTAAAATAGTAGAGAAACTGTCGTAAACACGATCAGCATCCATTCACCCTCAAGTCATGAGACTAGAATGGCCTGCTAACAAGGAAATCCCAGGATCTCAAGTGTATTCCCTTGCCCAAAGTCAGATCTCTGTGCTCGGTTAAACTTGACGTGTCCTGTTCATTCCCATGGTGGAAGACAAGAGTACAAAAAAAACCTTCCCATACAATGCCAACTACGAACCTTTCCTTAGACCGTTCTTTCCTTTTAATAAATGCCATCCTTTACTGCAGAACATCCATTGCAAGAGATGTTGTTGTATACAATAAACACGGAAACTCACTGCGACAGTGACCAGAGGGCGCCTGCAATGCAATAGGGGCTCTAAATTTCGCTTGCTAGCTGGTGCGCCGGATATGTGGAGTTGTTCCAAAAGCGTAACAGGAGGCTTTTCAGACTTTGGCTACGTTCGTGAAGATTAAACGACTGAAGGCGACTACCGAGATAACTGATCTAGAAATCACAATGCACTATACATAACAAGTAATTACTATTTGTAGATCAGTCAGCGATTTACTCGTGATCCTTTCTGGTTTAAATCCTTCCGATTTATTTTACATATGCAGCACACTTCTGAACTTTATTAGGGTCATTCTGGCAACATTAGAGATTCGGTAGCAACAATAACACTTCCGGTGGTTGGATTTTGCCTTCAAAATAAATGTAAAACGCTTTATTACTAATAATAAGTTTATCTATTTTGCTGCTTTGCTTAGTGCATATTGTAAAGATATAGATAATAAAATTAATATCTATATATTAAGAAATATAAACTAAAGAAAAATGCTGTTTAAATAGAACTTCACAAAAAAATTTTAAACATTTCATATTTTAAAAATAAATTGATCAATCCTTTATCAAGTAATTCTTGTTAATTTGCTGGTGTTAATTAGTTATATATGGGATCTTTGCGCTAAATCCAGAAACACTATACTTTCCATCGCAATAAATTATGTACTGTAAATGGGACACATATTGCATCATTCAGAAAAAAACAATTATATACGCCACAGTGAATGTACTGTAGGAAATGTTCAGGAGAATGTATAGATTCAAAATATGAAAAAAATCAAGGGGCACTATGGTTTCGCAATTGTTGCTGGTATTTTACTCCTCCCATGCCATTGGCCAACATTGCAAATGATCGTAAATGATATACACATTGCCCTATACAGAAAAAACTATTATATACGCCGCAGTGAATGTGTTGCAGGAAATGTTCAGGAAACTGTATAGAGTGATTATATGCAACAACAAAAAATCAAGGGGCACTGTGTATTTGCAATTGTTGCTGGTGTTTTACTCCGCCCATACTGTTGGCCACAATGCAAATTACGCCACACACTCTTCTGAAAATGTCCTACAGTACATTCACTGCAGCGTATAGAATCGATTTTTCTGTATGAGGCAATATTTATCCCATGTACTGTCTATTAAAGTGTTTTGCATTGGGGGCTAAAGAGGGTGTGGAAAATATTGTGTTGCTAGATGTAGCACACCATTCCCCATGATCAGACATGTTTGTCTTATTTTACAGACTCTTCTGAGCATATCGTATATTGATTTCACTGTGGCACATAAAAAAATGTGAGTTATGAGGCAATATGTATTCCATATTCTGCATTGACCTTGGAACGTGTTTTACTACCCACTTTTTTATTGAAAGTACTCTTAGAAATGAACAAATATTAATTGTTGTCAATGTTTTGGGAGCCACATTTTCTTAAACAATAAAGAAATTCAATTTACATCAGTTTGGATGTAATATGTTGACCACATTTATTTTGAAATTTTCCAACATTTTGTGACCAGAAGTACATTTTTAATATTGCTTAAGACATCTGAAATGTCGATTCTGAACCAACTACAGTAGGTTAATATTTTGACATTTAATATTACATCCTTTTACATCAAGTATTTTTCAAAACTGATTTTATAGGTCACAGGACCAATTTGAAAAAAAAAAAACTAAACAAAGAGTCTATTTCTCTGGGTATAGAGGGGAAAAGTCATAAACCACACAAAACGTATAAATCTTGTAAGGCCCTGTTTGTCAACATATTTGCATTCATTCACTCTCCGAAATATATATTACCTAAATTAAAGCAAATGTATCAATAAAAGTCACCTTTTCCTATAGATATTTACACAATTATCAAATTCTAAGGTGGTGTAAGCCTACACAAAACAAATACCTTATTGGAAGTGGATCTAAAAATCCCCTATGAAATAAATAAATTATGTAATAACGCAACACTTTGCTTTTCATGTTTTGCCACTAGGTTTTATAGGGATTATGGCTAATTGTATTCAATTCCATATATGTCTATTGGATAGTTGAAATATTGGATGTGTATACTGCAGGCACTAGGTAACGACTGACTATTCAGTGCTATCACTCCCACCTCTAAGCAATAATATATGCGGTTTTCCATCCAAGACCAGGGAGGATAATTCTTTTCATTATCAATGATATTGAAGTTGCCATATCAGGCAAATGGAACGCACCCAATCACTTTGTTTGGTAGTGACGTGTCATGACTTCGAAAACCGTTCTGAAACCCAAATAAATGTAATGTGACAACCGAATGCATGTTGATGATATGAAATTATCAATCTTTACCACGAGAGTCGGAACGACAAATGCATTTTAAAAGACATGTTACTGGTCTGATATTTTGCTTCTTTTATGTAGTATCGTATTTCACAAATAAGGTGAGTTTCCGCAAGCTTTCCCACTGTAGGCTATACAGAAGCTGTAGGCAAACTGTTCTTGTTTCATCAGTGATACATGATGGAGTTTAGCTGACTGGCATACACTTATATCACTATATTGAAGATAAAGAATGTAACTATATTGAAGATAAAGAATGTGTCTTTGTTTCCTGTTTTCCACTGTAGCTGTATTGTACTTGAAAAGTACAATCTTATTGCCTCTTCCGGGTTTTGTTTATTCTTGATTTTGGATCGATTATGTCCCTTATTGTTTTGCAGTATGTCCTGTCTGTCTTGAAATTCACATATCCAACCCTATTTCAGGGGTAAGTAGTTTCTTTTGGCTCTAACCAGTTAAATTAGTAAAAAAAAAAAAAATCTGTAGAATATTGCAATTTGAACGTTTTTCTTTTAAATGCATGGCACTGGTGTAACTTGTAAAAAGGATATTCTCTATCACCACTGCCGCTATCTGTAAGGCTTAAAGACTGAAAATATATTGCAAAGTACTGCAGACTCAGTAATTGCAGTGGCTCCTAAAAAAAGTTTTTTGGGGATAGATGCTGATAGTTGCACAATTACACCTACAATTGTATGCCTCCATCATGTGGGTTTTTGTACAACAGAAGTTTAAAATTGCACCTATTGCAAAATGTGCAACCTTTTCTGTCAATCCATCTGTCATACATACGGTTTGATCAACCTGATCTCATAAACTAGATGTAGTATAGTTTCTATGAATCGGAAACCTTCAATTTGGGATATTATGTAACGTTAAGACGGCCACTCAGGGTAGTGGTGAGTGCCTTTATCTTTAAATTGACTGGCATTTTGGTTGGGGATGGTGGGCAGGTAGTATAGCCCCAAACTCGTCTCCAGTGTTTGAAAGTTTCAATTGATGTAGAGAAAACAAAAAGTACTCCATGAAATCCAACTTCCAATGTGAAAGTTAATCCAATGATCTTTCTCAACAAGATGTTTTAAGTTCCATACATATATTAATTCATATTTAAATTTTCATGAACAAGGTTCATGTTATCTTATCCATTAGGAAGGAATGTATACATCATGTTTTTACAAATCTTAATGTAATGTCACCTAATGTAATATACTGTATCATACTAAATGTGGTGTCTCAGATTTACATATATATGTAACGTTTAACCCCAAGGTTTGATATCTACTGTATCTATGCATCAAACACACTGCACTGCAGCTGGTTATGCAACGCAGTGCTGCAAGACTGTGTATTCTTGTTTGTAATTGTTTGAGATTTCTATGGACCCCAGGAAAAGTAGCTGCTTCTGCAAGAGCTAATGAGGATCCAAATAAACAATAAATCAATTGCATTGACAATGTATCATTTCAAGGACCGGTTTCTCCGACCCAGATTAAGCTAATGAGAAATGTAGCTAGATTTTTTTTGTCCTTGACTGGTCTCAATCTGTGTTATGCCACAATATGTGTTTGCATGGGTTGCAAATTAATGCTTCAAAATCTTTCAATCATCTGTGCAGATGGCAGACTTGTATTGGGGGCCTGCTGCTTCTGGTCACTGGAAAGCTTGGTTGGGTCAACATAAGTGGCATTCCCAGGTAACCACTTTGTAATTCAGGGCCGGTTTCACAGACACAGTTTAATCCTAGTTTAGGACTAAAACATCCAGTTCAGGAGAAAACCCCATTGAGCCTGTTTTTTTTGTCCTAGACTAGGCTACATATGTCTGCGAAACTAGCCCTTAGTGCCGAGGTCTCAAACCGGTTCCACGGAGGGCCATGTGTCTGCAGGTTTTTGGGTTTTCCTTTAAATTGGTTCCCAGTTCAGACCTAAACAACCAGGTGGGGGTAGAAACTAACCAATTAGTAACCTAATTAGTCAATTAAGTACGAGGTAAGAGCGAAAACCTGCAGACACTCGGCCCTCCGTGGAACCGGTTTGACACCTCTGGTTTAGTGTTTTCTGTGTATTCCCAGCATTAAAGCAAAGTTGTTGTCAAAGGCCTGTCGGTCATCACCCTCTAGTGGTTGTTGATAACAGTATATGTCCCGTTTTCCTACAGGTCAGCAGCAATTTCCTGGCTTCCAGGATCATTCCTGTTTGTAGGGAATATCTATGCTGGGTCAAGAGCTCTTTCACGCTTGGTTAGTCATATTCATCCACTTTTCCAGAACTTGAATGAAGGCGGACAAGGGCATGCATTGATTTCACGCAGATCAAATGATCAACAGTGATCCACATCTCCCACTGTGCCAAAGCACTACATGTTTCTCTGTATCTGTACTGTTTTTTTACCTACCAAGATACTTTGGATAAGAGTGCCTGCTAAAAGACTTAAATGTAAATGTTAAATTAAGACTGAGGTTTTAGTAACAATTAACAATCATTGTTCAAATATGCATCTATGTTATTACTACAGTGGGGAGAACAAGTATTTGATACACTGCCAATTTTGCAGGTTTTCCCGCTTACAAAGCATGTAGAAGTCTGTAATTTTTATCATAGGTACTCTTCAACTGTGAGTGACGGAATCTAAAACAAAAATTCAGAAAATCACATTGTAGGATTTTGAAGTAATTAATTAGCATTTTATTGCATGACATAAGTATTTGATACATCAGAAAAGCAGAACTTAATATTTGGTACAGAAATCTTTGTTTGCAATTACAGAGATCATACGTTTCCTGTAGTTCTTGACCAGGTTTGCACACACTGCAGCAGGGATTTTGGCCCACTCCTCCATTACAGCTCCCTCCAAAGATTTTTCTATTGGGTTCAGGTCTGGAGACTGGCTAAGCCACTCCAGGACCTTGAGATGCTTTTTACAGAGCCACTCCTTAGTTGCCCTGTCTGTGTGTTTCGGGTCGTTGTAATGCTGGAAACCCAGCCATGACCCATCTTCAATGCTCTTACTGAGGGATGGAGGTTGTTGGCCAAGATCTTGCGATACATGGCCCCATCCATCCTCCCCTCAATACGGTGCAGTCGTCCTGTCCCCTTTGCAGAAAAGCATCCCCAAAGAATGATGTTTCCACCTCCATGCTTCACAGTTGGGATGGTGTTCTTGGGGTTGTACTCATCCTTCTTCTTCCTCCAAAGCTACATTTTTGTCTCATCAGACCACATGACCTTCTCCCATTCCTCCTCTGGATCATCCAGATGGTCATTGGCAAACTTCAGATGGGCCTGGACATGCGCTTGCTTGAGCAGGGGGACCTCGCGTGCGCTGCAGGATTTGAATCCATGACGGCGTAGTGTGTTACTAATGGTTTTCTTTGAGACTGTGATCCCAGCTCTCTTCAGGTCATTGACCAGGTCCTGCCGTGTAGTTCTGGGCTGATCCCTCACCTTCCTCATGATCATTGATGCCCCATGAGGTGAGATATTGCATTGAGCCCCAGACCGAAGGAGATTGACCATCATCTTGAACTTCTTCCATTTTCTAATAATTACAGCAACAGTTGTCGCCTTCTCATCAAGCTGCTTGCCTATTGTCCTTTAGCCCATCCCAGCCTTGTGCAGGTCTACTATTTTATCTCTGATGTCCTTACACAGCTCTCTGGTCTTGGCCATTGTGGAGAGGTTGGAGTCTGTTTGATTGAGTGTGTGGACAGGTATTTTATACAGGTAATGAGTTCAAACAGGTGCAGTTAATACAGGTAATGAGTGGAGAACAGGAGGGCTTCTTAAAGAAAAACTAACAGGTCTGTGAGAGCCGGAATTCTTACTGGTTGGTAGGTGATCAAATACTTATGTCATGCAATAAAATGCAAATTAATTATATAAAAATCATACAATGTGATTTTCTGAATTTTTTATTTAGATTCCGTCTCTCACAGTTAAAGTGTACCTATGATAAAAAGTACATACCTCTACATGCTTTATAAGTAGGAAACACTGCCGATTTTGCAGGTTATCAAATACTTGTTCTCCCCACTGTAGATCTAAGGAATGTAGTAACGATAATGGACTCTGGCATGCGGCCATGACAAATATATTAAAAAAAAAAGTTCAAGTTCAAGTGTCAAGGCAGACTGCACTGAACAAAGATTTCTGCTTTTTTATATTCCAGCCTATCCCTTTCTTCTTCACTCTTCATAATGCCTCTGAAGTGATTAATTGCTTGATCCTGAAACTAACGCAGAGAGAGGTAAGGTAAAGCTTATACCCAAACCCATATTGAATACTGGACAGTTCATAATCATTTTCTTATTTTCTTTTTTACAGAGAATTCCATGGATGAAGCTTTTTAGGTTTGTTGAAACTGCTCATTGTTAGTACGATTATTTTGGAATTGGTGGATATTTAGTGATATCAAAGTTATTGGAAAAAAACAGCAAGTAAATTGGGATTTGTGTTAGTTTTGATTTTGTTATACTTCCAAGTGATTTTCCTTGAAAAACAATGGAATTGTAAGCTTCTGGTTTCCTTTCTAGTCTGAGTCTGCTGGTAATATCGGCCATCAACCTTCCGCTCTGTGACCCTCAGTCTGAATTTGGTGGTTACATGTGGGCCTTGGTACATCTCTTCTGTGTTGGTAATGAAAGCCATCTGCCATTGATCATTTTCTTTATAACATACACACATTGCTGAATGCACTTCAATATGAATTCATACATTTCAGGTGCCTATAGAGTGTTCCAGACACATTTCAAGTCCACTCACTTGAGGTAGGCTGTAATTTTGGCATCACTTGATTTAGAAAAAGGGATTGACCAACTGGTTTTGTGCGGTAAATGCCATGATTCTTTTTATGCTCTATATTACAGTGATCTTGAACAACAATACATCAACTACTTGTTCAGGTAAGTGTATAACATGTTGTTTGACATGTTTGCATAACAATTACTAAGTAGTTTAGATTAGACTGTGAAGTTAATCATGTTAGTCTTTAGCTTCAGGTGACTAAAAGGGGAAATCAACTTACTGCCACTAATTGCGGTCCCAGAGTTACTGGCTTTTCAGGGGGCTCTGCAGCTGTTTTGCTTCTGTCCTTACATTGTTTACCTTTTAGTCATTTAGCACATACTCTTGTAAAGAGCAGTTACAGTAAGTTGGCCCAACTTCTGTTTTGCGAATGAGTCTGCATCCATTTGTGTGTTTACATTTATTAATATGTGTATACAATATACTTCAGTTGTCATTAAACTGATCAATGGAATGAAATTACATGTTAGCTCTAATTGTTATTTATCCTAAAACTAGCGTATTGCTGCTAGCCTTTGCTGCCCACCCTACTGGTAAGACCTTGGGATAGTTCTTCACACATTTTCTTAAAAACCCATCAGTTATTCAGCCAATCAAATACTTTTCTGTAGCTTTTTGAATAGCTGTTTGCTATTTCAAAGTAGTATTTATAACAATGTTACTATGATTCTCTATTTGTTGGTCAGTTGCGGTTTTCAGCTTTAAAATGTTCTTGTTTGGAGAACAGAATATACTTTTCAGAAATTATGATGATGGTGGAGCTTATCTTTACCTCTAGGTGACTTATTTGGTGCCTTGGAATTCCCGTTCCTCCTCTCCCCGAGATTTCACAGTGGCTGTTGTGCCAGGTAAAGAATGAAGCTTTAGTGTCTAATATAACATGTTAAATAGGTATGAAAGAAAAATCTATGTTAATGAATGGGTTTCTATCTTCCGCAGTGCCTTGTTGGGGTTTTTCTTGCTGCTGGCGACAGTCAAACTTAAAAGTGGTTTACCCCTTGAGCTCTGTGGGATCTGGATCATTTTGGCCAAGGTAAAAGTTACACCCACATGTCATTTTAAACATTGCTAAAATAATCAACTGTAAACCTATCTTTATTTCACAATATATTCTTTATCTTGCGATCTCCTTCTTCAGACAGACTATATGGGCTATCATTAGGTTGTCTTCAAATTACTTTTATAAAATATATAGATATACCATCAATGGCTCTTACAACAGAAATAAAACAGACAGGAACTAGTGTTTTAGACATACTTCAGAAACTGTATATCTAAGTTAGCAAAGCATTTCTTGCTTGCTCTACCCTGTCTAGGTTTTTTCTACATGTCTATCTCCACTAGTTTTCAACATGGAAATTAACCCTCCATCCCTCTGCTGGTGAGTTTACATTTTATTAATTTAGCAGACACCCTTACAAAGAGCTACTTACAGTAGTGAGTGGATTTACATTTTTATATTGGCCCTCCTGTGAATCAAATCTACAACCCTAGCATTGCAAGCAACATGCTCTACCATTTGAGCTACACAGAGCCTCACCACCTCTGTAAATATCCAGTCCCTAGTTTTAAATTTAAGATTAATAACAGCTGATGATATTCCCAGGATTGAATTACTAACTTCTGTCTGTCAAGCCTATATGAAGTTTGGTTATCATTGTGTGAAATGTTAGGTATGCTGTTTACTTCTGTGTTTTGATTTCCTCAGTGTCATCTTCAGCCATGTTGGAGAAGCTCTGCTGATATATTCGGAAAAGACTTCCCAAATCTGATGAGAACTATGAGAAATAAGTACTTCTACCTCAGCGAATGCACATCTAATGTCAACAGAGTGTACTTGCACTCTATTTACCACAGTGAGCACTAGCTCAGGAATGTATGCTTAAATCTATTTTAGTTATTAGCCTTTTCTACAACTTGCTGTGAACCAAAAATAAATATTACCACTTAACTTTTAGCTTTTTTCCCTAAAATGTTCAAGCTATTTTCCCTAAAATAGTTTTTGCTGACCTATATACTTAATGCTGAGTAACGACTCAGATACGTCATTTATAATGCATTTATTCATTACAATTTCTGCTTCAACAACAATTATCTACAAATACACCTAATAAAGACACTAACGTTCAACAGTGCATATCAGTTTCACAATGAATCTTTAAATGAGCATGGATTTTTGCTGTATATTCTGCATATTTTCAAGAATACTCTAGATTTACAGAATGATAGGAATCTGGTGTCTGGGTATAGAAAACCACAAAAGACACTCATTCCTTTGCAAGGCAACTAGGATTGCGATAATGTAAAAGTCTATGTAGCACATGGAAGGTTTAACAATTGAACTGTGTGCTTGTATGGGTATTCAATTCCCCTTGCTGGGTTAGGTCTTCTCCTCTTTGCCTTTAGGGGAGAACATGGCATTGTAAGGCTGTCTCCTCCTGAGCCTCTGCTCTGGATCATTATCTTCTTTAATATAACCTGGTGGAAGAAACGAGAAGCACAGTGTTGCCAAACTCATGAAGCAGAGTTTAACATTTAAGAGTACAAAAGGGACCTGGCCAAAATATTCTCACAACACCCACCATATGAAAAAAGTTATAATCAACAACCAGTGTAATTTTGTCTTTTTTTTTTTTCCTTGGAACTTCGACAGTCTTACAGTTCTGACACACACTTCATTTAACTACAGTGCATTCGGAACGAATTCAGACCTCTAACCTATGTGCTTCATTTTGACACTGTTCCGATGTTGGTGCCCTGAAATAAGGTGACTGTGTATAAAAAGTATTGTCATTTCTATATGGTGAATCCAACATGTACATAAATAACCTAAAATAAGAGTCCTGAATCAACACAGTAACCACTTAGGTATTGCTTGATCTCAAGTCTTAACGTTTGAAGGTAATAGAAGAAAAATACTTCAATGTCCAAGGGAAAACCATATCTCCGTTCAATTTATAGTTTGTTGTGACATTGTGAAAAGCTGAACTAACACAGGGCTTGAGTATCTGCTAGAATTATGGCGCCATGGCCTGTTAAATGGATAAAATAATTAATTGGTTAGGATACCTCTGTCCACACAGGTTTGTGTCGAAGGGAAGCCAACTTCCCAAAAGTTTTCTGGGGTTGATGGAGGGATATAACGGAAGCGGTGCCGAGAACAAGCGGACAACTTCTTTACCCGTTCTGCCTCGGGAAGGTCGGCATAGTACTGAGGGAGATTAGACAGTGTAGATGTGTTAAGACCCAAATGACAGTTCTCAAACCCCTCCTGGGACCCCCGAGTCGTCTCACAATTTGTTGTAGCCCTGATCTACATCACTTGAATCAAGCAGCCAAGGGCTTGATAACCATTTGACAAGCTGATTCAGGTGGGATAGCTCTGGTATATGGCAGGTCCCCAGGAGAGATCTGAGAACCACTGGCAAAAAGTCCATGGAATGGCAATTTCACCTTGACATGTGAAAACACAATGAACTTACAATTTCGCACTCTTTACACGTGTGCCCCTTGAGTTTCCTCCTCTCAGCTTTCTTGCGGACCACCTCCACATGTGCAAATGGCAGGTTTTTACTAAAGCACAGTGAAAAGGAAACCATTTAAAAGACTAGAACACAAACATTGTTCTCTAAAAGTCTGAATATATTTATCTTACCTGTCTCTACATTCCTCATTGGGGGTTCCAGGTTGAGGGATGTGTGCTTTTTGAGAGAACAAATAACTGTTAACACAATTGATAAGAATTATTAACAATGAACACATACATTTGTGTAAGATTGTGTTTTGAACTTCTCAAGTTAGGAACTCCTATGTCGACACCCAGGAAGGGACTTTGTGTACAACACACAAGAAATGTAATGCTATATGTAAGCAATATGGCATGAGAGGGTGTGTTATATGGACAATAAACCAGGCACGACCCATTGCAGAGTGCCTGGCAATAGCTCTTAGGCATGGTACATAGTCAATATATCACAAACCTGAGATGGCTTATTGTTCCTACAAACTGGTTACCAATGCAATCAGAATTGATCTGTTGTCATACCCGTGGTATACACCCTTTTATACCAGGTTTGAATCCTGAATGCTGATAGGCTGATAGCCATGGAATATGACACCATATACCAATCGTCTGTCAACAATGTTAAGACATCACATTGTCCACCAATTTGTTGTTGTAATACATTTGAACTTGTCCAGTGATGTCTGAGTCTGCCAACACACAAGGGTGCACTGCACACAGTGAACAACAAGCAGGGCAACATGCCATAGACCAGGGCTGCCCAACCCTGTTCCTGGAGATACTCTGCAGGGCTGCCCAACCCTGTTCTCCAACTGTAATTTAGCACACAACTGTAATATAGCACAATAATTAGCTGGATGAAAAGCTAAATTAAGTTAGTCCCAAATGGGGTTGAAGAAAAAACCTACAGGACAGTAGATCTCCAGGAAAAGGGTTGGGCAGCCCGGCCATAGACCATATCATCATGTCGAAAATATACATTATGTAGTAGCTAGACTTCACATAATGCAGAACAATAAAGATTGTAGAACGATATGAGAGCGGAGAGCAGCAAGCAGCACAAAATGTCAAAAGTCACTCTTGCCTTTCAACCATCTCCATGAATATATTGGCTTAATGAAATTAAATTTTGGATGATGTTTTTGCTAAGTATAATAATGAAAGAGTGCAAAACAACTACAAGATAGACTTAGGATGGGAGGTTAAACTGCGGTCTAAAATCACTCCTTCCAATAAGGTTTAACCGTAATTTACAACCAGGAAAGCTAAGAAATAAGTTATTAATACACTATGGCAACAAGTATACTACGGACATTATGCTATTTCAGCATTCTTTATAATATACTTTTTTTTTTTCTGCAACTGGCCTCCTTCTAGTCTATAGGCTCACCTTTATCATTCGGCCTGAAACAGAAGTCAAACATTGTTATATCTCCCTCTCACTTTCTTTTGTAATTTAGCACAAAACACTATATTAGGACAATGAGTGAGTCAAAAACAAATGTCCCAAGGAGAAGGCTTTATAGTTTAAGATTAAGGTATTTACAGTATACTGTTAGATGCTTTTTAATACTAATACGTGTTAATAATACATACATTCCATTATTCACACTAATTTACCCTTCAGTGTGTACAGCGCATATGTCTTTTCTAGAAATAAAAAAAATATATTGTCTATCGACAACGTTTGGCAAGGTTGTTTGGATGATGTGCATATCTAGACATCGCCCAGCCCAAATGATATAAACCTTAACAGACTTACAGCCAGTGGGGCTGAATTTCATAGTTAACTTTGTGCTTTCATTCAGTTTTCATGATTCACTTGTGCAACTTAATACCAGGTAACAAATGCCATTCTTACATCCATGTTCTTCCTCCCCTTCTTCCACCTCCTCCTCCTCCTCGTAATGATATTGCTCCTCCTGGGTCAGATGTGATCCATTACCCTGAGGACAAGACTCGTATTCTCCGTAGCCAGATTTATCAAAGATTTCAGCCATACTGTCATTGGCCTTCTGGCCAATACCTTGAAAAGAGAGTTCACGTTTGTTTAGTATACAGGTGGCATGTTCACATATCAAAGTGCAACAAAAGTGGTCGCTGTACCTTTAATGAAGCTGGTTCCATTTGAACCTCGGAGGAGGAGGCTGTGGCTGACAAATGTGCAGTCCATATCCACAGTCTCTGCTTCACCATTAGGCTGGGAGACAGCCGTGTTTTCTGTTAATCTACCGGCCTAGATTCTAATTATGGCTACTTAAAAGCAATAATATATATATATATTTTTTTTAAGTAGTATTACAAAACGTTGTATTAAAGTTATACCTCTGCTTTAGTAGGCGTGTCTATATCATAGTGAGACAGTATGGCCTCTGGGTCCAAGCTCCACGTTTGTTCTGCTGCTACCGGCTTGCCTAAAATAGTTGCAGTGTACAAATGACTTGATTCACCTCTGATTAAGAAAGGTCAATGGCCATGGCCAGTTCAAGACAGCATATTATAGTACTCCCAGGGGAGTTTCAGTAGCATCAGTGGACATACTTGTTGATGCAGCGCTGTTGTCCTGCGGGGGGCTCCTCTTCACCCGAGCACAGGGGTTGGCCTGCAGAACAGAGATCTGTTCTGGATCCCCAGGCTGCTCCCGGCTCCGCTTTCTGATCGACCGGAGGACATTGGGGGTCTAAAAGACACATGGGAAAGCAGAGGGGTGCCTTGGCTGTTCAGGTACAGATGCATGTTGATGTACTAGGAGCTCTTAATTATAAGAGCTAATCCATCTGTGCTCATATTAAGGATAAGACAAAATTCACCTAGTCTTTAATTTAACACAAGGCCCAATCAAAACTTGACTTACTTTTAACCCAAACCATCTAAATGGTGAGGCGCAAGGGGCTGACACACTGAACCCCCAGGGGTGACCAACTGCCTTGCTTAGGTTCAGGTGATCTTTTTACAAATCAATCCTGCACCATTTTTGTTCAGTTATGCTTCTATAATGATACTTTTACAGTCAGGCTGTTTTCCACCAAATACGCTTTGGAGGGCACAACATGAGTTGATAAATGTGATGCAACTAATTATGAAAAACACTAGTTCTGGAGCCCAGGTTCTCCACTACCATAGGGAGGAGGTTCTATTATGCTAGTCAAGATTGAATGGGCCACCATGCAAACAAGGGAGGAGTGCCTTTTTCAAATCCAACAGTAATCTGTGCCAAATGGTCATTTTCTTAACACGGCAGCGTGCTGAAACACATTTCTATTTTTAAAATATACACAACCATTCAAAAGTTTGGGTTCACTTATAAATGCCCTTGTTTTCCAACTGCGTTCTTTATAAGACAACGGCATATTGAACAAATATAACAATCTGGTTTTAGACCTGTGTATAGTAATATTACAGAAACCACATCAGTTGTTAATGATATTTACAATGTTTTAGAATTAAACTGTCACTATTGACAGTGTGTATTGACTGTTAATAGTGACTATCTTCAAAGCACAATGCATGCTTCAACATCGGTACTTGAAACCTCTCAACATAGTCACTCAGCACTGCATTTTATTTTCACACTCACTGTCTTTCATACCCTTCAGTTGTTACCAGACAAACAGAAGGGCCTGTTTAATGTTTTAATATAAGGCTGGACTGTAGAAGCTTCCACATTATCTTATCGTAAATGGGAATACCTACAGATATCAAATGCGCTCACAAGACCGGCTAGCCCTTGAAATACCACAGACGCACTCAGAGTTAAGCAGAACTACACACACAGAATGCCTTGCAGAGTAGCAACAAGCTTGGTGTTCTGGTGCTCAAAAGGAAAATGTTTGAGAAATTACCTTTTCATTGTTCACTGACTGCTTTTCTTAATGTGTGCAATTTACATTTTATATTTTAACTTGTATGTTTTTTGTTATTGCTGCAGTACAGGGTGCAACTGTAAAGTGACTTGATTTCCCTGTATAAAGAATAAGGCTTGTACTTCCAGTGAAATCTGTTCTAGAATATGTGCAGTGAAGGAGGAAGGCTCTACCTGGTGACTGATGAACACATTACTGGATCCTTCATCACTTGGAGGGGTGGATGGCTGCTTAAACAGAATGTGGGACTGCTGACTTCCGTCAAACTTTTCTTCCCCGGTGACTCTACTACCGGTCTGGGCAATGACTGGTGGCACCAGGGCCTTGTGTGGAGTGTCTGACAGGTCCAAAGGTTTGTCTAGCACCACTTCCTCCCCTTCCTCTCTGCTGCTCTTCCTCCTCCTCTTCCCTCTTTCCTGCTCCCCACTAATGACAGGACGAGAGACGCTACTAAGGGGGGTGACTCTAAGAGGTGCGATACGGGCTATCCCCTCCAGGTGGCACTGCAGGACATTGGTAGGACTGATCTTCACCCGGGGGAGGAGGGATGGAGAGCCATTCTCAGTCGTGGCGCTGAGGCGGACCCGGAGTGGCTCTTTTATCTGGGGATTAGGTACTGGATCATCAGGGAGATCCAGGCCACAGGTCTCCGCCACCACTGCACCTTCCTGACCCTGGATGCCGCTCTCTGAACCAAGGAGAAGGATTTAGTTAATTCTTCATAATAAAGGGCTTTAGAAATTGAATAAATAGTTTATTACTACTAAGAACAACAACACTACTACCATTTTGACACTAGCGCTTATCGAAACACTGAAATCAGACCACATGTTGAGTAAATATTGGGCTTACGTTTAGTCGGACTGGCATCCAAGTAACATGTTTCAGGCACCAGTATTCTTCTTTCCTGACAATCTGTGGTTTGGGACAGCAATCCTTTTTTTAAATCTAGCATTAATAAAACAAACAACAATAATGTCAAGGAAGGATTAAACTGATAGTGAGATGCCAAGGCTGAGTGTGTCTGCAAGTGTTTCATGTGGAAGGTGACCCTCAAATCACTTTTCACTGCACATTTATACATGTCTCCAAGAGAAGCAGACTGACCGTTGTGGGTGGAGTTCTGGGATTGAGACAGGGGCTTCTCTGCGTAACGGACGTGGTTGGTCTCCTTCTTCCTCTTCATTTTGCTGACCACAGGAAGGGAGATCTGCTGCAGAGGAGAGTCTGGGATCACACCCTCATCTGGCTCTGGGGATTTTGAGCTGGAAACCAGACATACAGCACCAAAGAATTACATTGAACGTTGTGGAGTGCCATTAAGCCATACTTCCTGAACAATCGTTGTTACGGCATGTGGCCTGCCATTGGGAGGTTTCACAGGGATGCTTTCAACTCACAGAGGTCTCTTAAGCCTTTCAAGCTCCAGACTCAGCTTTCTGTTCTCATCCTGAAGGCTGTTCCTCTCAGTCACTGGAAATGACAACAAACCACATGGGAAGTGAGAATTGTGAATCATGTGGACGGTATGCCTAAACCACGGAACGATATGTATTGTAGCTTTAGGGTCACAGTGCAAAAAGGTTTTTAGAGCGACAACACTTACAGTTACTGATTCAGTTAATTTGGCAAAAGATGCAACACTAATCCCAGACGAACATATAATGCCTGATGAGAGCACAATCAAAAATAAAATGCAATATGTAAAAAAAAAAGAAGACATTTTACAATGAGTGCGGGTCCTACATGTTAGCTGAAATAGGAAGGAGAAACACATTCGTAACATGGCTTGGTGCTAAAACAGTCTCAACCACCGAGTACAGAAGCGCTGCGCTTTGTTCTTTAAATGTCTTTAGCCCGATCAGACTAATGCTAAGGAATGCTTTAATGCATTGATGAGACAAAGTTATTTCTTTGCATTTCCATGCTGCCCTGGGCATATTGATACTGTGATGATTTCAGCATAGAGCGATCCACATAGTTAAGGTCTTAGTTGCTTTGTAGTTTACTTTCATCAACCAGTGAAATGCAGTGTCATGTTATATCAACAACTCCATCACCCTGTAGTCTATTGGAAAACCAGAACTGGACATTTAAACCAAGCTGAAGGATTCTACATTGTTGGGTTCTCGCTACCACCACACCCAACAGAACATACCTGTTCCTCCTCGAGTTCGACTCACAAAACCACTGTTTGAAAAGCGCCAACTATTATTAACATTTTGATTAAGAATCGCACAAAAGCGCTCTTATATACAGAACAGCCGTATGTTTTTTTCCAGCTCAGATTTATTCAAAAAGCATTCAACACAGCGCAGCAATTCATGAATTTTTTAAAAAACATTTTAAAATGTATTCTTTCAAGTTCAGGTGCGAACCATAAAGAGCCCCCCATACCGAACGGTTATGAACATGTGTACTGCCCTAGTGAATGAAAAAGATAACTTTACTGACATTTTCACTAAGTAACACAGCCATGAAGTCCTATTACAGCAATGATGGTTATCATCCTTTAATTTGCAGAGCACTATTGGCGTCGAGGAAGTACTGCTTCTCTCTTGCAAGAGTGGAGGAATGTTACATTTGGGAGATAGCATAGAAAACAATGAGGATCATTCAGGTTTGCCTTTTCCATCAATGCAAAAAGCGACTCTAAAAAGTGCCCCCTCCCATCGCTACCACCAGACCCAGCTAAAAGGATAAAGGCCATATTGTATGATTTGCAGAGCTATGAGCGAATATGTGTACAAGGAGTGCAGGTGAAAAAGGTAGATGGGGTGGTACGAGAGCGTTTGATTTTACATGGAGTGCAGTAGAAAAAGGTAGATGGGGTGGTACGAGAGCATTTGATTTTACATGGAGTGCAGTAGAAAAAGGTAGATGGGGTGGTACGAGAGCATTTGATTTTACATGGAGTGCAGTAGAAAAAGGTAGATGGGGTGGTAAGAGAGCGTTTGATTTTACATGGAGTGCAGTAGAAAAAGGTAGATGGGGTGGTACGAGCGCGTTTGATTTTACATGGAGTGCAGTAGAAAAAGGTAGATGGGGTGGTACGAGAGCATTTGATTTTACATGGAGTGCAGTAGAAAAAGGTAGATGGGGTGGTACGAGAGCATTTGATTTTACATGGAGTGCAGTAGAAAAAGGTAGATGGGGTGGTACGAGAGCATTTGATTGTTAACTTACTGGGGCCGATTTTCAGTATTATTTGACCAAATAACTTGATTGACACCAAAGATGTCAATAAATGATTCAACGTAGGCAACGCTTTTTCGTTTTGTCCTGAGTTTGCGCAACAGTTCAGTTGAGCAATCTCTCAATCCTTTTGTAGATGCTTCCCTTATGACTTGTATATTGAAACACTTTTTTAACATTGCATGTTGTGTATAAGAGGGACCATTGTGGAAGTGAACGAATGTCAGATGGGAATAAAGATGTAGAACTCACTGAGTTCTGTGATAAGCCGCATGTTCTGCTGACGGCCTTTTTCAAATTCCACCTGCTTCTTCCTCATGTGCTCCTCTGTGACCGAACAGCGATCGCACAGCCCTGCGCGAAGCCTGGAAAGAGGGCAAACAAGACAGACCAATCAGATCAAACACTCAAAGTCATAAAGCAAATGGTGCTTAAAATCATCAAAATAACAACATTTCACAAATTGAGGCAGGTTTCCAAACTGACCTGTCCTCCAGACCAGTAACGGTGTCCTGGAGGGATTTGTGCTGCTCCCTCAGTAGCTGGTGTCTGCTGTAGAACTCTTCCAGTCTCTGGGCATCCCTGCGGAGTGACAGAAGCAAACACATTTGGTTTTATATAATAATATGCACTTGAAGTACATTCTGAATTGGCGTTAGGGTGGCAATAAGAATTATACTTCTAGACTTATCATAGAACCCAAGGTAAGGAGTAGGCCCCGCATTCTCTCGTTGCCAACCGAAGTACGAATGTGAATGAAGCCTTTGTGAAACTTGCTCACTGACATTTGATACCTGACACATTGATGGGGAGTCAATGGGAAAACAGTCTCAACTTAAGTAGAGCCCCCAGCATAATAATCACACACTTTGTTAATGCCCTGGTGGATTAACAGATGACGTTTTTTGGTCTGTCTGCAAAGATACAGCTAAAGGTACTCACAAACATCGCTCCTTCTTCAGCTTGTTCACTTTGGCTTGCAAACCTTAAAACCAGGGTGAAATATGAGCTCAGAAAAGGTATTTTTTATATTTTCACAATGCTTACATTTTCACATGTATTTTAAAAAATGTAGTGGCCAGGTTAAACTTGCCAATGATATGTTGCATTATATTTGTCATATAATGTTTGTACTCTGTTTGCTGTAACCTCACCAAAACGTGTTTTCTTTTAAAAGTTGTTCTCAATATTTTTAAATAAAAAGACAAATGTATTTCAGCTCTAGAACTTTCATGACTGGTCAAAACAATGTTTCCCATGGCTGTCTCTTGACCTTTGCAGCATACAAACACTGACATTATGGCATTGAGGTTCTGAGGCCATTCCCAGCCCTTATCCCTGGCGTGCATGCAGACAGCAGGCCCCACCTTGCAGTGCACTGTCGTGACACTCTTTGAGTCGACCCCATAGATCCTTGAAGAGATCACTGGTCTCCATGGCACCACTGGAGCCGGGGCTGCTCCCGCTTAGCACGGTACTGCTCATCCTCCAATCAGTCAGACCCACTGGTTTAAGCCTTCAAACAGCCCATGCAACTCCCTCCATGTACTGAAAGGCCACCACGGTACCTGTAATAAAACACATTACAATACTGTTAAGATGACACAATGCAATCAGTTTTGTTTCTTCTGATGTACTGTACAAACAAAGAGGTGACTGCAATGCAGGGCACACTAGTGTAGTCATACTTCCCATTTCATATCTGATACTAAAGGGCAGATAAAATATAGCCCAGTCCTAAACAAAAATGTAAATCAGGGTGTGAAGACAAGGTGTGAGCTTCAGCATGCAAGCACACACAAGCTTGCCTTCTCTTCTCTCTCCTCATACTAGTATGATTGGCTCCATGAGCTAGGCTACAATTTAACCGTCTGGGGTAGGTAAGCTAAGGATTTGGCCATGCCGGAGGACTGACAAGAGAATCTGATAACGGCCATGGCTGACATTTGCCAGGTGCAATTTCCTCCTGTATTAAACAACGGAAAAAGCCTTGTTCACTCACCCCACTGAATGAAATGGCAGTCAAGGGTGTCCTCAATGCACACGAAAAAACCCAACAGATCCAAACTTCATAGAGGTAACCAGGGAACAGCTGCCACCACACTAGTCTGAACTAGCAGTATGCCGGACTGCTACTTAATGCAACACAAACTAAACCACCAGCAGTGATTACCCTATATGCCTTTCATGGGACTGGCTGGGCAGGTTTTGAGCATTCCCAGGGAGCTGACTTGGATCACACCAGAATTTGTTGGCATGGACAACTGGAAGAGCGGGTTTTCCCGATAAAACACAAACTGGTCTTGCCAGTCAGCTTCAAAAGAAAAAAAAGGGGGTGGGGGGAGCAGCTGTCCCAGTGGAATAGCAAAACTCTCCCCCTCCAAAGTCAGGTTTGCACATGCACTTACACACCCAAACACGTGCATGAGCAATCAAACAAAAACACACAATAAAAAGACATCCATACGCACACACGCACAGATGCACACTTCTCCCTGACTTTGCAGAGACAAAGAAAATAATGTAGCCTACGGCTGTAAAAATTGTTAACTCCACTCCCATGCAGTTATTGCTTGCCCAGGAGCCGAGGCGTTTGTGGAAGTCAGGACTTTGTTTTGTCCCAAACAGCTCACTGTAAAACATCCTGTGTCTTGTACTAGCTGACCCTTCCTTAATGATTCACTAAGCCAACAGTAATGAAGATGTACTAGGCAGAACTATTTAGCCCTAGGCCAATACCTTGTGAAGTCACCACCTCCTCCCCTTAACATCCAAATCATAACCCTTTTAGCAAGAGAGGGGCAGATTTAAATGATTCAACAGTCAGCGGAATTTTGAAATCCTGATGTGGCCATTGAATCAAAATGATTGCCCATGACTCGTGTGGCTTGAATTCCACAACTTAAACTTGATGTTAGATGTTTTTCACGCTGAAAGTAGTATATGGGCCAGGATGAACTGTAGAAACACCAGAAATTCACTCCATATGTCTTTATATTACTTAAGTCATTTGGCCACATAGTAGTTATATTAGTACCACAGATTTCTTGCAAGCAGGGAGATAAAAACTAGTCAATGACTACATGAACCATCTGAGGATAGATTAAGTTGTGACATTTTTCTTCAATTATTTTAACCTGCAATTATCCAGGTGAATTTTGTGATATCTTTACTATCAACAACTGGCAACCCTAGAATATATCGATATCCTTATTATGGTAGATTATCAGCAGATTTAAACAAATGCATTAAATAACAAAGCAAGTCTTAAAGTAACTAAAATGCAGCAAGCAAAGATGGGGATTTTATTGGGGATTTTCTTTCTCTGACAAGCAAGGGCAAGAAAGGGGTGGTGTAGTACCTTTGATTCCCAAAATCCAGCAAGACAAGTCTGTGCCAGCCAGATACATTCCAATGTAGGACGGTGTGGGCACTAGCATACGAGCTTCTCCTAAAAGCAGGGCTGCGCTGATACAACCACTGAAAAAAGCTTACAACATGTAACATGAAATATGCAGCTGGTGCAAGAAGAACACAAACGGAAGGTGACATTAAATCAGATGTTGAGATGCATGACACACCTGGGTGAAAATGTCGATGCACATTTTTACCACTTTACCATGTAAAATGAAAACCCATCAGCACCACCTAGGGTGAAACAACTGACACAACTAACTAAAATAGTACAGGAAATCCTATTTGGGGCTCCCTCCGCAAATCTCTACAGGCTAACATAGATCATTACTAGATATTTATTGGAGAGGAAAAGAAGGGTTTCATATTCACACATTCAACAGACATAAAATAAATAAATAAATGCATATAAAACCTAAGTTGGATTTAATAATGATAATCAAATATTGAGAATATGCAATTATTCACACAAACTTTTCAGTGATTGTGCAACTTGTAGAAATAATGGCCATTAGGAATGTCTGACAAAATGTTTGCACTAAAAATAAAATTTTGATTGAATTTACATAATAAACATTTATCTACAACCATGTTGCCAAAAAAGTAGGGATGCTGTTTAAAATGAACAAGAAATACAGAATGTAATGATGTGCAAATCATTCAAAACCTACATTCAATAGAAAATAGTACTAAGACAACATATCAAATGTTGAAACAGAAATGTTACCGTTTCTTGAAAAATATATGAGCACTTGGAATTTGATGCCAGCAACACGTTTAAAAAAAGCTGGGACAGGGGCAAAATCTGTTTATTGCAAAAAATATATATATGGTGGAACATCTCACAACTAATTAGGTTAATTGGCTACAGGTCAGTAACATTATTGGGTATTTAAAGAGCATCCAAGAGAGGATGAGTCTTTCAGGAATAAAGATGGAGAGGGACTCACCACTGTGAAAGACTACGTAGGCAAATAGTGCAACAATTTAAGAATAACGTTTCTCAATCTAAAAAATCCAGAGGAATCTCTGTACGCAAGGGACAAGGCCAAAAACCAATATTGGAGGGACGTGATCTTCATGCCCTCAGACAGCCCTGCATTAAAACCAGACACTGTAGCGGAAATCATTGCATGGGCTCAGGAACACTTCTGAAAACCATTGTCTGTGAAGAAATTATGTTGTTGCATCCGCAAATGAAAGTTACATTTTAACTTTTAAACTTTAACATGCAAAGAAGAAACCATATATGAACAAGATCCAGAAACACCTCTGCCTTCTCTGGGACCAAGCTCATTTTAGAAGTACTGAGGCAAAGTGGAAAACTGTCCTGTAGTCTGACAAATCAAAATGTTAAATTCTTTTTTGGGAATCATGGACCCTGTGTCCTCACAGTTCAAAAGCCAGCAACGGTAATTGGTAGGGGTGTTCACATGATATGGGTGACTTGCACATCTGCAAAGGCACAATTAATGCTGAACAATATATACAGTTGTGCTCAAAAGTTTGCAAACCCTTGGAGAATTGGTAATATATGTACCACTTGGAAATAAAACATGAGCGGGCAGGCACATGTCTTTTATTTCTTATGGGATTCACATTCAACTGTAGGTCATTACAGAATGGCACAATCATAAAACAAAACATGGCAACAACGAAAGAAATGTACTGAACCCTGTTCAAATTTATGCATACCCTTAGTTCTTAATACTGTGTATTGCCCCCTTTAGCATCAATGACAGCATGCAGTCTTTTGTAATAGTTGTATATGAGGCCCTGAATTCTTGTAGATGCAGAGCTCGACAATAATGATAGCCCAATGTTTACAAAAGCAATGACAACTTTCGCAAACAATCACTGACCAGCCATGCCAACAGCAAACAATACCTGGTCAGCATGACAGCCAAGCAGGTGGCTGACAATCCATCTTCAGGGCCCTTGGTTGTATCAGGAATTTAAATGCAGATGCCCATTGGGTGATTGCACGACATAACAACCACATACCTAGTAATTGATGGACCAGCCGGTTGCCTTGTTGCCTGGGGTGAATGAGTTACTGTTTTGTTTGATCTGATCGTTTTATAATTACAAATGTTATTAAAGAAATATAAAAATATATTTATTATATATCCAGAATCCATTTCATAAATAATAAATCATGTTAGGAAACAAAAGTATTTGGTTCTATGTTGTAACACTGATAAATTACAACTTATGGAAGGAGGGGCGGTAAGTTTCAAACCCACTGGCCACACTGGAACAGAGCCCTGAGGTGGTATAGCAGCGCATTCGTCTTGGCAAAATGCCTCTAGGTCATGCAATGTCTTTCGTCATCTTGCATGAACCGCACGTTTGAGATCTTCCCAGAGTGGCTCAGTGATATTAAGGTCAGACTATGATGGCCACTTCTAGAACCTTTTTCTACTGTAACCACTGGAGGGTCAACGTCGTGCTGGAAAGTCCAAGAGCGTCCCATGCACAGCTTTCGTGCAGAAGAATGTACATTGTCTGCCAGTATTTAATGATAACATGCTGCATTCATCTTGCCATCAATTTTCCCAAGATGCCCTATGCCTCTAGAGCCCCCCCCCCCAGTATGTCACCTGCTCAGTGCATGCACGTGAGAGCTAACAAACTCATTGACTATTTATACACAGACACAAATTGCAATTTAAAAAGTCACAGGTGAGGCAAATTCACCTTTAAATTCCATTTTCACCTGTGTGTGTCACATTGTTTGTCTGTAACAAGGCCAAACATTTAAGGGTATGGTAAACATTTGATCAGGGCAGCAACTGCCAAACAACAATAATAAATGGCTTCATATGATCACTATCCTTAAATAAAAGTTCAAAATGAATACCAAAATGTCACAATTTCTGCCAGGGTATGCAAACTTATGAGCACAACTGTATAATCATTTGTTTTATTAGGGTTTCAGCAGTACACTGGTGAAACCCTATTGTTTTTGTTAGCATTATTATTAGGGGTCCTCCGGTAGGAGAAACCGTATTGTTATTGTTAATATTATTAATATTGTTCTTGGCGCCTAAAATGCTTAATAACTCAAAAGGTCCATGGTAAAAAATGATATAAACTTGCATACTGTTAAAAAAGGTTTGTGTAATAACCATACAGACCCCTGCCCCGATTCCTCTATCAGGGGCGCTACAGTACACAAAACAATTTGCTGATTTCAAAAAGATGCCATTTCCACCCCTTTTGACCTACAGTTCTGATTTTCTTTTTTATACCTGCCTCATTTCCGAGGATGAACCAAAACTACTTGTTGCTGTGTCAAAAATCACCTGAAATATGACTTCACAAATGTAGCCCTTTATGCTAACTCTAATGACCCCTAGTGTGACAATCCTTTTGCACAATATTTTGATTCCAAAACCATATGTTTCCAATCTGAATAAAGGATTTTTACGCCAGTGTTAAAAACATCTCAAATAAGTTTCCATCAGTTAGGATGTCTAGTGCATGGGTTCAGAAGAGCAGAAAGATACAGGCACAGATCATTTACTGAAACTTATTTGCTTCTTAATTTCAGGATGTTTAAACCTAATATAGAATTGTTTTGCACCAATGCACCTTTATGTAATTTTGCAACATTATTATTTCATAGACAAACACATTTCAGTCGCTTACTTGTTGCATCAACTCTGAATGACAAAAGAAAAGAAACACCTGTGGAAAAGTCGACTGTCATTTCCATCCATATTTCCTAATTAGATAATCCGCACTGAAATGCATTAATAGGAATATATCAAGTCCAATTGCATATTAATGTTTGAAAATAAAATTAATCGTCCTTGTACATTTTAATTGATTTCAATTCAAACATGTTTTGCTACTTGAGAAAGGCCCTTTCAAATGACTAGGTTATTTGCAGCAAATGTAACTGATATTTCTTTGCAGTTGTATTTTGTGAAGAGCAATCGTTAACAACATTGATTAAGTTGTAGTTCTGAAGCCAAACACAACTGCACCTCCCTGGGCGCATTTTGGTTTTAAGCTAAATGAAATAGGTGACCCCAATAATTGAGGAGGTGAATACCACAAATCTGAAGAACCAACACTTGATCCATCATGTGTATTTTTAGGCCTACAATATTATTAGTCAAACACTATAATAGTGGCATACAACTTACAGTATAAACAAGTAAATTGTGTGCAACAATTAATCTGCAACTAAAATGTTATAATCGTGACAGAGTCCACGCCTCGGCGGGTCGGCGCAGTTTTGGCAGCACATGGAGCACCATCAGTATATTAAGCAGGTATGTTTTGGCTCATCAGCATACGTGCAACAAGCATATACCATCACTCCCGATAAGACTCTACAGGTGGGTAGCAGCCAAGAGCCCCACCTCCCATGCTATAAAATACCCAGCTATACCTGTATTCACTGGTTACGAATCCACTCTTCACTGCAACTAGAGTGGCATGGGGCCTAAGTGTGGCACCTCATTCCCTACCTCAAGGAAAGCAGGCGATAGATATATACGGTATATATTATATTTCTACAGCTCCGGAAATAATTAAAGAGATCACTGCACCTTTTTCTTTCCTTTCCAAACAAGAAACCAGGCAAGCCCAGTTTAGCCTGCCCGCATTGGAACATGGAACATGTTGCCACCATGTTGAACCCGGGTCGCCCACGTGAAAGGCTGTGGTCATTAACCACTACACCACAGAGCTGTACATTTGCTGGGGGTCTCTTGTCTCTATCCTGAACAAATCCTCTTTTGCCACTGGCTGTTTTAATAGTTAATTGGCCATTCGTGAATGACATCGATACAGTTAAACTGACTAACGTTTCTTACTATGTTTACCTCCAGCACAAATAGCGGCTATGTATGCCGTTTGCCTCCAACTTACTGGAATAGTCATAAGAATTGAGAATTTGCTAGCGAGTCTGCCAAAGCCATTTCATTTCATAAGAACGTAGTATTTTCTTTTATGGCAAAACATCTTATTTTTTTTTCATTCGTGAATTACATTTATACAATAACTATAAATAAAGGCAATGATAACTAACTTTTTAATCAAGTGAAAAGACGAGAGAATCGTGGAATCTACCAGAAATAATTAATAAATAATGTTGCTCTCAATAGATTCAAACTTAGGTCCACCGTCTTTCACCACTACACCACACCACAGCATTACACGTTGCAGCAGTCGCTAGACTCCTTTGAGGATTGTGACTAACGTTTCTTAACTTAAGTTAACCTCCACCACAAATACCATCTATGAACTGTATTGCTTTTGCCGCTGGCCGTTTTAACAGCTTATTAGCCAATAATAGGCTTACTAGTATCTACTAACGTCCTAGGAATAATCATAAAAATTTAGCAATTGCTAGTGAGACTGAATATGAACTATTCCATGCCAGTAACAGCCGCAATATAACCGTATACAGTTTCAGGTTTCGGGTTTAACCAGCAAAGTTGTCGTCAATACGGAATAATTCACAATGTGTACTTCGCTTTACCAGGGAGGAGATAGAAACTCGGGACCTATAGTTCACAAGTCCGCTTCTCAAACCACTACGCTATTTAACAATAGGTAGTCAGTCAGTCATTCACTCGCTCATCTTAGCCGGCTCTGCTTACACGGTCCAGCAAAAAGTTAAAAAGTGATCTCTTAATATGAACCCTTCTGTTCCACACTCAAAACCTTCCTTTTCAACTTTTTTGGAAAGTAAAGAAAAAGGTACAGTGGTCTCTTAATTTTTTCCGGAACTCCATATAGATAGATGTATTTTCAGTCCGTGCACCTGAGGGGACAATACAATTCTGCAAAGCTAGAACAGTGGATTAGTGACGTGCGGGGCCAAGGCAACCCACCCAAAAAGAAGCCCCCACAGGCCACCTGTCCCCCTAGGCCAAAAGCAAATCTCCACCACTGACAACTCCTTACAAAACAGCCCAGGAGGCCACCACCCCTTGGCAGAGTGAGGGCACATCCAGAGGGGCATATCCCAACCATTGCTGTAACGCCCTCAGTGAACCAGCCGGAAAGATGCTGCTTAGAAAGCACTCTGACACGCACCTGGGCCACAAACATCAAAAATTCCCCAGTCCCGTCCTTATAAGCGCTGCATGCACAAATAAAACCGAGAGCATACATGACGCTCTAGGTCAGCAGAAGCAAAGCAAGGGTTACAAAAGGGAAGGACGTTTTATTCCAAAACCTAATAGGAACATAGCCCCTCTAGGTGTAAAAGCCAGAATTGAGTGCAGCGTAACTTTGGAGACAGACTGCAAACGAAGTGCAGGCTGGACCAACTGCACAAAGCCTAATCAAGTACCACAAGCAAAGGCTCAAACGGGCCGCACACTGCTGCACGAACGCATCCACTACCAGATGAGCTCTTGCGTCTCACATTGCAAAAGACTGCTGACAGTACATTTTCCTGTGAGGTAAAGAGATAGACACAGGGCGTGCTAAACTACTCCCACTGAGGGATGAAGCCTCTAATCTGTTGAGGACCTTCCCAAGACATGGTTGGACGGAGCAGACACAGAAAGTGGGGAAGGAATCGGGTGTTGCCCAGGAGAGAGAAGCTACTGGAGCGGGTCACCAAAATGTTAATGTCTGAACTGGAGAACTCAAGTGACAGAATCAAGTAAGCCTCCTCCCCTGTGCTGCAGTCTAACCACCTGTAGAACAACTTACACATGTAATGACATTTTTATCACAATATATTAAAAAAATAAAAGCAAAGAAATGCATATTTTCTAAAATTGTCCAACCCTTCCCAGAATGTAATGGAGTTTGCCAGACTATGGAAAGGTTATTGCAAAGGCTGTGTATTCAAAATGAAAATGTATCACTACAGTACATACATCGAAACATTCCAGACATTTTTATCGACAGTTTGTGCTCAGGAAATCTGTCCTAGAAATCAGTGAATAATGTAAGTTGTTTTTTATGTTTTAATATGGTAACAGAAAATGTCTGTTGAATATGTGGAAATTAAACCAACTTAACCTCGATGATTGTTTGGGTTGCGGGTTATCGCATTTTGGAAGACGTTTCTGGTAATTGTCAGAGGTGTAAAAAGTACAAAGTACTCGCGGTGTTCACCAGTTTTCGAAAGTTCCCCAAGTTAGAGCAAAATAACCAGACAGAGTTCATAACTAACCAGTGACATACTCTTCCCTTTTTATTTAAACGATCACCTGTAACCTGGTTGCTTCGATTGTAATTAGATACTTTCCTAAAGTGGTGAACACGGCCGAACCAAGTTGAGTGAGTACTTGTACTCTGTACTTTTTCCACCTGTGGTAATTGGACTAATACCTATTGATGGCCATTCGAGGCTTCATTACAGTTCTTCTAGCAGCAGGATGATATGCTAGCAGTGCTAACTCAGATTTTCTTTTTCAAAATATAGCAATCAACAAGAAAATCTGAGTGCTGCCAGCATAATATCCTGCTGCTAAAATAACGCTAATGAAGCCTCGAATGGCCATCACTAATACCAAGCATGCATGGTTACTTAAAGACAGTTTCATCCTGCAGCGCAACCATTATGAATGATTTGGAATTACCAAGCTAAACGTTGATAAAAACAGAGGGAAAGGAAATGTTACTAAATAGATATGGGTAATCGTTACGATATTTTCTAACTATAACATAACATTAGCATACATATACCAACATTTTCTTACGGTAAGAAACAGTAATTATGTCAACAGTAAAAACACCCTATTACTAGATAGTTACTAGCTAACTCATTGGTATTATTTACTATCGAGCAAACTAGTAGTACTACTGTATAGTATAAGTAACCCCAGTGAAGATAATCGGCTTGCAAACAAGACCGACAGTCATTTATATTGCTATACAGACAAATGTTATGTCTAGTGGCCTTACAAACTGTATTGTGTTTAAATTGATCCAAAAGTAAAAAATCGAAACTTACCTTTCAAGCTAGCTATTAAATTATCCAACGCTGAAAGCTTACGTTCATCACGTTCACATCGTCCAGAATTCGCGCCACGCATTGCATGCTGGGATGACAACAATAACTTAAATGTATTGGCTGATCGCAGTACATCTTAACTTCCCTTAACCTTTCCCAGTCACTCTCTATGGTAAGTCCAACGGATGTCATATATATTTGGCCACTAGTTTGTTTGTAATGGTTTTATGGCGCTGTAGCCTATTTCCCATAGGCTAACGTTACTGTGGAGTTTGAGTTCCGTGTCACTTCGTTGAGCAAATAATAAGCGTCATGCTGGCAACATTAGAGATTCGGTAGCAACAATACGGCTTCCGGTTTTGGAATTGTGCCTTCAAAAAAAAGGTCCGCGGTAAAATGCGGTATTAATAATATTAAATTAATATATTTTGCTGCTTTGCTTAGTGTATATTGTAAAGATATAGATAAGAAAAGGAATATCTACATATTAAAATATATAAACTAAAGAAAGATGCTGTTTAAATAGTACTTCACAAAGGATTAATAATATTCTAGGTGGAGTAAACGACTGTGGTAAACATTTCATATTTAAAAAATGTGTTGATGAATCCTTTATGTAATTCTTGTTAATTTGCTGGTGCTCTTTATCATTTTGGCCAAATATGACTCAATACACAGTGACTCATACAGAAAAAAATATTCTATATGCAGCAGTGAATGTATTTGTGGGAAATGTTCAGGAGATTCTCTAGATTCAAAATATGCTGGGTCAAAAAATCAAGGGTTATCATACACAGAGTGCAGTAGAGCAGTTTTTGAATACAATGAGAAAGATAGACTCAGCTTTTCTTTATCACAATAAAAGCCATCACTGAACTGTATAAGGCAATATAGTTAACAATCCAGTCTGTGAAAAAGAACAGACAAGAATAACATTGAAACGGACATTAAACATAAAATGTACAGACTAGATTAACTATATTACCCTATATATTTCAATAATGGATTTTATTTTGACAAAGAAAATCTGAGTTAGCACTGCTAGCATAATATGCTGCTGCTAGAAGAATGGTAATGAAGCCTTGAATGGACATCACTAGTGACAGGTCCTATAGTGTTGTTGAATGCAGCTATGAAAGTGTTTAATAACAACAGTATGGAGATGTATTTGCAGCGTCGCTGGAAAATAGTCAAAGGACATGTCACAAGATCTTGACTTCCGTATCATACAATCTTGTAAAAGCAATTTAATGTGACTAGTCAACCCTGTAAAAAACTGGTAAAGATTATAGGTATAGAGTTGGCATGTACATGTTCAGCTTGTTGAATTCCACACATCTCAAGGAAATCTGTGCTTTGGTGTATGACATTTGCATAGTCCTGGGAAGCAGAACTAATAGTATATTGGTAATGCAGAGCCTTGTAAGTGTGCATAGTCAAGCAGGAAGGTTGAACAGCCATTGTAAAAGTGAACCATGCAACTTAATGGATGAATTAGAGTGCAGATTATCTGAGCAACTGGATGATGAGAAAGTTCTAAAAGACACAAAATCACCTTTCATTGAGTGTTTTATTCAAATGCGAGAAAGAAATCATCAAAGACATTAGCAGTAGTGTGCCATGCACAGTTCAGAACCTTTAATTTACAGGATCATAGAAGTCAAAACCAAGACAGAATAAGAAAAGTACAGCAATTAGTGAGGTAACATTCAAAAACACAAAAGTTATATTCCTTGATTTTAAAAAACATAGAAATAAAAAGTATACTCTGCATAAAGCTGCCCAGAGAGACAAATGTAAGAAAATCTAAGTTCAAAATCCCAAAATGTTTTGCCGCAACAAGAGGAAAGCTGGGAGACAAGGAAACAAGAGACCAGTCAAGCCTAGTTCAGCCGCCCCGCAATAGAACATGTTGCTACCTCAAGATTCGAACCTGGGTTGCCCACGTAAAAGTCAGTCAGTCAGTAAGACATTCGCTCTTAGCCAGCTCCGCTTACGTGGTCCAGCAAAAAGAACCAAAGCATCCCCGTAGGTCTTTCACATCCCTCCACCTGTATGTTCACATTTTTTCAGTCTTAATGAAAAGAAAGGGGTGATCAGAATGCAGTGTGAAATGGTGTGTGCTATGGTTTATTTAAATAATTAATTACTATCAATGTTCATTTAATATACAGTTGTTCTTACAATTCTCTCCACAGGTTGCATTGGGAAAGCAATGCATGGAAAGGCTAAAATCGAGAATTCAATGCCCAAATAAAGAAATTGGAAAGAGGAATGAAAACCCTCATCTAAATTTAGTGTCCATCTGAGGGAGGATTCTATTTTTGAAATCAACCACATCCAAATTAGTGATCATTTTAATCGCTGCCCTGATGTCATTGATGAAATGTTTTCTGTGCCCTCAGGTTCACCTGGAGCGTTCTTGCATGCTGGTAGAAGCTGTGGTATAAGGATTTGCATGCAACAGAGATGTTTGGGAGGATATCTAAACCTTTCATTTTACTGTTGTTAGGTCAATACATGTTCATGTCGTTTCTGTGTTGTTTCTATTATTTAACAGTAATTTTCCTAGTGTGTAGTCATTCATATTGAATGTATACACACATATTTCCAAATCAAGATGAGATACCATTCTAATTAGCAGGTAATAACGGGTAAAGATAGAAAGGATATTACCCAGCCTGGCTTTTTTGGTAGTAGGACAATAACACATTTTTTATAATATTCATCCATAACTGGATGTCTTTAGAAACTGTTGCTATGTGACTGCATCCTGTTCCATTAGATCCACTAATTTACTATGTTAGATTCACTAACTAATATTAATACTCAATAACTGTTTAGTTAAACAATTAATTTGTAGTTTTTTGGTGTTATGTAACAATTCCAAAACCTCCATCAACCCTGCAGTCTCTCTCTCCACCACTTCCCACTGCACAACTAATGACCTCTAACCTGCCTCCTGCCCGTATGCAACACTTAACCTCTGAAAAACAAACTGAAATGTTTCGGGGTGGGAATTTTTTTAATAAAAACTCACAATAACCTGGTTGCATAAGTGTGCACACCCATAAACTAATACTTTGTTGAAACACTTTTTTATTTTATTACAGCACTCAGTCTTTTTGGGTAGGAGTCTATTGGCATGGCACATCTTGACGTGGCAATATTTGCCCATCCTTCTTTGGAAAAACGCTCCAAATCTGTCAGATTGCAAGGCACGGGGAATCTTGTGAAAACGGATGGCAAGATGAATGCAGCATGTTATCAGAAAATACTGGCAGACAATTTGCATTCTTCTGCACGAAAGCTGCCCATGGGATGCTCTTGGACTTTCCAGCATGACAATGACTCTAAGCACAAGGCCAAGTTGCCCCTCCAGTGGTTACAGCAGAAAAATGTGAAGGTTCTGGAGTGGCCATCACAATCTCCTGACCTTAATACCATCAAGACATTCTTGGGAGATCTCAAACATGCGGTTCATGAAAGATGACCAAAGACTTTGCATGACCTGGAGGCATTTTTCCAAGACTATTGAGCAGCTATACCACCTGCAAGAATTTGGGGCCACATAGAAAACTATTACAAAAGACTGCACGCTGTCATTGATGCTAAAGGGGGCAATACACAGTATTAAGAACAAGGGTATGCATTTTTTTCTTTGTTGCCATATTTTGTTTTATGATAGTGCTACGAAGGTAAAACAGCGACATACGTTTTTTTATAATTGTGACATAAATTTATTTAAATATTAGGAATTACTTTTGTAGGCTTCTCGTAGCCTACCTCAGTTTTAATGAGAACAAACATTTTAGATGATTTTTCCACCTAGCTAAATCAATGCACAACGTTTTAGACCATGAGTCTACTAGTTCAATTACTCAAATGTAAATCTAGACACAGCAAGGTACTTAAAATGGTTACTACAGTTTTGCCTTTGAAATGGACATGTATTTACCACGGGAATAATATAAATTCACTTTGCATGATTAATATTCTGTATTACACTAGTTTGGGCGTATACATTCCAGTTTAATATGGTTCACATCATAACATGTATTTTTGTTTATCATTTAATGTCTTTGCATTTGTCCAACACATTTGTTTTATTTGCTGGGGCTAGCACCACTGTTTGGCAAAAGGTTAAGACTTAATTTGACCCCTCTTTGATAAATTATAGGAATTTCTGCTCCAGAGAACAGGGTACAGTTACAGTAGGTAATTTGCCATGTCAATTCCTAGCTAACAATTTTTCCGTTGTAGTAATGTAGCCCGTTATTATTCCTATAACGTTTATATTGGTTTAATTAAAAACTGTTTTTCGTACTATTTAAATGCATTGTCATGTTGAACGAACTAATAAAAGGTTTGGTATAGTATCAATAACTGAGCTACGAACGGGTAGTAGAAGACGACCATGTCAAGATCAGATTTTCCTCTTGCAGCATCACTATCGAGTTTAAACACTGGTGTCCCAGAATCTACTCTGGGACACAGGTGAAAGCGTGACGCCCTCATTTCATTGGTCAGAAAAGCTATGCCGTGCCAAATGGGTATCTCCGCTTGCAAACGCTGTGAAATGTACTACCGCAGACTCTGATTTACAGTTACAGTTCAAGAAACATTTTTGTGACAAAACTCTGAGCATCAGTACTTACATTAGCAAGTGTTATTAATGAGTTGCATGATTCCAAATATCAAGCCGTTACAATTATGCAAATTTTTATACAACTACAAAAGTAATTCCAAGTTTGCAATACTTTTTTACAAGTTTGCAAAACGATTTCACAGTTGCAATAGTAATTCCAAGTTTGCAAATATTTTTTTTTACAAGTGTGCAACCTAATTTACAACTATAAAAAATGTATGTTGCTGATACAACTATAAAATCAGTAAACGCCAGAATCAGTAAACGACATCACAGAAGGAGTGGGTGGGTGTACAGGTACTGACGGTGTGGGAAATGAAAGCGTTGCTAAAGGGGATGAGTTATTAATGTTGGCAGAAGAAGGATTATGGGGTACAGTGGATGGTGAGGGTAGAGATAGGGACTATGGGGTGTAGGAGAGGAGGGCATACAGGACTGAACTCATCACTGAAGGTGGTAGATAAGCATGAGACTGATCTGTGTGATGGGTATCTAGCACAGGAATTGGTTAAATACAGTGCTAAAAAAAAGGAACACATAATCACCACAGTATAACACCAAGTCACTTAAACTTCAGGGATATCAATCTGTCCAGTTAGGAAGCATTAACGATTGTGAATCATTGTCACCTGTTCTCGTGCAAATGAAAGTGACAACAGGTGCACTGGAGAGGCAACAGTAAGACAACTCCCAAAAAGGAATGGTTTTGCAGGTGGTGGCAACAGACTATTGCTCTTGCACATGTGACAGACGTGAAAGAGTCTGGAGACGCCGTGGTGAACGTTATGCTGGCTGCAACATCGTCCAGTATGACCGGTTTGGCGTGGGTCAGTGATGGTCTAGGGAGACATATACTTGGAGGGTCACACAGACCTCCACATGCTAGCCAACGGTACCCTAATTGCTGTTAGGTACCATGATGAATTCCTCAGACCCATCAGACCATACACTGGTGCAGTGGGCCCTGGGTTCCTCCTGGTGCAGGACAATGCCTGGGCCTCATGTAGGCAGTTCCAGGGTGATGAAGGCATTGATGCCATTGACTGGCCATCACATTGCCGAGACCTGAATCCAATTGAGAACCACTGGGACGTTATGTTTCGGTGCATCTGAAGCAAGTAACACCACAGATGGTCCAGGAGTTCAATGATAACCTGATCCAGGTCTAGGAGATCTCCCAGGAGTCTCATCAGGAGCATACCCAGATGTTGTCGGGAGTGCATACAGGCAAATGGGGGCCATACACCTTACTGAGTCACATTATAAGTTGCCATGAAGAAATTCATGCAAGTTGGAACTGCCTGTGATTTCAAATGTTTACTTAGATTTTCAGCATGAGTTTGAATCCAGCTGTGAATCGTTTGGTGATTTTGTATTCCATTGACCATTGCTACGTCATTTTGTTCTCAATGAATTACACTTTGTACAGTGAACATTGTGATCTTTAATATATTTGTAATTTTTTTGAGCAGTGTAGTTGTCAATTTGTTGGGGTAATCTGAAGAGATTTCACACCATGCTCCCAGAAGTTGGATTGGCTTGATGGGTACTGATCTCCCTTTTTCAAGATCCCTTTTACCCTGTAAAAATCTCACACATTACTACTACCAAAGCACCCCCAGACCATCATATTGCCTCCACCATGACAGATGGTGTCAAGCATTAATTTGGTCTGCATCTCACGCATGTTCTTTGTGATCTTAACACCGCAATCTTAGATTTGTCTGTCCATTACACTTTTTTTTCCAATCCAAACCTTTGATGTTGAGATTACTGTTTTGCAGGTACTGTTTTGCGGGCACTCGCAAAACTCAACACTCAATGTATTTGTCCTCTTGAACAGTTGTGCACTGGGGCCTCCCACTCCACTGTCTATTCTGGTTAAAGCCAGTTTTGTGTTCTTTGTTTCTGGCCATTTTGAGTCTGTAATTGAACCCACAATTGCTGATGCTCCAGATACTCAACTAGTCTAACGCCTAGTCCTCACATACACTGGTATTTTGTAAAATGGGGGGGGGGGGGGGGGGGGGGTTCCATGCGTTTTGGTCGTCCACAAGCAAACAGTGTTTTTCGTTTTTAAAAACAGTGCTTGTTTGGACAAGATTTTCTTTCAGAACAAAAATCTGTTTTATCAGCACAACAGTTTTATGCTGTGCTAACATAATTGCAAAAGGGTTTTCTAATGATCAATTAGGCTTTTAAAATGATAAAGTTGGATTATCACACAGAACGTGCCATTGGAATACAGGACTAATGGTTGCTGATTATGGGCCTCTGTGTGCCTATTGTCATGGTTGTGGGACAGGACACAAGATGCAGAGAGGTGAAAGGTTTACATTTCTTTTTATATTAGTTGTATTATCCAACAAAATCAACAAAAGGAGAGATAAACCATGAACTGACATACACACAGCATGCACAATGATCCACACAAAGTGTGGGATTAACAAACTTTAAATATGATCCCCAATTAGAGGCAACGAAGTGCAGCTGCCTCTAAATGCAGCTGCCTCTAAATGGGTACAAACAAACAAAAAAAGCAGAGATACCTAGAGGCATCCTGCTGTCAGGTCCTGCCTATCACCCTCAGACCAACATAGAGATGGCTAGGGGGATCCCTACAGACAGGACTTGACAGTACCCCCCAAGCCGCGGACCAAAAGACCAGGAAAACCCCAGGGTAAGGGCAGGGCTTCGGTGCCGGTGCTGGTGGATGCTTCCGCCCAAGTGCAGGACGTGGAGCCGGGACAAGAGGAGGCTGCTAAAGGCATCCCTGCAGTCAGGTCCTGCCTATCACCCCAAGACCAACATAGAGATGGCTTGGTGCATCCCCATAGACCTGACACTTATGTAGATATTCCATATAAAATCCAGGTTTCCAGGTACAATAGTTATTTAGAACATTAACAATGTCTACACTGTATTTCTGTACACTGACCAATTGAAAGTTATTTTATTGGGCAAAAAAGGACATTTCCAAGTTACTCCAAACTTTTAAATGGTAGTGTACATACTCTCTTTTTCTTAAATTATTTATAATAAGTTATATGTAAGTGGAACTCTGTGGGATTGACTACTCAAAGTAAACATTAGCACATTCCCCCCGTAGATATGTCTTGGTTGCCAATCAATCTGAAAATATAAATTTGGTGTATGAATGTAATGCTACCTAGCCTACCAGAGGAACTCACTAAAAATGGTCATATAACTATAGTATAGACCTTAGAGGCTGTACAGAAAGAAGGAGCTTGTGGTAGAGGTTAGGAGGCAGTAGAACAATTTTAAAGTTATGATAAGTCCTATTCAATGTTACATGTCATGATATATTTTTGTGGAATATTTTGTGAGTAAGATTTTGTATGCGTGTTGTTTATTTTATTGGACATTCATGTAATCATGAGTGTTATAAAGTAGAGCATATCTTCATATCTGAGAGAAAGTGAACCCCTGGAAATGGACCTAAATGTAGAATATTAAACATGTTTTAACTGATGTGCCGACTACATCGGTCTAGCTGATCTGTACCCGTAGAGATGGAATCAGGTCTCATCTGTGTAGCCATACCATTATAGCTTCTATTCTAACAATAGAATAGAAGCTAGAACTTGTTTTCTCCCAGTTATGTTCTCTAACCACGTCTTGACCTCACTCTATAACCACTCAATCTACTGTAGTACCTCTGATTGACACAAGAGGTCATTAGTATATTACTTTTTAACCTTACATTTGGCCACACACAATTATGTTTCGTGGCCTCTAATTTAGCTCAATCTATGCACCAAATAAGCTATTTGGGCGTATACTGTGTCTAAAAATGTTTTAAGTATAGCCTTTTAACACACTTGGCTTTTAGAAACATAAAAGTTTAAACTTTCATTTACTGAGGCAGGTAGGGTGTTGCTGACATCGCAGGTCACTGCTGTTGTAATTATGTTTTTATGCCCAGGACCAACAGCTAGTAATCCTTAATCCTGCTCATGTCCTAAATCTGCACGCTTCTCTGCATCTCTGTTAACTATGGAATGAAGGGGATGGCCAAGAATGACTGGGCATAGGCAGTGGGTAGAAGGAACAACCGCAGAGGGCAGTCACATGATGTTGGTTACTGCTGTGACTCAACAATGTATGCGTGAGTGCTCACCCATGTGTGTGAGAGAGAGAGAAACAAGGAAAAAATAGGTAGGTGAGGGTTGTAAAAATAGTTATGTCCATAGAGATGGGAAAAAGTCTCATTTGTGTTTTCGTGTTATTGTAGCATCAGTTCCAACATGTCAGGGCAGTGAATTTTGTGATTTTGTGAATCATTCACTTTGTGATACTTTCTGATAACCTGGTTGGAGCTTTGATCACATGACCACCCAGGTCATTAGGAACGATCAAACAATATAGTTGTATATTCCTTCCAGTTGACTACATTAAAATGGGGAATGCCTTCAATAGCAACGTCCATTTAACAATGTGTTTTTTCCCTAGTTGTGTCATCTAACCATCTCTATGGTGTAATCTTATGTAGAACAACTACCTAGTCACCACTGCATGTGTGTGTCCCATTGCGGTTCTAAATAGTTTTAAACTCTTTCCAGTAGGAGGTGATGTAATCGTGCACGTTTTCTTGCCAGAGATATTCTGCATTGGTTTACAGATTATAAAGTGAAGATTCATCTAAAAACTGGTGGCAGGAAATGCTATGGCATATTAGGTTTTCATATCCGTATCCATCTACAGAAAATAAGTGGTTAATTCATCCTGCACTGTCATTCATTAAGAAGTTTTTGAATGCAGGAAAGGTCTTCAGAGCAGGAAGTATCAGCTGATTGTGTATAAGAAAACATTTCCTTCCTCCGGTTTAGCAAGTTTAGTCACTGTGTGTGTGTGTGGGTGTTTGTATATCTGTTTCTATACAGTCATGACCAAAAGTATTGGAACCCTTGCACTTTAATATTTTTCAAATAATGCCCCATTTGTCCTAGAAAACTGTTGAAATTCAAAAATATGTTGAAATACAAATGTATTCCTTTGGTTTACAGTTGAACAAAACCAAAACATCATAATAATTTCCAAAATCATAGCTTCTTCCAAAAAAATTATAAAGTGACAATAGACAATATTATTAGCACCTTCAGAGGGACACCCCATTCCTAAAATAGTTGTGACACTGTAAAATGTACATAGAAACAGAATGCAAAGAAGATATGTTTGATATGTTGCCTTTGTAGTATTTCCAATTAAACATAGGGATAAATGAATTGCAAATCACTGCATTCGGCATCCCAACTTTGGAAATGGTGTTGTAGTTCATTTGATTTCAGGCAGGTTATTGTCCTTCACTCCTGTGGTGATTTGCTTGTGCCTGACATGAAAACAGTAATTCAACCAATCATTCAACCAGGGTAGATGACTCATTATCCTGTTTTGTGTCACCATGTGTACTGAAAAGATCATTGAGAAAAGAAAGAAAACCAGAAAATAAGATTAGGTCAGAAAATATTGTAGCCAAGCAAGGCCAATCTCAAAGCTTCAAAGTTTAAGGCCAATGCTACTGTAGGCGACCTCCCTGTATTTGGCCACAAGGGAAAACCTGATGAAAGATCTCAGCAAAGTTGGAGAACGCACCTCAATCCACCGCCTCACAGAATGAAGGTGACCATAGGACACATGGTATGACAGATTCAACTCGCACCATCTGGTGCCGAAGGGGGTTGTATTGTAAGAGTCCGACTGCTGAGAGACAAAAAACCCTGACTGCAATTTACCAAAACACACCTGAACGTGTGACAATATGTCTGGGACAATATATTGAGACCCAATTTACAATTTATAAACATCATCTTAATGTTAATAGAAAACAAAATGATGCCTTCCCATGGAGGAGATTTAGTGGAGTATTTGGGTTGTTTGCTGCCTCTGGCACTGGGCACCTTGAACGTGGGCATGCCTTATGAAAGGCATTTTGGATCCCTTCAATGGTCTGGGAGAACTGGAGCAGTTTGCACACGTTTGGGTAAAACTGCTCGTATGGAGGTGCATGACTATGTACTCTTAGTCCAAGGGGTCAATAATTTTTTCAATGCCACTTCTATTTATGTTTGGATTTAAAAGTATTCACCCCCTTGGACTTTTCCAAATGTTATTGTGTTAAAACATGAAATCAGAAATTGATTTAATCTGAACTTTTTGCCACCGATCAACATAAAGTCTATAATGTCTGTAAAGTCTATAAAATCTATAACGTCTATAATGTTGAACAGAAAATAATTGATTGCATAGTATTTATTCCATTTACTATGAAACACCTAAATAGAGTGGCAGTGAAGGTTTCTGGAAGACAGTTATCCATGTCTTGAGCCACAGAGATATTAACTATTAGCGAAAGCTATATTACCTTAGAACATAAACATATTTTCTGTCAAGATTGCTAAATAATTTGTATTTCCACATATTGTTAATTAAATACAGTGATAAAAATATTTGCACATTATTGCTTTCTGTTTATATTTGCATTTTACAGCATCCCAAGTTTTTTGGAAATAGCGTTGTACAACACTGCCCCAAACACACAGCCAAACCCACACTGAAGTGGCATAAAACAATGGTTTATATCCTGTAGTCGTCCAGTCAAAATCTGGACCCCAATTAAATGTAAAATATGTAGAAAGAATTGAAAAAGTTTGCAAAGAATGAACCAAAATTCTATGTCCAGATGTGTAAAGCTGGGACAGAGTAGTTGAGATGAATAGACTTGTGGGTTTAATTGCTGCCAAAGGTGCCTCTAACAAATATTGACTAAGGGGGAGATATTTACTTAAAAAGGAATTTCTATTTATCATGTGTACAGGCTGTAATTGCACAAAATAACTAGTTCTTAATAATTAGCCTTTCTTAAAGCAATTCTAAAGGGCATATCTATAATATGAACACATTTTGCACATAGATTGGACACACTGGATATGTCTCATGCATATTCATACTTTGTTATATTTTACTTTGGGGAGAGTAATTTATTTATTTGTCTGAGTTTGTATTCACATTATTTCAACTTCTGTCTGGTTCTGTATTTATTATTGCAGACATGTCAGTGGTTTCTAAATATGTAAGCCATAACAGTTTACTTAACATATCACTGGCGCCTCCCTAACGTCCTAGAAATAGAAGATGTACAATAGGGGCATGAGAATACCCTGGTCTGGCCCTCTAAATAAACAATGTTCATGACAAACTATTCCAGAAAAAGTCGATATCAAACGTGTAGATATGGAACAGGGAAGAGTTAGTATGCAAATATTATTTCAATAACAAAAGAATACAAAATATATTTTGTTTAGCCTGACCAATTAGGAAAAAGCGTCCTTTTCTTTGTCACACAATAGGACCCTGTGTTCTGCATAAAGTATAGCCCAAATCTAGCAAGGAAATAGCTTTGATATTACTATTCTATGACACTAGATTGCTGCAACCACTAAACAAACACATCCCTCATATTTTTGTGCCAAACATCTTTTGGTAGTTTTTTATATCAGGAGCATAGGCTTCATTCAACTCATTCTGAGGGCCTGAGTTTTTTTGGATGACGGAAGGCAAACCGAAAAAGGTTGAAACCACTAATTTGATAACACAGTAACACATTGTGACATTGTCTTTGCCTTTAACTCCACTCACTGCTCTAGCCAGAAACCCAAATGTTTACATTATTACACAGTTCAAGGTCGCTACCCCCATTCGTTCCCAGAAGCACTATGACACGGTCAAACATTACGTATCTGCAGCTTGTAATGACGATAGTGAAAAATCCCTTCCTATCTCCATCTCGCTCTCTCTATCGCAGTCTGTAACTCTCTCGCTTTTCCCCATGCGCTCTTTCTCCTCTCATTCTTTCTCTCTCATTATCTTTCCATCTCTATCGCATTCTGTCTCTTTCTCTCGCTCTGTTTCGTTCTCTATTTCTCATTGTGCCCATGTTTGTTATTTTATTTCAAATTCTCTGTTTGTTTCTGAAACACACTGTCCCACATGTCTGTCCCCATTGGTCTTTCAACCTCGCTCACCCCTATTTCAAGCAATTATGTAACATAAATTGTCCCATTCATCTGCTAAGTCCATTCCATTTTACAGATTCCATCTCTGGCTTTTAATGGCTTTTTAAAATGCTGCACCCTTTTTGCTTATCATCTTTGCTGGTACCTTTACTGTTTTCAATGACAGTGTTTTAGTTAATCTGTGTTACTCTGGCTGATGTGTTTTGCTTAAGGTTTTTCTCACCAACATTGTTTTCTTGCACAGTAACTGATACTGGACCTGATGGAGGACTGTGTCAACACAGGTTCATCAGGCACCACCCCTTTCACTGCGGTGGTGTGGAGCCAGGCCACAAAAAAATGCAAAAGTCATTTAAAGGTTGTCCATGTGTTGTTGCAGCCCAGACATAATCTTCAAAGGCCCGCATGGAAAATATCTCATCCTCTACAGGTTCCAGAGAAGCATATCTGGATCCCATTCTGTTGTGTGAGGAAGGTCTGTGTTATGTAAGGACTAGTTTGCTCTCGCACCTGGCCCAATGTGCAGTTTGACATCAATGTACACATTTGTGTTGTAGTATTTACAGCACTATCCTTACTGTGCTTCCTTTCTCTAACTCTAACCCTGTCTCATAAGGGCAATGTTTGCTAGAGGCTAATGCAAATGTTCACTTCAGTGAAATATTTACTTAGTCATGCACTGATGCCAGTAGATTAAATGGACATTTTACTTAAACAGATTCACCCTTTAGGGAGTCCAGCTCTTTGAATCAAATTTGAATTTGAAAGTTAATTCTGAGGGAATTCATTTTCATCCGTCAGTTCTGTCAGTTCATTCTGAGGGAATTCATTTTCATCCGTCTGGTTTAGGCCCCTCAAAGACAAATTTCCCCCAAATAGATCTACAATAAACTCACTGAAATGTGAATATAAATTTTGGTTTCACACAAAAATGCATCATCATCATTTTAGTGTTCCAGTCCACTCATTCAGTCAGGCAATGAACTACATATACCAGCGACATTGATGTGTTACTTAATAGCATATTACCTGAAAAATCTTCCATGTTATTTGCCAGGGAAAATCTCCACTTTTGTTATATGTACAGCTTTGTCGCATGTGCTCTGCAAACTCTTCAAACTTCAAACTCATTGTAACCTCTCTCTGATATATGTCACAGACACTGTCACAGGTTTCCCACCAGTTCATTACGTAACCCCTTCCAAAACAAAACACATTTTAAGGTCCATTACAATATAGCATCTGACAGAAAATTGGGGCAAAGGGAAGTGATTGAATATAATGTGTCTGTTCTTCTACAGAAGATCTTTTACAAGCTGCTTGACTGTCCATTAAGACCTTGAGTAATTCAATAGACAAGGAACTCAGGATAGCACTGAAGTTAAGGCAGGCTCTGGTGCTTTGAAGGTAAAGGAGCAGTCATCAGGATCTTAATGCACCACACGCCCCAAAAAGCTGCAAGTCCGGGCTATATATAGAGCTCTATTAAGTCAAAGAGGGAAAATTATAGGTCAGGTCATCCGCTAAATAGAGTCCTTCAGAGCCCAGTACACACTGGTTTTATGGATGGTGTCTAGAGCCTTCTAGAGTGAAATGTAAAGTGTCATTTCGTCAGTGTTGTCACATGAAAAGATATAATCAAATATTTACAAAAATGTGAGGGGTGTACTCACTTTTGTGAGATACTGTATATACACGGATCAGACATAACATTATTACGACTGACAGGTGAAGTGGATTACACTGATCATCTCGTTATCATGGCACCTGTCAGTGGGTGGAATAAATTAGGCAACAAGTGAACATTCTGTCCTCAAAGTTGAAGCAGGAACAATGGGCAAGCGTAAGTATCTGAGCGCCTTTGACACGGACCAAATTGTGATAGCTAGATAACTGGGTCAGAGCATCTACAAAACTACAGCCCCTGTGGGGTGTTCCCAATCAGCAGTGGTCAGTACCTATCAAAAGTGGTCCAAGGAAGGAAAAGTGGTGAACCAGTGACAGGGTCATGGGCGGTCAAGGCACATTGATGCACGTGGGGAGCGAAGGCTTGCCTGTGTGGTCCGATCCAACAGACGAGCTACTGTAGCTCAAATTGCTGAAAAGGTTAATGCTGCTACTGATAGAATGGTGCCAGAACACACAGTGCATCACAGTTTGTTGTGTATGGGGCAGCATAGCCGCAGACCAGACAGTGTGCTCATGCTGACCCCTGTCCACTGCAGAAAGTGCCTACAATGGGCATATGAGCATCAAAACAGGACCACGGAGCAATGGAAGGAGGTGGCCTGATCTGCCCTTTCCTTTTACGTTACGTTGATGGCCGGGTTTGTGTGTGTTGCTTACCTGGAGAACACACAGCACCAGGAAGCACTATGGAAAGAAGGCAAGCCGGCGGAGGCAGTGTGATGCTTTGGGCAATGTTCTCTTTCTGCAGGATAATGCGCCCTACCACAAAGCAAAAAATGGTTCAGGAATGGTTTGAGGAACACAACAACGACTTCAAGGTGTTGACTTGGCATCCAAATTCCCCAGATCTCAATCTGTGGGATGTGCTGGACAAACATGTCTGATCCATGGAGGCCCTTACAGGACTTGAAGGATCTGCTGCTAACGTCTTGGTGCCAGATACCACAACACGCCTTCAGAGGTCTAGTGGACTCCATGCCTCGACGGGTCAGGGCTTTATTTGCAGCAAAAGGGGGGACCTACACAATATTAGCCAGGTGGTCATAATGTTATGGCTGATCAGTGTAGGTGTACAGTTGAGTTTAGCACATTACCAAAGGTTATGGGATAATTTAATGTCTTTTTTTGAGGGGCAAGTATATCTGTTGCGGTCATAGGTTGGTCTTCAGCTGCAATGATATGTATGAAAAACAGAAAGGGACAGCTGAAAATGTACTGGGGGGCTGTCTAACCTTTTTGGGGAGGTGTTGAGGAATTTAAGATAAATTACAAAATATTAGGTGTAAAGAGAACGTAATGCAATTATTATAATTTCTTTCAGAAATCAGCAGGTTTTACTATAACATTTCAAATAAAACTTTTGTCACATCAATATATACAGTACATATGGCAGTAGGCTATGCACAACTATTCTAAAATGTAATTGCTGGGAAAAACTTCAGCACAATGCAACAATTTAATTTTGAAATAGAAGAAAATATTGGTTGTACATATTATTCTGTAAATTATAGTGATTAAAGTCTGGGTTATTTTATGAAATATTGTATGTAAGTCAACTATCTATTGAGACAAAAATAAATCCTGTTTTACTATTAGAGACAATTTGTGTATGTATTTGGCTATAATAGATATTTTGCTTGATTTCATGACAATGATAGATTTACTTTTTCCTTAGTTTTGTTCCTGTTTTCAGAGGTAAATCATGGCAGGTCATCTTTACACCTTCATGACATTTGTTTGTTATAAACTTTATAAAGGCATATATGTAAAATTTCTACTTTACTACCAGCATAAAAACATCAAATGACCTGTTAAAATCTGCAGTTAATGTTTTAAGTTAAATGGCCAAAATTATATTTTTCTACAAAATGAATCAGTGGCCAACATATTCCCCATATAAACTTTCTCGCCCGGTCCTTGAATACATTTGCGTTGGCTTTAAATCTCCTTATTCTCACTTTAGACACTCAGTAATATCCTTCCTAACCTAAACCACCTTGAACTAAGTAGTACTATACCAGTCTCACTCGTTAATGGAAGACGAGGAGGAGACAATTGTTATTGTTTAGAGGCAGGATTCTACGCAGTGCTCCTTTATCTCAGCTTTTCCACAGATGGTATGGCTATGACCTGTGGCTTAGGCAGCTCATTATACTATGTTGCAACAAGTCATGCATCACAGCCACTCTTGTCATCATTTAGAAGGTACCATAACTCATGTACTGTATCCAAAACGTGTTTCAACCCAAACATGCTACTGGTACATGGTCTTGGTTACATCCTGTCATCTTTAATCCTTTTTGCGTGCTCACTCAGCCAGCCATTATAACCAGCTCTTGTACTGTAAGCCACCTGGCAGAAAGTCTGGCAGGCAGTTTAACTATAAATCAAACTCATCATGGGGCCAACGCCAGTTGTTACTAAGGTGTTACTGTAAACGAAATGGGATATTGGGTGTTGTACTGCTGTTTCCACCAGTGGGACACAGAATTGAATCCTTAATCTGCATAATGGCGCTCTGAAACTAGGCTGGTTGTAGTATAGGGCTTCCTAAAGCATGATGATAATTATATGACACCCATTAGAACTGTACTTGTATGATGACAGGCAATCCTTTAGAACTCCCTTGTCTGTAACTCAGCTTACAGGCATGAAACAGAATTGTAATTTGTGTCATGGTACTGCTAAAACAATGTTATATCAACACCTATGAAGCAACTTCTTACTCCCGGTCATTTAGCATAAGTATCCAGTAACAACATACAGTATTAACACAAAGGCTGATGCCTACTGATGATGTACTGTCACAGACAGTAAGTAGTGATGGGATACTTACAGGAAAGAAAGCAGGTCATTCATCCACAAAAAAGACAGAGAGCCAGTCAGTTTGGACTGGGGACACTTGGGGTTCATCATGGACCAGTGGCCTAATCAAATAGAGGGGGCAATTTGGAGGGTGAATAATACTGCATTTTCCTGCTCCAATAGGAAAATACACTGGCCTCTTCAGTTCAACCTTTCTAGTCTGACAGGGGATTTTGTATTTTATTTTTAACAGATGGGCTCCAAACAATACTCGAAAACTGAAAATATATTAGCCAGGATTAATTGCAGACACTTTCACATAATCTCACTGGGATGTATACATGTAACAAATGTACTGTTTGGCACAAAGCTCTTATTTACAATCAGACTTGATAGCTAAATGACAAATATTTGTTAATATTACAACCTTGGTTAAATTTGGTGATACAGTAACCAACTGTGGCTCATAACGCATCTCAAGACACTGCTACCTCTCAGCTTCCTATATGCCACTTATTAATATTCCTAATACCACAATTTCCGAGCATACAGTTGTGCTCATAAGTTCACATACCCTGGCAGAAATTGTGAAATTTTGGCATTGATTTTGAAATTATTATTTTTTTATTTAAGGATCGTGATCATATGAAGCCATTTATTACCACATAGTTCTTTTTAAATCATAATGATAACAGAAATCACCCAAATGGCCCTGATCAAAAGTTTACATACTCTTGAATGTTTGGCCTTGTTACAGGCACACAAGTTTTTTTTTTAAATTGCATTTAATGTCTGTGTATATATAGTGTATGAGTTTGTTAGCGCTCATGTGGATGCACTGTGCAGGAACAAAGTCATGGGGAGCAGAAAAGAAATGTCAAAAGACATGAGTAAAAAGGTAATGGAACTTAATAAAGATGGAAAAGGATATAAAAAGAAATCCAAAGCCTGGCAAATGCCAGTCAGTACTGTTCAATCACTGATTAAGATGTGGTAAATTCAGGGATCTCTTGATACCAAGCCAAGGTCAGGTAGACCAAGAAGGATTTCAGGCAAAACTGCCAGAAGAATTGTTCGGGATACAAAGAAAAACCCACAGGTAACCTTAAGAGAAATACAGGCTACAATGACCCTAAGCACAAGGCCAAGTTGACCCTCCAGTGGTTACAGCAGAAAAAGGTGAAGGTTCTGGAGTGGCCATCAGAGTCTCCTGACATTAATATCATCCAGCCACTCTGGGGAGACCTTTGATAATGGCTTTGGCCTCTTTTATGGATTATATTACGCCAGGAGCAACATAATCCCAATTTGAATTCAAAATAGATTTTAGGTTTGGATTCAAATCTTCTCAGTAAATGTGTACATAGACTATAATCCAACAGCATGTGGTTGCCAAATGGTTTAGTGCATATTATGACAATTAAGGATTCACTTTTATCAACATTAAAACATTAATCAACTATTGAATGTATTCTTGCTATGCCAATGCATACAAATAATATGTTGCATTATTATGATGTTTTCAACTTAGCATTCTTTTTCATAAAAAGCGCTATTAAGTCACTGAGCATTGGGCACTGTTGATTTGTGGTGGACTGATGTTCTTACTTATATTGTAGGCTGAACAGGGGTAAAAAAATGTAGACCTGGGAACGTTGCCATGGTTGACTACTGTTAGATAATCAATAATGTCACAGCACAGACAAGGTCATTTTGTACATAAAACGCTGCACAAATGTGTAGATTGCAGTGGGACAAGGAGAGCATGGTAACTCTTGGGTTATTGTGCATTGTGGATGAAATTTACAAAGTTATGTCAATAGACTTAACGATGCATTGTCTGCCATTGATGTTAATCACAGAATCACAGGTTATTAGGGCTCTGTACACAAACCAAAATTATATTCCCTGACACCCTTTTATTGCAGTATCTACAGAAGGTTTTCTACTAGTTATCTCAACTTTAGATTTATCTTAGAATTAGATTTTCTTCTGAAAGATACTGTATGTATGGTTTTTTAAGCGCCAGGAACTTTAGGAACTTTTTACTATTCATCCCACATTTTCATGCAAAAGTTGAATGGGCTGCCAAAAATACAAAGATAAAGGGGCTTCTTCAAAGAAAGACAGAATGTCACTAAAAGGTGAGAGGCTCAAATGTTAAGCTTCATTCACATCTGAATGAAACAAAAGCAAAATGTTTTCAAATCTTTAGAACGTCTTTTTGGCAGGCTGTGAAAAACTGTCCAACTGGGAAGTATTGATATTCCATCCATGGCGTAGTGGGTTTGTCCCAACAGGAAGTCACAATTTAGTCACTGGTACATCACTGAAAATATGTTTGCCTACACTTGTTTCATGGATGTACGTACGGATGTTGTCAAAACACTTTTACGATCGAGAAAGCACTATCAATCCCATTTGGCAGATGTGGTAGGCTAGAACTAATGGAAAATCAGTATGTTGATCCTGTGCTGTCCCCTGAGTCCACTAGCTGAAAAGGGATGTGCATGGGTTTTTGGAATATATCCAATCTTCCTTGTCTATTTGCTCCTGTTTAATTTTGTCTTAATAGAGTGAAAGTATAACACATATTTCTTTGAGTTGACTCCCACAAAGAATTACTGTATTTGAAATTTTTTCACAATTGTCCCAGTCTGAAGCTTCTCTCTTATCCTGATTGGTTGACAGAATTGAGATGTTGTTGTTGACACCAATCCATAACGAAAGATTAATATGTTGCAATGGCTACCAAACCAAGCAAATCACAGAAAGGCATTATATTACAGTTGTTTGTGGTTGCCATTTATACACTAGGGCTCTATTAAAATAAAGCATCATTGACTCATGAATAGATTGTAGATCAGCTTGGTTGAAGATGTGATCTGCATACTAAAATCGAAGTTTTGTAATGCAAACACTGTTCGTTAGTTCCAATGTGGCTCCAACTGGAAGCCTTTCCACTCACCAAACAAGTGATGCATTGGTGGCAATCCCGAAGGAAAATTCTGTGTGGTAAATCTACTTAATTGTTACTCTACAGAGGATGTTCAGAATGATGTTATAAATCCACAGACTGGCCCGGTTGTTTGAAAACTGTTGTAGACAACAATAGCTATGTTATTTGGGGGTAAACAGGAGGAAATTATGGATGTCACTGCAGGCCTTCCTCTTGTTCCCATTCTGTCAGGATCTTGCACAAACAAACAGTGAGTAGTTTGGTCTTGTTTTTTTCTTGCCCAGGGTTTACCTTACCCTGACCTGCATCACACAGATAGAGGTGAATTTGCGGATTTTTGGCGCAGACTGCCCCATCCCCTCTCTTGTCCCTATACTCTCCCTGGGGAGGAAGCCAAACCAGTGGGAGCTACAGCATGCCAGGAAATAGAAAGGACATTTGTGGGGGTGGAAGGATACGGATGGGGCTTTGAGAACATACCAAATGAAGATCATAATTATTTGGGAGAATCACTGTTGATTTAGGGAACTCAGAAGCACTCAGATGCACATACAATTAGGGGCAAAAGGTAAATATGATAGATGGGTATGGGACTCCTTCATTACAGGGTATTGTGGTATCAGACTATGCCCACTGGGCATAGATGTGAGTTCCATGCCTAGTGATTGAATGTAGTTGAGTTTAACATGAAATCAATAATATATATCACAATTTCATTGGTCTGGGGTAAATTAAAAGATGGGTGTTAAAAAAAAAAATGATCCCCTCAAATCCTCTCAGTTTTCCATGTTAAACTTAATTAAACCATTTCTTTCCTATTTAAAGGATGAGCTTTATGACTTGAGGAGATGAACATAAGGTTCACATTCATACTACATGACCACATACCAACACCATCCCACTAGGTGACTCCACAGCAACTCTGGATTTTACACCTGCTAAACTATTAGAAATCCTGTTTATTTTAGAAACTGTGTTAACTGTTTGACTATAAAGGTGTGTATATCATGGAAAGACAACATGACAGGGGAATCGTGTATGTCCAATACAAAGATTTGTCTAAATATGGTGATCATAGGCTTTTCCAATGGGGATCACACTTTTAGCCAATTTCATGGAGATGTCAGATAGCTAAGCTCATGCACACAGAGATACCCTTATTTTAACCTTATTTTCCTCCCCAAATTGCCATTCAGGCAAAGTTAGATCATAATAATATTAGATTACTTACCTTCAATCCTGGACAATTGCAACACCTTCCGTGTGAACTGTGAACTAACTGTGGACTAATGGATGTAGATAACTGCAAGGCAGTGGATTTACTGCAAAAATGTCAATAGTTTGCCATTTTTATATGATTACACAAAGTTAACTAATACATTTATTAAAATCTGTCCATTTATTTTTATAGAAAATGTGAAACTAGGACCTTTATTTCACCACTGTCACTGACTACTTCTAACCCCGTTCTGGTCTGTCAAGACGGCTTCCTAGGTACTCCTGGAACTCTTGCAATTTTGTGCTTCCAGGTTTAAAACAGAGACAATGACCAAGGAAAAAAAATTGGTCATTGTCTTGTACTGGTCATTTATACTTGTACTGTTCATTTATGAAAATGTGAATGAAATGGGCTGGAAGCAGGCACAGATGTTCAGACTGGTGTATTTCAAGGGGCAAAATCTTTACTATTCTACTAGCATAAAAATAAGCAAAACCAGTAGATATCTGCAGTTACTGTTTTAAGCTAATGTTTCAAATATAATTATTTTACTAAATTAATCTGAGTGACTGGCATTTATACAGTCTGTCTATTGGTTAGCATTGAATTGTAATCTCCTTAAAGTTGATTTAGACACTTAGGGTAACATGGCACGACACTGTGGCCCTACCCGGGGGAGGCCCTGAACAGGGCCCAACAGGCAGGAAATCAATCCACACATAATCACATAATAAAAGGCAAAAAAGCCTAAACATGGCTAACTAGTAAGGCTAAAACAAAATAGAGGCCTTAAAGGAGGCTTAACAAGGTACAGGGAATTGCAACACTAGTAACACAACTGGAGAGAAATGTTGTCTGAAGAGTTACATAAACCAATGGATTGTAAAGGAGAATGATGACAAACAAGTTTGTGTAATAATCCGTAGATGAATCTGTGTTGTGTTAGGAATGTCCGGGGGAACCACGTAGAGCAGGGGAATTGGGTGTGATGGGAGCATCAGCTTTGATGTTTTTCATTCCCGGGTGAAAAGACAGGATGAAACGGAAACGGGTAAAGAAACTTGTCCACCTGGTGTGGTTCGGGTTCAGCAGGTTCATACTCCAGATTCCGGGGGGTCAGAGAGAATGGGGAACGGTTCCGGAGCGCCCTCCACCCAGTGTCACCACTCCCCAACTTTACTGGCAGTAACTCCCGGTCGCCGACGTCGTAGTTGCATTTTGTGGGTGAGAGTTTCTATGAATAGGAAGCACAAGGGCACAACTTAGGCAGGTTACCTTGGCGCTGGGATAGGATGGCCCTCCTCCTTCTGAGGCGTCTACCTCCACGACAAAGGGTAAGGAGCGACCTGGGTGCTTCAGAAGTCGAGCAGAGGTGAACCATTCCTTCAATTGTCTGAAAGCCTCCTTTACAGCAGGTGTACACATCAGCTTCTGGGGCCCATCCTTCAGGAGTGACGTAAGAGGGAAGGCGATGGTGCTGTAGAAGTAGGCAAAGAACAGGATGCGCTGAAGCTCCTTGATGGTGTTTGGAACTGGCCATGACCTGACTGCCTCCACCTTATTTTCCTCCATGAGGACATCCTCCTCGCTTATTTGTTGGCCCTCCTGTGGGTCGTGATACATGGGAGGTATCTGAGTCTGGAGGGTAGCTATGGGAAATTCCACTGACATCGAGGCCCAAGGGATAGGCGGACAGGTCTTCCGGCAGGATGGGGACCAGGAAATGTTGGGATCATGTCATTTTAACCATGGAAGGCCTAGGATAACCTTTAGGACAGGTCCAGTGATGAGAAGGAAGGTGATGCCCTCTTGGTGATTGGAGTCAATGACTGGATTGGATGGTGGCAGTTATATGGGTAACCTTACCAGTCCCAACAGGTACATGGTCCAGGGCTTGGACGTGGAGAGGAGTAGTGAGTGGATGGATAGGGATATTCAAGTTGGAGGCCAAGGCCTGGTCTATAGAATTTCCGGCAGCAAAAGAGTTCACTAGGGCTGTGGAGACCAGATGGAAGGGCCAGCCAGCCATAAGGATATGTACTAGGAAAGTGGAGAGAGACGTATCGGGTATGTGGTAACCAGAGTGGTGAAGCACTGAAGCTACATTCTGTAATGAGGGTTTAATGGATGTGCTGGAAGCAGGTGCAAGTGATCGAAGTGGTATATCTAATGATGGGAAATACAGTTAGATAACTGACCCGCAGTCTATGGAGCCTGACACAAGGACTAATTACTGGCTTCAAATAGCTAACCACAAAGCAAAAGGCAAAAAGCCTAAACACGACTGATAAAAAACAAGAACAAGAACAAAAAAGATGAAGTAGGGTCAACAAGGTACAGGGAAAAGTACCACAACTTCAGACAAAGTAACATTACCTAAAGAGTAACATAAACCCGAAGGATTGTAAATGAGACTAATGACAAACAGATAAGAATAGTCCGGAGATGAAAAGAAGGGCATTGTATGGGGAACGCAGTAGAGCAGGGGAATTGGATGTGACATAAATGGTTAGCCAGTGGTCAAAATGCTGGGGAGTTCGATCGCTGAGGCTGAAAGGGGTGCGTCAAAAGGGACACAAATGTAACAAAAACAAACGAGTAAGTAAAACATAGCCAGCGGAGTTATGGAGGCAACTTGTCGACCAGGAGAGGAGCCTCAACAAGCTAGCAGCCTCCTGCCAGGGGGCTGCTAGATGGACATTTCAGCCCTCCACCCAGAGGCCACCCCGAACAATTTTTTGGGTGGAGCTATGGGGGCAGCTGGCTCAGAGGGTCGAGGAGAAGACAGAGCCGCTGAAGGCCGGCCCCGTCTGGCAATCCTCCTGTGCTGGCCCCACCCGGCGTCCCTGGGGGCAGCGTGCTCCCTGGCACAGACGTCCGGCTCTGCTCCCAGTCAGGAGCTCCTGCCTGCCATCATGCCCAGTCCGGTCTGGAGCTGCCGACTGTGTCGGTGCCACATAATGGTGTACATGGTTTTGTTTTGGCCGTTGTCCCTGTATCTAGCCTGTTCTGTTTGGTTTTCATCCTTTACTTGTACTTCTGTCGTTATTGCTTTCACCTGTGTCTTATCTCCTTATTTAGCCTTCCCCAGTTCTGTTCAGCCTTTGTTGGGTCATTGTGTGCCTCTTGCCTGCGGATGTTTTCTTGCCTGCCCTAGTTTACGTTCATTAAAGCCATTGTTGTTCCTTTAACTCTGCGCCTGGTGTTCTGCTTACCAAAACATGACAGTTATATTATCATGGGTCAAATTTCACATGCTACATACATTTTGCCCCCAAATGATTAGAGTAACACATGGGTTATTTTAACGGCTGCACTTGTTTAGTGCAACTTACATGAGCAATCATGGTTAGGTGCCTTGTTCAAGGGCACCACCTTTTTTTATATAATTAACCATTTACTCTCCCAACACTCTTGACCACTAGGTTTGACCATCTGCAGCCCTAATCCTTATCATTCACAAGCCCATTGTTATTGCATAAGATGCTTGACCTGAATTGTTGACCCGGATTTACAGTTTATACAGGAAATACTTTGCAATGTAGGCTTCTACACAAAGAAATGCAATAGGCCTTATGTTCACACACTTCAAAGGATTTCACTGTTATAATCTATAATCACAGGATAAAATGGAGAATCAAATGCATGGAAAAACACGGGAGGAACATTCTTTGAACAATTAGTAATGACATGCAAATCAAGCCAATAAGTCCATTGTATAGCAAAAACGAGAATAAACAATGTTCGGTACAGATCCAGTAGCTTTCACTGGTGTTCACCTTATAGTACTGAAATCCTATTACCTCTATCTAACAGTGGTCAGGCTGCAGCTTTTCAGTTACCCTAAATTGCCAAAGCCAACGCCTGGGTATGTTGTAAAGCTTTGGATTTCACTAAGACGATTAAGGCGTTGTTCTATATTAAGATAATGAGATCTGTTGGTCCTGAAACATACCCTTGACCCATTAACCATGTGTTACAAACATAAATCCAAATTAGAAAACTATTTTATTAACCTAAGGAAATATAGATTTAATATGCTCCTGAATCCACAGTTTGTGTATCAATTTTCTGGAATTGGAAAGAAAAGCTGCTACATTATGCAAAACTATGATGAACTATGATGTTTGTATTTTGCTACCGTTTCATCAAATAATAATTAGAAAAGATACAATCCATTTTATCATAAAATGAATGGTAGAGAATGGCAGTTTTCTGACTTTATTAACAATGGTTCATTTTAGCTCATTTATTGCGTAGACTGGGAATGTAAGTTCATTTTAGATTAGTAGAATTTGTAGAATTTGATTTTGAAAGGAAAACAATAGTTCTAACTGCTGTATCAATATATGAGAATTATGTACTGTCTTACTTGGCAAAATTTAAGGCATAACTTACAAAACTGGCTCTAAACTACTAAACCCCAAATGTAAAAAGCAGTGGCAACTCAGCTGCCACCAACTTTGAGACAGAACCTTACATTTCCTGGAGTAAAATAATTTCATGGGTTTTTGAAACATTGCATGGTTTCTTTCAAAACACCTCTTAATCAGGTTCTGGAAGCTCAACCGGAAAAGGTTGAAACTACTATTTAAAAATGTAAATGGAAGAACAATGACGGGTAATGTTTTTATTGTCAATGAACATGTACAAGTACAATACAAATGCAAATAAAAGATTTCAAACAAATTACAAGTGAAACTATTAAGAACAATGTATGTTACAAGTGGGATGTATAGATGTGCAATGAAGGCAAATTGAATGTGCAAGGTAGCAAGTGCAACTGAAATTCAGGGATAGCACCAATGAGGTTCCCGAGGTAGACATGTACATGTAACAACTGAAAGGAGTGCAACATAGTCCCTGAGGGACAGTACTAAGCAGTGGGTGGGTGGGTATGGTTAGTGTTTGGTACAGAGTTCAGCAGGGAAAGAAACTGTTCCTGATCCTGCTGGTGCGAGAACGACGAGACCTGTACCGCCTGCCTGATGAGTTTGTGGGATGGATGTGAAGGGTCCCTGAAAATGCTGCACACCCTATGCAGACACTGCTTGTGTTTTAGGTCTACGATGGCTGGGAACTGGGCACCAATGATGTGCTGGGTGGTCTTCACCAGTCGTTGCAAGGCCTCCCAGTCGGCCACGGAGCATCCACCCGCCACACCACACTGTCAGAATGTGTTTCTGAATACCATACTCCATTCAGTTTTAAAACCCTTGTGTACCTTATGTAACGGGTGTAGAACGGCCGATCAGTTGGCTCAGATAACATTTCAGTCAGTTAAGTCACTTGCTCCGAAACCTTGAAAAAGTTGTTTCCCTTGCTCAGTTTTTGTAGTACGATGGTAACAGTGTTTTGTGGGTGACAGTTGTCTTTGTACTATCACCCAGTGGGGGTGAAGGGGGACGGGGAGGTGGCGCGAAATTGTTACACATAACACTTACATTCATAACACCACATGTCTAGGTGCATGACATTCCATATTTTCATTAGACATTGTGATTTGTCTAATGAAATTATGAAAAGACATTTTCAGTGACATTGTGATTTGTCTAATGAAATTATGAAAATACATATTTTCAGTGACATTGTCATTGTGTTTTGAATATTTTTTATTGTTATAGCATTTCTCCATAATTGTTTTTTTCAGTTGAGAACATAAACAAATGCTTTTTAAAGCCATTTATTTGAATGCAACACAAAGTATTGTGTGTATAAGAGACCATTGCGGTGTCAGGTGAGTGGATTGTTTTCAGATTTCAGAGGCTGCTGATGCCACAACATTGTTATTGACACAACAAATACTATTAACAGATACATCTGGGTCAAAAGAGATTTAGTATTTCACATTATGTTTTACTAATTTGCATACTGGATGCAAATTAGCAAACATTTTGCAACACTAGGTCTCACAGGGTATTGGTATGGCTGAGGTATTTTACCAACTCAGCACTTCACATAATGGTGTACACTGTTTTAGAATTACAATTAATAAGACTTGCTGTGTGGGATTTATGAGAATTCCTAATTAGGATGTTCGTGTCTCTGAAGCATACTGTTACTAAACCTTAAGTGCAAAGTACTGGTGAATTAAAATAAAAAATAATAAACACTGATAAATTCAGATCTTTGTTTTTCTGTTGGCATATGGGTCCCATGTAGCTCACTTGGTAAGAGAATGACACTTGTAATACTAGGGTTGTGGGATTGGTAAAGCAACTGAAGAAAATGTATACACTTACTACTGTAGATCTCTCTAGAGATAAACATCTTCTTAATGAGGTGCATGTAAAACGTGGGTTGTGTTTAGGGATGAAAGTATATCAAGATGGTTTAATAATTCATTTTGGAACAGGTCATGTTGACATACAAAATAAGCTGCTAGCCTTTTAGGGGAATTTCAGCCCATTACTATTACAGCACGCAGTGTTAATGGACCACTTCTCTGAATCAATTATTGCCTAAATCGTGCCAAAGAACAAGCAATCTTTTCGAACGAACATTGTTTAGTCCCTGTCATCATGGTGATGCCAATGAAAAAAATACCATTTAGTCTGCATCAAACACGCAGCAGCATCAAATTACCACAGTCAGAGGAAAGCAATATAATCATATCTTGGAAAGATCTTGTTACTGGAATGCAATTGAAAGCGTGGGTGGTTGGCTGCAAACTTTAGGAAAACTTTCCAAATCTTAAGGCCGCAGCAAGCTTACAACGTGGAATAATGCTGGTCAACAAACATTGTTTAGCAGGACGGAGCAGGTCAGATTTTTTTGACTCTCTTTCACTCTACATCCACTAAGCAGGCCAGTGACCATTTCTGGTACTGTAGCTACTAGCCAACAAGATTCCAGGCACTTTTTCACCATAGCTTCAAAATGGCGTTTACAGGCCAGCATAGAAAGGTAGCTAAAATACAGGTTTAGTGAGTATGGTGTTCTATTATTTTGTGCTATTTTGTTGCAGTGTGTGAACCCTACAGGGATGGTCATTATTTTTGTATAAAACATTAAAATAAACTCATAAAATCCTTATATAAAACCCAATTCATAATAAATACCTTCCAAGTACACCAAGAAATTATACATTTTCATTGATCATTTCACAAGTGTTTAACTTAAAAGTCAGATTCTATGTGTTCCACTTGGAGGAGACCAGAACACGCCGCCACATGAGGGTGCACTAAAGGTGGGTGAGGTGGTGGTAACGTGGTCGTAAACAAGGAAGGAGGACAGACAACTCAACTACAGTTCAAAATGGGTTTATTGTTTGAATAGTAAGGTGTGAAAAGGGACTGAGCAGGCCCAAAGCAAAGAAAGCATAAGCCAAAAGAAAAACTACCTACCTAGTCTATAGAGAACCACATGTTTCTCTAGCTAAAATAAATACGGGGTGTGGGCCACGCAGGTCTTACCTAGGGTATATAGACAGAGGTTCTACAGGGGTAGATGTATGCCCTTGGGCCTCTTGCCTAGACACTCCCAAGGTGCTATACCCTTTGCCCTGGGACAACCAAGGAGCAACAAGCAGAAGTGAGAGTTAACAGAAAAACAGGTACGTTTACCGGACTGGGCACCCCCCACAATGACAGAAGACCTGAACAAACCACAAACATACAGGTGGTGGTCATAAAATTAGAATATCATCAAAAAATTGATTTATTTCAGTAATTCCATTCAAAAAGTTAAACTTGTATATATTGTATACATTCACTCCACACAGATTGATATACACTCACCTAAAGGATTATTAGGAATAATAAACACCTGTTCAATTTCTCATTAATGCAGTTATCTAATCAACCAATCACATGGCAGTTGCTTCAATGCATTTAGGGGTGTGGTCCTGGTCAAGACAATCTCCTGAACTCCAAACTGAATGTCAGAATGGGATTTAAGCAATTTTGAGCGTGGCATGGTTGTTGGTGCCAGACGGGCCAGTCTGAGTATTTCACAATCTGCTCAGTTACTGGGATTTTCATGCACAACCATTTCTAGGGTTTACAAAAATGGTGTGAAAAGGGAAAAACATCCAGTATGCGGCAGTCCTGTGGGCGAAAATGCCTTGTTGATGCTAGAGGTCAGAGGAGAATGGGCCGACTGATTCAAACTGATAGAAGAGCAACTTTGACTGAAATAACCACTCGTTACAACCGAGGTATGCAGCAAAGCATTTGTGAAGCCATAACACGCACAACCTTGAGGCGGATGGGCTACAACAGCAGAAAACCCCATTGGGTACCACTCATCTCCACTACAAATAGGAAAAAGAGGCGACAATTTGCACGAGCTCACATAAATTGGACAGTTGAAGACTGGAAGAATGTTGCCTGGTCTGATGAGTCTCGATTTCTGTGGAGACATTCAGATGGTAGAGTCAGAATTTGGTGTAAACAGAATGAGAACATGGAACCATCATGCCTTGTTACCACTGTGCAGGCTGGTGGTGGTGGTGTAATGGTGTGGGGGATGTTTTCTTGGCACACTTTAGGCCACTTAGTGCCAATTGGGCATCGTTTAAATGCCACGGCCTACCTGAGCATTGTTTCTGACCATGTCAATCCCTTTATGACCACCGTGTACCCATCCTCTGAAGGCTACTTCCAGCAGGATAATGCACGATGTCACAAAGCTCGAATCATTTCAAATTGGTTTCTTAAACATGACAATGAGTTCACTGTACTGAAATGGCCCCCACAGTCACCAGATCTCAACCCAATAGAGCATCTTTGGGATGTGGTGGAATGGGAGCTTCGTGCCCTGGATGTGCATCCCACAAATCTCCATCAACTGCAAGATGCTATCCTATCAATATGGGCCAAAATTTCTAAAGAATGCTTTCAGCACCTTGTTGAATCAATGCCACGTAGAATTAAGGCAGTTCTGAAGGCGAAAGGGGTGTGTAGACTTTTAATATCCACTGTACCTCGTGCTTAACAGGTTAACAGGGCTGGGAAACGTAACACTCCAGCATGTGCCATCAAATCCCTGCAAATTAACATTAATATTTTTCTTTCCATCTCTGACTTTTACCGATAACAGCTGATTAGAGTACACTCACTACAAAGCTGTGCGGTTGTTTCAGCTAACTTTCATAAAATGTATGCGCTGAATGTATGTTGCTCTGGCTAACCGCATCTGCTAAATGACTGAAATGTAAATATAACAATTATGCAGACAAGTAATTTGCAGTCAGAAACATCTGAAATGGCAATAGTACTTCACTCTATTTTAATGCTGAAACCCCTACTCTTTTACTGCCCAAGGGTTGATCTATCTTATATTACCCCAAAAAACGGATGCATACTTCGAAAATCCAAAATAAATAGTTGCAATATAACCGTAAACAGTTTAATTTATGGCTTACAATTATGTAGCTACTGAAAACTGTAGCTAGCAAAGTTGTTGTCTAATCAAAACAAATTCTAATGCATAATTTGTTTTGACTGTGACAAGATTCAAATGCAGAACATCTTGTTTGGCAGTCTGTGTCTCTAACCACTACTCTACAACTTGTTAAAATTATATTCTGAACTATTAAGGGCAGTTGGACTGTTAAACCGTATACTGAATATTTACTGAGCAACCTTCTAAAATGTGTTATTTTCCTGAGTATGACTCCACTTGTTGTATCAATAAAACATTTGCTAACTATCAGACAATGGTTTGTGTGTTAATAATACCTTTATTTACGTGATTATTCACCATTTCACTAAAGATTGTGAAGAATAATGGACACTATTTTTCACTAAAGATTGTGAAGAATATTTAGTAATGGACAAATACGATCAGTGAAAAACACCTTTATGAAAGTTAAGTTGCGCCTGTTTGGCTAATTACTATCTATGTGCGCAGCCATTTTTGTTTACATCGCAATGGATTCTGGAACCAAAGATCTCTGCGACCAAAATGGTTGAACAAGACCATTCACCAATCTGACCGGAAGTTCAAATCTTGATTACCTTCCTGTCTCTTAGTCACTCATCCTGTCACCTGTGTCTGACTTTGTTTGATAAACAAACTTTAGCAGACAAGTTGAAAATTGTGAAAAATCACATGTGCAACAGACCAGACAGCATTTAATCTTAAACTGATAAGTATTTTTCTTTACTGGAAGGCAACAAAGGTAGGTACAATTTTCCAGTCTACAATTGGTCATTTGCTATGTCAATAAAAACAAAATATAATGTGATTGAACAAAATAGTAAGGTAGACAATAATTGGCAATGGGGATCGTAACATTTTATGTTGCTAATAATCACAAAACATTGACAACTTGATAAAATTATTATTTGGTACAAGTAGATGTCGAAATTGCTGCTGACCAGAGGCCTTTTTTGCTGGCCTAGTGATTTCAGAATCAGAAAATTAAATGTTAATTACTGCTATATGTATATTCGTATTTAAGTTCGTTCACACCAGTCTATTGACGTAATGTCATTGCTCCTCTCTCCCTCAGTTTCATCGTTTCTAGTGCAGCTCTAATAAATCTTTTATCCAATCAGATTTTCCACATGTACTGTTTCCGGGTGAAAATCTACCCTCAGGCCTACAGAATTTCGAGTGAATCCCATCTGCTGTTGAAGCTTATGATGTTGTTGACTGTCATATTCTTCAATCAATCAGATTTCGAGTTTCCCATGTTGTATTCTTTGACACGCAGCAGCCTAATTGCCTGTGCATTTTTCAGGTGGTGTGATCGCTGAGTCAGCTACCTAACTGTCATGGTGCGGTGAGCAGCAGCGCCACCGTGCCATATTTCCACAAGTTCCCATATTCTCACGAACACATCCCGGACTGTCACATGTTTCCCATCTTCCACACCAGGTCCCAATCTAGCTCGTTTGTATGTGTATATATGTTTCCCCTCTGCTCCCCACATTGTGGATCATTGTTGCTGTCGCTGTCATTGTTGCTGTGTGCGCGCGCATTTAATCTGTGAGTGTTATTGAATGTACTGTTTGAATGTTAATTGTTAAGACGCATGTTGCGCACTTTTATTTCATTCAGTCATTAGTATTGTTTTTCCGTTCGTGTTTGGTTTGTTTGTTGTTTTAATAAATCCCACGAACGAGAGTACTGCCTGCGCCTGGTTCCCTCCAACACTACACCTTGACAAGTTGTTACAGAATGATCCACCAAACCTGGAACGAGCAGGCAGTCCCTCCAGAGAGGGTATATACCTGGAGGGGCGATTGGGGGTCTGACTCCCTCTCCTCAGATGATGACGAAGCGGTCTATGAGAGAGTGGAGGAGGATCCCCTTGGGGAGCAGTGCTGGGGGTTGCCCCAAGACGGGTTCGGGGTGCCGCTGTGGGGCATGGACCAGTATGGAGTGGTCAAGCCCCTCACCAAAGAGCAAGGGGAGCTGGTGAAGGGTCTCCTGCAGGACATGCAGGAGGCAGGAAGGACAGGACGCAGGCGAGGCCGGAGGAAGAAGAGGGCGAGGTGCCCAACGCTTGGTCCGAGGTCCCCCCAGGAAAATTTTAGGGGGGGGCTGAGTGGGTGCCCGGGGGAAGTCCCGACGGCGCCCCCTCTATGTCCGGTGCCTCCTCGACCCCATGCAGGCTGGCCAGGCTGTAGGCTGGCAATTAGGCGCACACCGCTTCCTGCTCCGCGGCCTTCCGCCGCCCCTGTCCCTGCGCCACAGCGCCGATTGCCCACTGCTGCTTTGGAGCAGCAGCCAGCGCCTCCTACCTGCCAGCAGCGGCAGTCAGCGCCCCCTGCTGCATTGGAGCAGCAGCCAGCGCCTCCTACCTGCCAGCAGCGGCAGTCAGCGCCCCCTGCTGCATTGGAGCAGCAGCCAGCGCCTCCTACCTGCCAGCAGCGGCAGTCAGCGCCCCCTGCTGCTTTGGAGCAGCAGCCAGTGCCTCCTACCTGCCAGCAGCGGCAGTCAGCGCCCCCTGCTGCATTGGAGCAGCAGCCAGCGCCTCCTTCCTGCCAGTGGCAGCGGCCTGCACCGCCTGAGGCCGAGGAGGAGTGGCCTGCACCGCCTGAGGCCGAGGAGGAGTGGCCTGCACCGCCTGAGGCCGAGGAGGAGTGGCCTGCACCGCCTGAGGCCGAGGAGGAGTGGCCTGCACCGCCTGAGGCCGAGGAGGAGTGGCCTGCACCGCCTGAGGCCGAGGAGGAGTGGCCTGCACCGCCTGAGCTTGCCGGGGTTTGGCTGCCACCGCCCTCTCCTGTCCCGGCCGCCCCGGCGCCTCATTCGGCTCTTCCGGCTACCGACCCTCCTTCGGCTCTTCCGGCTACCGACCCTCCTTCGGCTCTCCCGGCTACCGACCCTCCTTCGGCTCTCCCGGCTACCGACCCTCCTTCGGCTCTCCCGGCTACCGACCCTCCTTCGGCTCTCCCGGCTACCGACCCTCCTTCGGCTCTCCCGGCTACCGACCCTCCTTCGGCTCTCCCGGCTACCGACCCTCCTTCGGCTCTCCCGGCTACCGACCCTCCTTCGGCTCTCCCGGCTACCGACCCTCCGCCGGCCACCGACCCTCCGTCGGCTCTCCCGACTACCGACCCTCCGCCGGCCACCGACCCTCCGTCGGCTCTCCCGGCTACCGACCCTCCGCCGGCCACCGACCCTCCGTCGGCTCTCCCGGCTACCGACCCTCCGCCGGCCACCGACCCTCCGTCGGCTCTCCCGGCTACCGACCCTCCGCCGGCCACCGACCCTCCGTCGGCTCTCCCGGCCTCTGACCCTCCGCCGGCCACCGACCCTCCGTCGGCTCTCCCGGCCTCTGACCCTCCGCCGGCCACCGACCCTCCGTCGGCTCTCCCGGCCTCTGACCCTCCGACGGCCACCGACCCTCCGTCGGCTCTCCCGGCCTCTGACCCTCCGCCGGCCACCGACCCTCCGTCGGCTCTCCCGGCCTCTGACCCTCCGCCGGCCACCGACCCTCCGTCGGCTCTCCCGGCTCCTGACCCTCCGCCGGCTCCTGATCTTCGGCCGGTTCTGCCTCCCCGGCCTGTCCCGACGGCTCCGCCACCCTGGTTAGTCTCGGCTGTTCCGCCCCCTCGGCGGGTTTGTGCCGATGGGGGTACTGTGCTGCCCCGCCCCCCCTCCCTTGGGCTGGGGTTCGTCTTGGCCCGTCCGGTGGCCGGGCCTTTGGGGGGGGGGTACTGTCATGGTGCAGTGAGCAGCAGCGCCACCGTGCCATATTTCCACAAGTTCCCATATTCTCACGAACACATCCCGGACTGTCACATGTTTCCCATCTTCCACACCAGGTCCCAATCTAGCTCGTTTGTATGTGTATATGTTTCCCCTCTGCTCCCCACATTGTGGATCATTGTTGCTGTCGCTGTCATTGTTGCTGTGTGTGCGCATTTAATCGGTGAGTGTTATTGAATGTACTGTTTGAATGTTAATTGTTAAGACGCATGTTGCGCACTTTTATTTCATTCAGTCATTAGTATTGTTTTTCCGTTCGTGTTTGGTTTGTTTGTTGTTTTAATAAATCCCACGAACGAGAGTACTGCCTGCGCCTGGTTCCCTCCAACACTACACCTTGACAAGTTGTTACACTAACTGAGATAAAACTAGTTAGGACATAATGTAGGAACATCTAATATTAATTTTATATTGTGACGTTTGGATTATTAGATGTAGTGCTTCCCTTTAGATTTTTTTTTTCAGACTTCTACTTAGCCCTGTTGTTTTTAAACGCACAATGCAGAAGAAATTGATTTGGTGGCAGATTTACTGGAAAAGCCTTTTTCAAGGAAATTTCGAAATTGTGAGGAAGGGTTGACCAACCCCCCCAGCTAGCAGCCCTGTCCCATTCATGGAAAGGATTTGTTTGGCCCGTCCAATACATTTGTTCTGGTTATGGGCCTGTATCTACTCGACAGGTAAGCAGGTTAATACATTATATACATTTGGCAGCAACAATAAGACATCTGACTTTCCTATGTTGCCTTCAAAATAAAGGTCTGTTGTGTCTATAGTCTATATTTTGTAGGCTACATTTTCAAAGGAACATCTGTGGGAAATTATAAACAAAACAAAATTACATCAATAATACTTTACATAAGATTAAGAATATTATAAGGTGGAGCACACTGAGAAATGGTTAGAGCTAAAGTAAGTTCATGTAAATAACATTATCTAATATAAAATTTTTTTGATGTTATTGTTATTAATTTGCTTGTGCTCATTAGCTATGGAGAGGGATTATGTAATAAATCCAACCACACTGTTTTCCATCCCCCCCACTGTAATGTACAATTGATACTTTTTGCAGAAAAACTCTTCAGTGCCGCAATGAGTTACAACTAACTTTAATTTCATAAATGCACATAAATAGTAACACCTGGGATTGGGCATTCCAAAACCAACAGGTAAGTAGCCACAGTAAATCAGTCCACACAAATGGTAAGTCCCTCCAGGGAATAGTATACCCAGAAAACAAACTGCATTCACAAAGATAAATACATAAATATTCATCAAAACCTCACAACACACATTCACCTACACACCTATTTAACTCAAAGGCACAGCCAAAGTTCCACCACAATTCTCACATTAGTAAATAAGGGAAGCTACATGCTATGCTTCTACTCCCTGCTTATACCCGTCCTTTTAAGCATTCGTTATAGACAGGACTCACTTAGCCTCCTCCTGGCAGCTGGTTACCTCCCTCCCTGATGATACAAAACATAAAATTACAAACAACAATAATATTGAGGATAAAATATCCTGTACTGGTCGCGGATCCCCACGGCCAGTACAGATAAAAGCGTCTCTGCCAGTCTTTATAGTGCTGATCACCGCACCCAAGAATGTACACTTTTGGGAAACCGGCAGTGCCCCTACGTCCCTGTTCCGATTCCCAATCGACCTGGTGGAGTTGTCGTTCGCTAGACTCCACCGACTGCACTCTGCCTTGCCTCCCTGCTCGCCATCTGTCAGGGGCAGACACGGTTACTGAGTGACACACCCACTTTCACCCTGTAACACACTCTTACATGAGTACAGTAGGTTACAGAATGATTGCGTACCTTTCTATTATACTTAGCAAGCGTTGAGCATGGCATCACGTCCACTGTTCTGATCGCTCCTCAGAAGTTTCCATCCGACCTCCTCACACACCTCCGACCTCTCTCTGCATTCCCCCCGTCCCCGTTCTGTTCCTGGTCATCCGCTTTATCAGTCCTTGGGCCAATCAAAGTCCATCTGCACTAATCATCAGCTACCAGGCACCTGCCACTACGCAATCGCTGTCACGTAGTATTCCAGCCCACAGGTAATTGTCAGTTTGGACAGCCTGCCAACCACACAAACATTGAGCATAAACAGGCACGGTATAGATTACAGTTCCAATCTCCCACATACGACAATCCCCTCCCCCTTTTAACTAGTCGTCCCCAACCACTTACCCCACTAGCGATACTGCATCGGCTGGTCCCCTTGAGTACATCGTCCAGACCGACACGGCACGGAAGTTGGAGGTACTCGGGAACATCCCCCAAGACTGGGCTTGGGGGCCTATCACCCTGATTGACTAGTTCGACCCCCCTCGCCCCCTGTTGCTATACCCCCGTACAGCCCTGGGTGCCCCCCTGGACGATAAGGCCTCACTGGCCAATAATCCAGTTGCTTCAGGGGCAGCTATGTGGGGATGTCACCAGAGATGGGGACAAGTCACACATGGTCAAGTCCAAGCAAGTCTCAAGTCTTAACCATCAAGTCTCGAGTCAAGTCTCAAGTCACAGTTCAGATAAATCAAGCAAGTCAAGTCAAGGGTTCACCCTAAGCAAGTCAAGTCGAGTCCTTATAAGTCAAGTCACAGTACTAAAGAGATGAACACACACACACACACACACACTGTCCTCTGTTTCTGACGTGCTCGGCGCGAAGCTCGATTTCAAAATCAAATATTTTTCTCCTCCGCGGTATAATTTTTTTTTGGGGGGACGAAGCGGAGGGATTTTGATTCAGCCTGAAGAGGTTGTATTCGCTTTAACAACCGCCTCGCTATACCTTATCCTGCTTATTACATGGCTACCTACCAAATAAATCAATAATTTGACACAAAATATTGATTTCAAAAGGAATTTATTGATTTCAAAAGGAATTTATTGATTTCAAAATGATTGTATTGCTTCCTCTAAAGAAAATAGTCAGTTCCGTCTCTGGTTAGAATCCTGCTGCGTCCATAGCAACGCGCTGTTTTTCATGGCAACGGTCTGTTATCAAGAAATAACACTCATTCTGCACTGGAATTCAGCCAATCCATGTAATAAGGGCTAATAATAACAACCTTATAAACTAATTATTGTGACTGAAAAACTGCCTAATATGTAATTATTCTTGTCTGTATGAGTAAAAAAAATAAACTCTTCGAAATGTTTAGGTGCTAGTAATCACATCGGCGCCTCCTTACCTTTCCTTGTGGCTCTTAAAATGACGAATGAAATTTGACGTTGTTGCATATTTTGCACCTGGCAAATCTTTTTTTATTCACACGGTCCAGTTCAAAGTCCTTGTATCCAAACGATACTATTTGTGGAGCTCGACTAACGTTACTGTCTGCCATGTTTGGCGCGGTTTGAATTGTGCAGCGTTAAAGGCACATACGCTGATTAGTGGTGCTGATGTCACAACATATAAAATAATTTTATTACTGTTTGTTTATTATACGTTCAAGTCATTGTCTAGTCCTCCACTTCAAGTCAAGTCTCAAGTAACTTGTTCTCAAGTCAAAGTCAAGTCAAGTCATTTTCATACTTTAATCAATCAAGTCACAAGTCCTGAAAATTGTGACTGAGTCGAGTCAAGTCATGTGACTCGAGTCCCCCACCTCTGGATGTCACACCCCCACCCCCGGCGTCACCTGGCCGACCCACCTCCACCTGCCCTCGGGCCGGATCACATACACCAGTAAGCCATCCACCTGCAAGAACACGACGAATGGGTCTGGTCCCCAATATGGCCCCAACTTACCCCGGCCCCTCCTATGGAAATTCTCTTCTGGGAGCAATGGGAGGGTCTGGGCCCTCTGGTCATAACGCTTCTTATCCCACCCCTGCCGCAGATGACTCTGGCGGCAATCCTGCTGGAAGGCATGGACCAGCTGTTGGTGGTGTCTTCGCACCCACCCATCCAGGTAACTGGCACCGGTTTGGGGGTAACTCCATTGTTCAAATCTATAGGCAGCCTAGCATGTCGTCCAAACAGAATATAGAAGGGGGTCAGGTCAGTGCAACTATGCAGGGTATTGTTATAAGCCTGTAAGAGCTCTGGCAACCGCTCGACCCAACGCTCCTGTCCAGATCCATCTATGTTATTTAACAGCCCCAACAGAGTTTGATTGAGGCGTTCACATGCCCCATTTCCTTGGGAGCGGTAAGGGGTAGTATGAATCTTTATGGCCCCATATTCCTGACACAGCTGCCGAAACATTTCTTATTCGAATGCTGCCCCCTGGTCTGTCAGGATACATTCTGGGCACCCCAAGGGCTGTATCAGGTGACTCCGGACCATTCTTGCTGTAGTGATGGCTGTCTGATCTCTCGTCGGAACTGCGACTGGGTAACGAGAAAAAAGGTCAGTCAAGTATATTAGGGTATGCATCCCCCGGCCTCCATATAGACAGATAGTCCAGTGCCACCACCTCCCAGGGGTAATGAGTCACAATAGGTTGCAGTGGGTCTTTAACCGTAGGACCTGCTCGTCCCATGGCACACTGGGGGCAATCCTCTAGCCACCTATGTAGATCTTGCCCCATCCCATCCCAGTAAAACATGACCTGCATGGCTGATAGTAAACGTTGGCCCATGGCATGGCAAAAAGCTTGGTGGTATTGCTCACACAAAGCCTGGCGTCCATCTCGTGGGACCACAACTGGTCCTTGCCCGGTCATGGCTGAGTCAAAACCCCATCCTGTAGCTGTAGCCGATCCCAATCCTTCATAAGGCGTTGTCCTGCCCGTGTTAAGAGTCCGTTGCGCCGCCGGGCTGGGCCATCCCCCTTCCGCCTTCCACTTGCGAAATTTGGACAGGTCCTCATCCGTCTCCTGCTTGGCCCCCCAGTCAGTAATTTCTGTCTCCTCCTGTCGTGGGTCCAATTCGCCATCCAGTTCTCCAAGCAGCGTGGCTTGGGTAGCCTGGACCTCCTCTCCAGGGTGGTACCATCTGACCAGATGGTAGCTGGGGCTGTTAAAAATCCAGTTGGGCATGTGGGCACTCACGTAGCATGTGTCCTACCTTCCCACACTTTAGGCAGATAGGTCGTCCTTGTTCATCCCACCTTGGGCTTCGCCGCGCTAAATGGGGCCATCGGACTGGGTGCCTGCCTGGCCCTAACCCCCCGGGAGGTCCACATCCTCGGGTTACTTCTGGTGGAGGCGTACTTTGCCACTGTCTCAGCCCTACCATGAGAGAGAATTTGAAGTCTGTTAGTTGTTTTGTTACCTCGCCCAGTAGTTCATTTTTAAGGCTTTCTCTCATCTCCTGCATTGTCAGTTCTATAAGCACGGGTGTTGACTGGGCTACTGGGGTCAATAGGGGTGGCCGCGGATAGGCCCAACAAGCCCTCCACAGGTCGACCCTCCAGTCTCTTATCTCCCTCCTCCTCCACATCCTTGGCCTCTGCGCGCAGTGCAATAAACGTTGTGGCAGGTGTGTGTCGTAACAGTCGTTGTAATTCCTCCTGCACCGGTCCTAGTTGCAGCTCAAGGATCAACTGGTTTCAGCCCAACACCTTCATCAGCCTGCTGCCTACAGGTGACAAATCTTGACCTTAGTTGTACCACGGTTACCCGTCTACCATATAAAGCCTGTAGTGCTGTGAATATTTTACCAGCTGTATCCCTCTCTGTAAACACAAGGAGGGACACTTTCCCATTTAGCTTCCCCACTCAGGGCAATTAAAACAAAATCAACCTGTTGATTTTCATTAAACTGTTGGGCACGTACATAGGTCTCCATCTGTGACTGCCACTCCATTAAAATACTTGGACCATTCTTCCCTGGAAATTTGGGCACCCAGGGACCACCCACAAACCAGGGTACCATAAGCATATTTACCGGCCTCTCCTCATCTGCCATGTGAAAGTAAGATATCCTGCCGACAATGCCAAAAATGTCACGGGCAAGTTCCACCAAGCGAGATCTCCCAGGCTCACAGATAACGCGTCCCCGCCTCGTCCTGCAGCACCCTCTCCTCCTGGCCTCAGCGGCGCCCTCTCCGGTCCCGGCCTCAGCGGTGCCCTCTCCGGTCCCGGCCTCAGCGGTGCCCTCTCCAGTCTGTCCCGGCCACTTCGCTGGCTCTTCCGGCTCCTGTCCCTCCGCCAGCTCCTGCCCCTGAGCCGGCTCCTGCCCCTCCGCCAGCTCTCCCGGCTCCTGCCCCTCCGCCGGCTCTCCTGTCTCCTGCTCCTCCGCCGGCTCTCGACTCTCCGCCGGCTCTCCCATCTCCTGACCCTCCGCCGGCTCTCGACCCTCCGCCGGCTCCGCCTCCCCGGCCTGTCCCGGCGGCTCCGGGTGCTGAGCCTCTGCCTGTCCGGGTGTCGTTGTCCCGCCCCCCCGCCCGTGGGGTTGTTCCCGGTCTTGCGGTCGGGAGCCCGCGCCTTTGGGGGGGGGGTACTGTCATGTCCTGGCTATGCCCCTAGCCATCTCTGCGCTGGGCTGGGGGCATAGTCAGGACAAGACAGGAGGTGACACCTCTAGCCACCTCCAATCCTTTTAGTCTCCCCAATTGGAGGCAGGTGTTGGTCGTTGCCACCAATTGGGGACCCTATTTAAGTTCACATTTTGGTTTTGTTGTTCCTTCTGGATACCCGATTGCTGTCTCTTTTGATTAAACATTGGTTTCCTACCTTTATTTGACTCTGCGCCTGTGTCCTACCGCTAACACGACCGTGACAAGAACAGGTGTTCATAAGAGTCCAGTAGTACAAAGGGAGTAGTGCAACAAGATCCCTGAGAGCCGGGTGGGTATGGTTAGTTATGGGTAACTGCTGCTCCTCTTTTCATCATATATTTTTTTTAAATCTTGTTTTCACACACACCTGGTACATATCCCCTCATCAGTCTCTGTATATACTCCCACTGCTCCCCCATGACTTTGTGTGTTATTGTTCCATGTGGAGGTGTCGCTAGCTCACATTTGACTATTATATTTCCCCGGGATATTCACTTGTGTGTTTTATTTTCACCAGTACGCATATAAGTCAGATTGTAAAGTTGGACTTTAAGCATTGCTGCAGAGTGCTGTAACGGCTGAATAGACCATATTCTTTGATTCACACCATCCTTTGTATTCACCTGTTACACCCTGCAACGTCCACTCACTGGGGAAGTAGCCTGATAGCCATCGTAAAATACTTATTACGAGTCAGTTTTCACTTGGAGTATTTGTGTCTGCTTTGCCAACAAATGTGATACAGGCTGATAATGACAACCCAATGTCCTAGATATCTCAAGATTTGAGGGAGCGTGCAATTGGCATACTGACTGCTGGAATGTCCATCAGAGCTGTTGCCAGATAATTTAATGTTTATTTCTTTATCATAAGCCACCTACAGAATTGTTTTTGAGAATTTGACAGTATTTGGAGAACCGACCTAACAACTGCAGAGAATGTGTAACCACGACTCCACATTTTGCTTATTCACTTGTGGTATTGTCTGAGACCAACCACCTGCTGTAGAAGCTGTGGGTTTTCACAACTAAATAATCTCTACAGAAACTGTCACAAATCTTGTCTGACCTATGCCCTTACATTTTATTCAAAATATCTGTGATCATATCAGTATATCCTATAATGTGCAATCCATAGATTAATTCCTAATGACTAGTTCTAATTGACTGATTACCTTATATGAACTCTGTAAAATCTTTTAAATAATTTCTTTCTGCATTTGTATATTTATTCAATATACATTGGGTTGCAACTGTCAATGTTTGTGAGAAAGTAAGACAGTAACTTACCAAATTTTCAGCAGACTCATTGCAACATGACAAAAGATGAATAATGAGGGTCTAAAAGCCGAATTGAAGTCAGATGCTTATGATGCAATACGGAGACTATACAGTCCAGTTGCTGGGTGGCGGACAATCTAATCAGCTTTCAGATGTCCAAGTGTAAATCAGTAGATTAAAAAGTTTATTTAAATACATTAAAATGAGCAGTCCTTTTTGGAAATGCAGTTAACTAGAGTTGCATAGAGTGGACTACAGTAGCAAGTGTAATTCTTGAGCCAATGTGTGTATATATACAGAAGATGGAAATAAATAAAGGACTAAATAACAAAATATGAATATCAAGGACTGAATAAGGAGTAAGACCACACTTTGCATTTAGAACAGCTACAAATGTTTTTTGGGATCCTGAACTGTGTGTAATGGGATAGGGTGCTCCTCAGGGGGAGACTGAAACAATAATTCAGGCTGGGAATTTGACTCCATCCCAGGCCACCCTGTTCACGCAAACCACCAGACTGTCATTTTGTAGGCTAACCCTATTTGTTGATGTGATGAGTACCAAACAAGTTATACATTTGTCCACTATGTTCATCTGGGAAGAAAGTTGTACACATAATGTGTCAGGACGTGTATTTTACACACAGGCCTTAAGTGCTGTCCTCCCGCAATATAACTGCATTCGAATAACCACCCCAAATTCACTGTGACAGTAACCTTTATCAAGTGGAATAAAGTGATTACCACAAGGCACAACACATCAGTTACAATACAGTCATTGCAGAAACACGAATACATGGTGACAGCAACCATCAAGCATGTGCTGTACAGCTATGATACAGACAGAACGCTGCATACAAATAGACCTAACATAACTCAAATCAATGTCTTTACCAAAGAAACAAGAACAAACTCACAACAATAATGTTCCTTCAAAGCTGTAAGCCAGGTGTACTTTCATAGTTGCTGGATTGATAGTGCCCCACAGTTCCATTAACCTGACTGCGACAGGGCTGCTAGCTGCGGGTTGGTCAGCTTTTCTTGAAAGGTCCTTCTCGAAAAAGGCTTTGCCAGTAAATCTGCCACAAAATCTATTTCTACTCCTTCGGCCATTGTGCGTTAAAAAACAACAGGGCTACATACATTTTTTTACAAAAAATCTAAACGTCACGAAACTTTGAATAAACCTCAGATTACATTACATGGTAACTTGTTTCACTTCAGTTAACTAACTGGCTAACTGGCCCTCTGAGAACACCACAAGAAAAATGGTGACGTAGGTGCCGAAGCCAGCTAGAAGTCTCCTGCATGTCAAAGAGTAGCAAATGCCGAATGGCGAACTAGAAATCTGATTGGTTAAAGAATATGACAATCAACAACATTGTCCCCATTTGCTTTAACAGCAGGGGGATTCACTTGAAATTCTGAAGGCCTCAGGGTAGATTTTTCTCCCGGAGACAGCGCAGGTGAAAAATCTGATTGGAAAAAAGCTTTGATTTATATGAGCTGCGCAACTGAGGGAGAAAAAAGCAATGAAATTACATTAATCGGCTGATGGGAACGAACTTTGTACTACACATACAGTGGGGAGAACAAGTATTTGATACACTGCCGATTTTGCAGGGTTTCCTACTTAGAAAGCATGTAGAGGTCTGTAATTTTTATCATAGGTATACTTCAACTGTGAGAGATGGAATCTAAAAGAAAAAGCCTGTCCACACACTCAATCAAACTCCAATCTCTCCACAATGGCCAAGACCAGAGAGCTGTGTATGGACATCAGGGATAAAATTGTAGACCTGCACAAGGCTGGGATGGGCTACAGGACAATAGGCAAGCAGCTTGGTGAGAAGGCAACAACTGTTGGCACAACTATTAGAAAATGGAAGAATTTCAAGATCATGAGGAAGGTGAGGATTCAGCCCAGAACTGCACGGCAGGACCTGATCAATGACCTGAAGAGAGCTGGGACCACAGTCTCAAAGAAAACCATTAGTTACACACTACGCCATCATGAATTAAAATCCTGCAGCGCACGCAAGGTCCCCCTGCTCAAACCAGCGCATGTCCAGGCCCGTCTGAAGTTTGTCAATGACCATCTGGATGATCCAGAGGAGGAATGGGAGAAGGTCATGTGGTCTGAAGAGCTTTTTGGTCTAAACTCCACTCGCCGTGTTTGGAGGAAGAAGAAGGATGAGTACAACCCCAAGAACACCATCCCATCTGTGAAGCATGGAGGTGGAAACATCATTCTCTGGGGATGCTTTTCTGCAAAAGGGACAGGACGACTGCACGGTATTGAGGGGAGGATGGATGGGGCCATGTATCGCAAGATCTTGGCCAACAACCTCCTTCCCTCAGTAAGAGTATTGAAGATGGGCCGTGGCTGGGTCTTCCAGCATGACAACGACCCGAAACACACAGCCAGGGCAACTAAGGAGTGGTTCCGTAAGAAGCATCTCAAGGTCCTGGAGTGGCCTAACCAGTGTCCAGACCAGAACCCAATAGAAAATCTTTGGAGGGAGCTGAGAGTCCGTATTGCCCAGCGACAGCCCCGAAACCTGAAGGATCTGGAGAAGGTCTGTATGGAGGAGTGGGCCAAAATCCCTGCTGCAGTGTGTGCAAACATGGTCAAGAACTACAGGAAATGTATGATCTCTGTAATTGCAAACAAAGGTTTCAGTACCAAATATAAAGTTCTGCTGTTCTGATGAATCAAATACTTATGTCATGCAATATAATGCAAATGAATTACTTAAAAATCATACAATGTGATTTCCTGGATTTTTGTTTTGGATTCCGTCATTCACAGTTGAAGTGTAACTACAGGAAACGAATGAAAAAAAATTTCAGACTTCTACATGCTTTGTAAGTGGGAAAACCTGCGAAATCGGCAGTGTATCAAATACTTGTTCTCCCCACATAGCATTAATGAAAATATATATTGAATTATAAAATATAATTTTCTGATTCTGACATCACTAGGCCAACAGAGAAGGACTTGCTGGCCATGACGGCCCACGTATTGTGTGTGTCAGTGTGTGTTTTAGCGACTGAACTTATCCCTGTTTTAGCTAGTGATTTTGACTGACGAACATGTTGCTTATTTTGCAGCATTTAGCTGTATCTGTGGCAAGGGCCTTTCTCTCTTTTTCTTCTCTCCCTCTCAGATCCAACATTCCATTTCTGACCATCTATTTCACCATGCAACTTGTCTAAAACGTTACTCGTAGAAAAGCAGGTAGACGGTTGAAATGTGATTAGCGGAGAGACCTGATGTCATTTTTGCGCTGGGACAGCAGCAGCAAGAGAGTGAGCGTTGCGCCTGATGCGTGGATTCTCCATCTACTAATTCCTGCTTGCTATATTATCGCTGCTGCTGGCCAAGTTGACTGTTCACAGCAGGCCAAAAAGACCCTCAGGCCACCGGCAAATGTCACGGTGCCCTTGACGGGCAATCCGCCACTGGTGCAACTTGTACTGTAACTTGACCTCATATTCCTTGGCCAATATAATGGAGAGCAATTATCAGACTCAATGACTCCCACGTGATGGTCGCCCATACCATAATGGATCCCCCACCATGTTTAACCCTCTGAGTACTATGCTTTAAATTTTTGGGTGTCACTACTTTTATATTTGGGCTTATAAACAATATGTAATGTAAATCGATCATTGTGTATTTGGCATCAAATTATTCCGAAGTACCTCAGCAAATATGAACATGCATGTAAATGTTCTTATAAGGTAGTGTTTTAGGGAAAAATGCACAATAAAGAAAAACATTTCATAAGCTAAATCAGATGTTTTCTATATATTATTGAATTCTGACTATAACACACCCATACGGAGTGATACTCTCAATACAAATGTTCTGTGCAAACACAATGCACATTTACAGGTGCTGGTCATAAAATTTGAATATCATAAAAAAGTTGATTTATTTCAGTAATTCCATTCAAAAAGTGAAACTTTATATTCATTCATTACACACAGACTGATATATGTCAAATGTTTATTTCTTTAATTGTGATGATTATAACTGACAACTAATGAAAATCCCAAATTCAGTATCTTGGAAAATTTGAACATTACTTAAGACCAATACAAAACAATTATTTTTAGAAATGTTGGCCAACTGAAAAGTATGAACATGAAAAGTATGAGTGTGTACAGCACTCAATACTTAGTTGGGGCTCCTTTTACCTGATTTACTGCAGCAATGCGGCGTGGCATGGAGTCGATCAGTCTGTGGCACTGCTCAGGTGTTATGAGAGCCCAGGTTGCTCTGATAGTGGCCTTCAGCTCTTCTGCATTGTTGGGTCTGGCCTTTCGCATCTTCCTCTACACAATACCCCATAGATTTTCTATAGGGTTACGGTCAGGCGAGTTTGCTGGCCAATTAAGAACAGGGATACCATGGTCCTTAAATCAGATACTGGTAGCTTTGGCACTGTGTGCAGGTGCCAAGTCCTGTTGGAAAATGAAATCTGCATCTCCATAAAGTTTGTCAGCAGCAGGAAGCATGAAGTGCTCTAAGACTTCCTGGTAGACGGCTGCGTTGACCTTGGACCTCAGAAAACACAGTGGACCGACACCAGTTGATAACATGGCACCCAAAACCATCACTGACTGTGGAAACTTTACACTGGACTTCAAGCAACGTGGATTCTGTACCTCTCCTCTCTTCCTCCAGACACTGGGACCTTACTTTCATCAGCGAACATAACTCAGCAGCAGTCCAGTCCTTTTTGTCTTTAGCCCAGGCGAGACGCTTCTGACGCTGTGTTTTGTTCAAGAGTGGCTTGACACAAGGAATGCGACACCTGAAACCCATGTCTTGCATACATCTGTGCGTGGTGGTTCTTGAAGCACTGACTCCAGGTGCAGTCCACTCTTTGTGAATCTCCCCCACATTTATGAATGGGTTTTGTTTCACAATCCTCTCCAGGGTGCGGTTATCCCTATTGCTTGTCTGACCACAGAACACTCTTCCACTTTGCCACAGTCCATTTAAAATTATCCTTGGCCCAGAGAAAATGTCTGCGCTTCTGGATCCTGTTTAGATACAGCTTTTCCTTCCCTTCGCCTCTCTATTAATGTGCTTGGACACAGAGCTCTGTGAACAGCCAGCCTCTTTAGCAATGACCTTTTGTGTCTTGCCCTCCTTGTGCCATGTGTCAATGGTCGTCTTTTGGACAGCTGTCAAGTCAGCAGTCTTCCCCATGATTGTGTTGCCTACAGAACTACAGTGAGAGACCATTTAAAGGCCTTTGCAGGTGTTTTGGGTTAATTAGCTGATTAGAGTGTGGCACCAGGTGTCTTCAATATTGAACCTTTTCACAATATTCAAATTTTCTGAGATACTAAATTAGGGTTTTTTATTAGTTGTCAGTTATAATCATCAAAATTAACAAAATAAACACTTATAAATATATCAGTCAGTGTGGAATGAATGTATACATTATATAAGTTTAACTTTTATAATGTATAGTTTTTGACACAATTTTTCATTGAAATCAGCCCAAAAACCCTTTTGGAATTGTTCTGCCATTACACCAACACTTTTCGATTTCCGAATGGCAGCCCTGCCATAAAATCCTGCTCTGTCAAGCTCATGATGTACAGTTTTTGTTGAGGCTGGGTCACAACAAAATTATATATTTTTTCTAATATTTTTCAAGGCGTGTGTGTGTGGGGCATTGAACAACTACCCTGTTAAGAGTCCAACTATCCCTTTTAGCCAGCTCTGAATCACGGCCACAGTTCCTCTTTGCCAATGCAATTTGTCCATGTTCAGCATAGGCTATCATAATTTTTGAGACTGTTTAAATACTGAATGTACAAACCCGATTCCAAAAAAGTTGGGACACTGTACAAATTGTGAGTAAAAAAGGAATGGAATAATTTACAAATCTCATAAACTTATATTTAATTCACAATAGAATATAGATAACATATCAAATGTTGAAAGTGAGACATTTTGTAATGTCATGCCAAATTTTGGCTCTTTTTTGATTTCATGAGAGCTACACATTCCAAAAAAGTTGGGACAGGTAGCAATAAGAGGCCGGAAAAGTTAAATGTACAGATAAGGAACAGCTGGAGGACCAATTTGCTACTTATTATGTCAATTGGCAACATGATTGGGTATAAAAAGAGCCTCTCAGAGTGGCAGTGTCTCTCAGAAGTCAAGATGGGCAGAGGATCACCAATTCCCCCAATGCTGCGGCGAAAAATAGTGGAGCAATATCAGAAAGGAGTTTCTCAGAGAAAAATTGCAAAGAGTTTGAAGTTATCATCATCTACAGTGCATAATATCATCCAAAGATTCAGAGAATCTGGAACAATCTCTGTGCGTAAGGGTCAAGGACGGAAAACCATACTGGATGACCGTGATCTTCAGGCCCTCAGGCGGCACTGCATCACATACAGGAATGATACTGTAATGGAAATCACCACATGGGCTCAGGAATACTTCCAGAAAACATTGTCGGTGAACACAATCCACTGTGCCATTAGCCGTTGCCAGCTAAAACTCTATAGGTCAAAAAAGAAGCTGTATCTAAACAGGATCCAGAAGCGCAGACATTTTCTCTGGGCCAAGGATAATTTTAAATGGACTGTGGCAAAGTGGAAGAGTGTTCTGTGGTCAGACTAAGCAACATTTGAAGTTCATTTTGGAAAACTGGGACGCCATGTCACCCGGACTACAGAGGACAAGGACAACCCAAGTTGTTATCAGCGCTCAGTTCAGAAGCCTGCATCGCTGATGGTATGGGGTTGCATGAGTGCGTGTGGCATGGGCAGCCTACACATCTGGAAAGGCACCATCAATGCTGACAGTTATATCCAAGTTCTAGAACAACATATGCTCCCATCCAGACGTCGTCTCTTTCAGGGAAGACCTTGCATTTTCCAACATGACATTGCCAGACCACATACTGTATCAATTACAATGTCATGGCTGCATAGAAGAAGGATACAGGTACTGAAATGGCCAGCCTGCAGTCCAGATCTTTCACCCATAGAAAACATTTGGCGCATCATAAAGAGGAAGGTGCGACAAAGAAGACCTAAGACAGTTGAGCAACTAGAAGCCTGTATTAGACAAGAATGGGACAACATTCCTATTCATAAACTTGAGCAACCTGTCTCCTCAGTCCCCAGACGTTTGCAGTCTGTTATAAAAAGAAGAGGGGATGCCACACAGTGGTAAACATGGCCTTTTTTGAGATGTGTCGATGCCATGAAATTTTAAATTAACATATTTTTCCGTTAAAGTGATACATTTTCTCAGTTTAAACATTTGATATATCATCTATGTTGTATTCTGAATACAATAATGAAATTTGAAACTTCCACATCATTGCATTCTGTTTTTATTCACAATTGTACAGTGTCCCAACTTTTTTGGAATCCGGTTTGTAGTTTTAGCAACTGCAATTCGGGCATGTTGCTTTCAAAACTGTGCTAAGATCAAACAACAAAGCCATTTCCCCGAAAATTGAAGTATCATTCAACTTTTCAGGAGTAGTACTTTAAGATGGTGATTGACAAGAAGAGGACCAAAGTATCTGTAAATCTAGCTGGCCATTACAAGGCAGTTGAATCTGAATAAAGCGATCAGAGATAAAATTACACATGCCAAATCAACATTGACATGAAATAATGCTCTGTTTAGCTCAGCAATGGCAAATGACCTGACCAAGCTCTACATTGGATGATCACCATAATGAGGAAAAAAAACAACAACAGTCTGACACATTTGGAACACAATCCAAGAGGTAGGTGAGGAACTGGTATTCGATCTTATCTGCGAAATATGGTTGAGGTGGTTTTATGTTGTGTTAGGCATGTATGGCAGCAAAAAGAACTAGCTGACTTGTCCTTTTACATTTTATTTAACTGCTAACTGCACCTTCTGCACAGATGGATGGTGCGTGCATCCTCACAAACACACATATCTTAGTGTCCTCTAGTCTTTAAGCCCTGACCCCCAGAGTCTTCTTAGTGTCTGGGCATTTTTTTAATTCACTTTGTAATTGTCAGTCTTAATACTCTTACACAAGCTCTGGGCCCAAAGGATTGACAGCAGCGCAGAAGTATTTTTAGATTTTTTTATATTCTGCTACATGGCACAAAACATCCTGTCTATTTGATCAATAGTTATGGAAATGAAAGGTTGCTTACCATGTTGGTGTGACAACATTTCCACTGTGATTGGTCATTTTATAAAGCATACATATTTGTTTTATCATTTGAACTGTAATTTTGTCTTCAAATGTCTCTCACATGGCCATTAATGCGTAAAAGCATCTCTCAGAATACTGCAGTTCTCTTTTTATTCTAGTGCCAACTTAACCTACAGTTTACCATGGCTCAGGACGTCAGTGAGGACACTATTTGGTTTGGGAATGACCATACTAGAACTACCATTTTGTTCTTTGTAATTCCTTAAACTGAATTATTAAGTCTCTTTTTAGATTTACACTACCGTCCAAAGTTTGGGGTCACTTAAAAATGTCCTTGTCCTTTCCATGAAAACTGTAATGTAACGTAACAAAAGGAGCAAGCAAGATCAGAGTCCGTTTCACAGGCAGAGATCGTCCCAACAGGTAATCAAGCAGCATGTGTTCAGGTGCTCAGAATTTTGGGGATGATGATCTGGGATCAGAGCTGCCTTCAGGAGACAGATGGTGAGTACTGGAGGTGGATCTGGGATGAGAGCTGCATTCGGGAGACAGATGGTGAGTGCTGGAGGAGGACCTTGCGAAAACATCCATGAAATTAGTTTGAATAGGAAATATTGCAAAATGAATAAGAAATATAAATCATTGACAGGGTTAGAAATAATTATTTTGAATTGAAATAATAATTGTGCCCTCAAACTGCTTTCGTCAAAGAATCTTCCATTTGCAGCAATTACATACTTGTTGACCTTTGGCATTCTAGTTTTCAATTTGCTTAAGGAATCGGAAGAGATTTCACCCCATGCTTCCAGAAATACCTCCCACATGTTGGACGGGCTTGATGAGCACTTCTTCCACAGGGTATGGCGTGGTGTAGCAAAATAGAGTGATAGCCTTTCTTCTTCAAGATCCCTTTTCAATCTCCCACTTTACCACCACCAAAGCACCCACAGACCATTACATTGCCTCCACCATGCTTGACATATGGCATCAAGCACTCCTCCACCAATGTTCCACCAATTGTGTCTCACCAATGTGATCTGAACACCTGACACTTAGATTTGTCTGTCTATAACAATTTTTCCAATCTTCCTCTGTCCAGTTTCTGTGTTCTTTTGCCCATCTTAATCTTTCCTGTTTATTGGCCAGCCTGAGAAGTCTTTTTCTTTGTAACTCTGCCTAGAAGGCCAGCATTCCGGAGTCAACTCTTCACTGTTCACGTTGAGACTATGGCTGCACAATTAATCAAAATATAATCTAAATTGCGATATTGATGTGCAATATCCAAATCGACAACTTAGCAGTTTTCAGTTCCGAAAAAGTTTAATGATGTGATCTTCATGCGAGGCAACGGGCATTTAACGAACGTCCATAATTGTTTTTCTTTAGATGCTGTGGGTATTTTTGTATATTGCTTAAAAATAATTTTGTTTAAATACTTGATGGTTTTTCAATGTTAGTTTGCAACTGCACAGCAACTGCTAGCGGAGACAACTGCTTGAAGTTATTGAGTGGCATCAAGATATTGTCCCACATACACAACAGCATGGTTATTAAAAGATTCAGCTTCAATGTCGATGCTTACAAACAAACTTAATATTGGAGAAAATATACCTCAAGTGTTGAGAATCTTTGCCTAACTAGCTATGGCAACGGCACAAGCCCAAATAGATGGCTATAGTAAATACATGTATTTAGTTAGTCTTTCAGGGGCCTAAGATTTTGCACAGCACTGTATTTCAAATTTTCTGCGTTGTGTATGTTCCCGTAGGAATGTGCTGACGCTTGTTTGGCGGGGTGGCCCACATCCTTTCTTCGTTGGGCTCATTGCCGATCAGCGCAACTCCACAACCGGTCAAACACGACATTCCCTGCCCAGCAGCAGGGGTGGTTTTAGATAAGTGACAACTCCAAAGGTCATGGATACCTTCCCCGCCACAGTCGTGATGGAAAGGCGTGTCGACGGGAAACGTTTGGTTTCTCCATGTATGCAGACCACCGCTGTCCCATGTTCTGTCAGTACTGCACCCCCTAGGAGGTCCTGTTTCACCAGGGACACCATGCTCCCCGAGTTCAGGAAGGTCTCTGTATCCTTTCTAGATAAGCGAACGCATACACTACGAACTGGAGCCTACTCTGTGTGCCAGCATAGTTTTCAATGATCCACTGTAGTCGGATTAACCTGCCCCACTAATCTCTGCAAAGGCTGAGGAGGTTCCCGTAAACTTTTATCAATCACCAGCGTTTCCAAGATCTTTTGGTTGAGTGGATGGGGTTCAGCCATCCCTTTACTAGCCGGATGAGGAAGAGATGGTCCCTTGGCACTTCATCCTCCCGGTTTTTCACCTCAGTCCCTGAGACTGGTCGCAGGGACTGAAGTGATACCTGGAGCACACCTCTCTCTTCAGATGCGTGTAATCTCAGGTTGCTTCCTCCTCCACATCCAGGTAAGCTTCCTGGGCTTTGCCCATGAGTAAAGGAGCTAGCAGACCAGCCCACACTGCTTCGGGCAACCCCTCCCTCGTTACGGTCCTCTCGAAGGCTAAGAGATAGGCATCTATGTTGTCACCGTCCAAGAGTCTCGGGATCAGGGCACTGACATTAGGAGTCTGCTTGGGTTGCTGACTAGCCCCCGCTAGTTCGTCAGGAAGCAATTCCAGATTCTTGTTCTGGGCAAAGGTGCAGTCTGCCAGCCTTTGTAGAAGTTGCTCCATGTAGACGTTTCTGCTGCGGGAGTCCAAACCCCGTTCTGCCTGTGCAGGTTGTCTTGTCTAGGGTCTGTGCCTCAACTTGACTGTATCCTCCACCAGTTGTGACGGTTTGGCTTCCTGTCACTATACCTGGGTGCCGGTGGCAATAAATTATCAGACCAGAGATGAGTTCATGTTATTTGTTCTTTTCAGCCAGTTACAAACATATTTATGAGCACACAGCTGGTTAAAGAAAACAAATGAGCAGAAAGTCACATAATGACCCAGCTCTTTTGTCCCCAGGTTTTCCTCCTGTATCAGTATGTCACAGACAGCCACACCAAAATAGAGGGCACAAGGTGATTAGCGGGTACAGCAAAATAAACATGCCTGTTGCCAGTATTGACATTTACACAGAATGAGATGAGACGCTATGTAAAACGTCATGTGTCATTGTTTTGATTGACAGTCTCCTGCAGAATAACTTTAATCAATACCCACTGTCAATGCCCCAACCAAATGTTTAGAGTGCATGTTTATCCAGACAAATGTGTGGAGTGAAACAAAATCTGACCTCGTGGGATCAGGATGGTCATACAAGGCAAGGGATATGGTGTCGTGCAAACAACAGCAGAACATTTTTCTATGAGTTTCTAGGAAAGTGCATACAAACTTGTCTCCCTGGGGCAGGTGGCATGCTCTGCTTGTAAAAGAGATATTTTTATCTAGAAAAACCATGTAAAAACTGGAGTGAATTAATATTTCACATTTCACCATTTTTACCCAGTATAATTTATTAATGTTAAAGCATGTAGAGGTCTGTAATTTTTATCATAGGTACACTTCAACTGTGAGAGACGGAAAATCACATTGTATGATTTTTATATAATTAATTTGCATTTTATTCCATGACATAAGTATTTGATCACCTACCAACCAGGTCTCACAGACCTGTTAGTTTTTCTTTAAGAAGCCCTCCTGTTCTCCACTCATTACCTGTATTAACTGCACCTGTCCACACACTCAATCAAACAGACTCCAACCTCTCCACAATGGCCAAGACCAGTGAGCTGTGTAAGGACATCAGGGATAAAATTGTAGACCTGCACAAGGCTGGGATGGGCTACAGGATAATAGGCAAGCAGCTTGGTGAGAAGGCAACAACTGTTGGGGCAACTATTAGAAAATGGAAGAAGTTCAAGATGACGATCAATCTCCCTCGGTCCGAGGCTCCATGCAAGATCTCACCTTGTGGGACATCAACGATCATGAGGAAGGTGAAGGATCAACTGCTTGCCTATAACGTCAGTAGCTACAGCTAGTTCGCTATCGTTCACATTCAAGGTGTTTAATATAAGAATCTATGCATCTTTCATTGTCGCTATCATCAACTGCCACGGTTGTCCTTTTCTTGTAAATCCACTGGCACTGCAATGAAATGCCTCTATTTTGACTGACCGTTTTGAACGGTATCAAAGTCTGGGATTTCCTCATCGTCGTCCGATTCATCTTCTGAGTTATGGCATCATTGTACTCCAGAAAGTAGTCTCACAACTTCAGATATATTGATAACACCAGCAAAATTCAGGGCAGCGATGTAATTCACAGCTGCAGCAATGCAATCCCAGTTGTCCATTTTTGAAAATTCCAGGATCACAATGATTTATTGACCAAGAAGTCGCACTGTGACAAAACCGGTTACTTGATAGACCAATCAAAACTCAGTATGTCAGCATGTCCTGCCCCTTCATTATCTCAGCCAATGGAAGGAAAATTCCTGTATTGTCCGCTGGTTAAACAAGGATTTTAGTTTGAAATTGTATTTATATTTACACTTTGCATACTAGTTTATTATTATTAAGTCACATGAAAGTTCACATTTTCAAGAAGGCATTTCTGCAAAAAAGACAATGTCCCAGAACATGTTTTTCTTCTTAAAAATGGCTCTCCTGAAAAGTAGTGACACTATTCTTTTAAATTGTTTATATTTCTCTCGGTCTTGTTATTTTGATCAACATTTTGTTTGGAAGGCAGTATCTACGTTTGTTAATAATGGCGTGTTATTAACACATCAACAAATCAAGGAAGCATTTGTTATTTTTGAAACGGCAACAATGATCATGCTCATGTGGTGCACTAATTACAGGCAAGCGCAAAGTGCTCTTTCACGTTCCATTTGCCTGGTTGAGATTCACCCACAATGTAGCTAGAACTGATCTCACGGTTAAACATGACAACCTTCTGGTTATTACGGACATGTTTTCCCGTCTTATACCATCCCAACAAACAATCACATGAACACACATTTATTAGTAAAACTACGCTTTTCAAATGATAAGTTCCTGTTGACAAATCAATGCTGTTTCAAGGTATGCCTAGTGGATTACATGTAGACAACAGTACTGTGAACACTGACGTGTCATACATGCGGAGCAGGCTATATTCACAGTTAGCCAGTTACCAAAAACACCATGTAAACTTTTGCCTGTGGAAATAACTTAATCTAATGATTATTTAATTTTGGCAAGCAAATTCATGCTTTCCCAACTTCCCACTAAATATGGCTGTTAGTTCTATGAAGGATGCCGATGCAAAAGGCTGTCCTGTTCCCCCCTCTAATGAACGTTCCCCTAGTCCCTCCTACGTTGCGTCGTTGTTAGTTGAGTGGCCCTGTTGCCATAACGACCCCTGTTCACCAACCCAACCATGGGAAGAGCGCACACAAACCACTTGCCCTGCCTGCCCATCTGCGAACAGTTGGATGAGACCAAGAAGATGCAAGTACCCAAGCTCAAGTGTGCTATATGGGTTTGATGGTTGAATGCTGTGCGTGCATCTAAGGGTGAGTTGAGCAAAGTAATTAGACTTTCGCCGAGCACCGCCCCCCTTAGTTACTGTTGCTACGTCCGACAAACAAATGGTCAAACACGACCAGCGCGACAGATTGCCATGAGGGAAGAGGTATACCCGTGCGTGTCAGTGACCTTTTTTGGAGCAATACCTCCAGATCGAGGCAAAAGGGCTTACAGTATGCAGTGGACGGATATATTCGAAATATAAAAATACGCGATGAAGGAGACACGACTACTATCGAGGCTAATGCTTACCCGTCTCAAGCGAAATCTGAGAAACCCCATGACCTGTACCTCAAATGCAACCAGCACAGCCTTGTGAACCAGTCATGCTCTTGCACTGCCGGGTAAGTTCTCTTTCATATGTCATGGTCTATTATTGTCTATTGCGAGTAGCAATAGACAATAAAAGGGTATGTTAGCTAGCTAAACCTACATGCGCGTCAAAGCCATTCAAAGCTAACTAACATTTCTCGGGTAGGTTTTCCGTTCATAAGATGCTACATGAAAGATAAAAACAAAATTATTTAAAGTTGCTTGTTGGGGCGTTATGTTCGACTTTGTTGTAAACTGACGAAAAATAAAGTTGGGGAGCTCAAAGACCCAACACAACAGCAGCTAATGTAGCTAGCGTTAGCTAACATGTTAACTAATGTTGGCTAAAGCTAAAGGGCTCTTTAAACTTAGCTTAGAGAGTAGGTTAACATTCTGGCAATGATATCCATGGTAATCATTACTTTGGTCCAATTTGTTTTTGCCTATAGTTAGTAGATCTAGACAACACAGTAACTAGTTAGCTGTTAGCCTTACCCTAGAGCAGACGTATTTATGCTTCTTAATTTTCAACACATTTAACTGTTTTATCCATTGTAGGCACCGCTCAAGTTGTGTTTTCGGCTTTGGGAATGGAAAGAACACAACTCCTCCTGACAATCTCTCTGGGTATATAGTATCCGATTTACAAACGCCGTGGGCGCACCGCTTCACCATCTTGCTTGGAGTCTATGTTTGTCAGACCTGCTCACATAGTAACGGTTGCTATGATGTGAGATTGGACAATGGCCGTTTTGGGGGAGGAGCCGGCGAGAGGTCAATTGGCAGCGGGTTATGTAGAGTACGGAAATGTTTACGGTAATTGATGGTCAGAAATGTTAGCTACAACTTTGTATAGCATTGTATAGCAAGTAGCCTACCTGCTACCAGAGCAATATGATTATGTGCACAGCGTTATGTGTTTAACTTTTACTTTATACACCATGTGATACTGTTCTAAAATTGGTCAAGTACAAGTGTGAAGAAAGTTAGTTAATACCATTAGTCTGAGTAGATCATGCGTGTATTACCATTGCACGTGATAGTGGCGTTACATAGTTAATATACGGCAACACGTGTTATGGGACTTCTGGCTCAGTAGCTCCAAGGTGCTGTAGGGTTAGCTTTGCTGCACTATTGCCGGTTGAACCTGACAATATTGACTGTATATCTAATACGTGTGAAGTTATATGTAAAGTCTGTATCTGCATTCAAATATTAATAGGCAGTGAACCCTGTTTGCATGCTTCACGTATAGCACTCCTAATGGTACTTGTGTTTTACGATTCATAGAACCACAAGCAGTTCAACTTGACAAACAAGTCCACAACCAGTTCAGTTGCGGCAAATCTTGATTGAGTGTGCTCAATGTGTGATGGTCAAGAAGAGGAGGAATAAATGTCTTAAACATTGAACCATCCTTCTCGTTTTTACCGGACACCCTGTAGAGGACCAGAACCGTCCGAATCAGATTCAGCAGATAGCGGGTGAGGGCATTATTAGCCAATCGCTCAGATGGGTGAGGGCTTACCAGCCAACCGTTTTTACAACGCCACAATTTGTTATACTAAGTGTGCAGCTGTCTGAACAACAGCAAAGTAACTGAGGTTAAACTGTTGAAAATCTTATTGAAGTAGTTGACAGGCAGACAGCTCCCAGTTTATCCAGCATGTTTAGCAAGCAAATGTTATAGTCAAGTTACAGTTTTTAAGACAGTAGTCAAATCTAAAGAGTACTGTTGTTACATGCCCTCTATGCTAGAGGAACCACAACAAACCATTATACCAGTACACATCGGTTTGTTAGTGAGGAGGTGGAATTGTGAGGTAGAACAGGGATGACAGACACCAGAACTACAGTGTTAAACAAAAGTTTATTTTATAAATACCTAGTGTACATAGACAAGTAAATTCTAAGAGTTGAATTTTAGCCCATGGGGGTGTTTGCTTATATGCATTCCCTGTATGTGCAGTCCCCTTCCCCCAGAAATAAACAATGAAAAGTCACATATGACAAATAATAATTAAACCCTGAGTGGTTAGACACAGACTAAACAACAAGTAAATTTAACAATATGGAGTGGCAGGAACACAGAGACAAAATGTATTACATAGCATCACAAACCACAGGAAACATTCTCCCTAGTAAGTGTGTATATATGAAATGTATATATGTCTTAGTGTTTGAATATCTACAGGGTTCCAAAATGCACTATTGAACACGTCTGCAAGATTGTCAAAGCTGTAAACACTGGTTTTTTAAACCAAGGGAAGTGGGGTGTGATTGGCCATCAATCAACGACAGGAACATGTGCAAATAATTAGTGTGTGGCCAGTGATTGGGCCACTGTCACACAAGAGCAAATTGACAAATTGTGATGGACAGGGGAGGGAATTATAATGGGTCAAACAGGATCATTGAAACACCTGAATATTGAATGACAGACAGAAACAATGGACAAACAAATACAAAAACCAGTCTGGAGGCCTATAACTATGAATCAGGATGGATGGAGGGTTAGCACGCTAACTTCAGGTTGAACCCTGGGTTGTCACTTGTTACCGGGTTACATCTTCATGGTAAGTTATGCTGCACACCTAAACTGCTCCGGAGCAGGTTATTTTCAAAATATCAGATTTACACGTATTAAAGAGAGAGGGTGAGAGGGTCTCTTAGCATGAGTATTCATAGACCGATAAAACCCATTGGCTTTCTCTGATGAGTGTCTTTATGAAAGATATAGATTCTCAGCGGAGGGAATTACTTTATCAGCTTCTTGACCTGTATGTTGCCAGTGCGACGCATTGAAGTTGTGCGCTTACAGTTCCACAGACTGTATGCATAGCATGCATTATGTTTTTTTGCTACATGTAATTCAATGTGTGGTGTGGGTGATGCAGAGAACAGAAACAGAAACACGGTCTGCTGCGCATTTCGCAGGGTGGTTCTTGCTCTAACAGATCTACTTGATAAATGTGTCTTCCCAGGCCACTCCCCCACACAATCTATTAAAGAGGGCTTTTATGAAATAGCAGGTAGACAACTTTCGGTGACTACTTCATCTGTAAATAATGCAGACCCTATGATGTTTACTGTTGTATATTAAATGCAGCATACTCCTTTCATAGGGTTCCCCAGAGTGATTGGTGCCATAGATTAAACCCATATTCCGACAAAAGCATCACTGGATGAGAGTGAAGGCGATTTTGTTCAGCGCAAGTCATTCCACAGAATGAACATTCAGGTAAAGGAAAAATAAGAATAGTCATTGTTTGGTCATATGTGTACATTGCCTACCTGGACACCAAGGATTTTCAGGAAAAGCAGTGGTGTGGACAATTAAAGGTAATTCCTTTTTAGCACAAATATTCACACAGCAGAGGTGTCACAAGGACTGTCCCCCCACAATGTAGTCCTTTCAAATGCACTGTGCTGCTTTTATATACATACAGTTGTTCTCAAAGTTTGCATACCCTTGGAAAATTGCTAATATATGTACCATTTGTAAAGAAAACAGTGAGCAGGGAAAACACGTCTTATTTCTTATAGGATTCACATTCAACTGTAGGGCATAACAGAATGGCACAATAATAAAACAAAACATGGCAACAAAGAAGAAAATGGACTGACTCCTGTTCAGAAGTCTGCATACCCGTAATTCTTAATACTGTGTATTGCCCCCTTTAGCATCAATGACAGCGTGCAGTCTTTTGTAATAGTTGTCTATGAGGCCCTGAATTTTATCAGGTGCAAAGTCTTTTGTGGTCTTGCATGAATCACACATTTGAGTTCTTCCCAGAGTGGCTCGATGATATTAAGGTCAGGAGACTGTGATGGCCACTACAGAACCTTCACCTTTTTCTGCCACTTGAGGGTCAACTTGGCCTTGTAAGTTTCCCTGTGCCTTTAGAGCTCACACACCCCCAAAACATCAGTGAACCACCACCATGCTTCACAGTGGGGATTGTATTCTGTTCAATGTAGGCCTTTTTGACCCCTCTCCAAACATAGCGCTTATGGTTGTGACCATAAAGCTCTATTTTTCTCGTCACTCTAAATTACAGTGTGCCAGAGATTCATGCATGCAGGTCATTTTTGTTCAAGTATCGTCGTATTGTGCTCCTTGAAACAACCACACCGTCATTTTCCAGAGCTGCCTATATTCCTCCTGAGGTTACCTGTGGGTTTTTCTTTGTGTCCCAAACTATTTTTCAGGCAGATTCTCCTGAAATATTTCTTGATCCCTGACTTTTTCACTTCTTAATAAGTGATTGAACAGTACTGACTGGCATTTGCAAGACTTTAGATTTCTTTTTATATCCTTTTCCATCTTTTTAAAGTTCCATTACCTTGTTACGCAGGTCTTTTGACAGTTTGTTTCTGCTCCCCATGGCTCAGTATATAGCCTGCTGAGTGCATCCAGGTGAGAGCTAACAAACTCATTTACTACTTTTACACAGACACTAAATGTAATTTAAAAAGTCACAGGGGTGGAAAAGTCACATTTAATTGCCATTTTCACCTGTGTGTGTCACCTTGTGTGTCTGTAACAAGTGAACATGTCAACTTTGATCAGGGCCATTTGGGTGATTTCTGTTATCATTATTATTTAAAAAGAAGCCAAGGAACTATGTGATAGTAAATGGCTTCATATAATCACTATACCTAAAAAAAACTGATAATAAAGACTGATTTGCATTATCTGTCATATTTTCAAAATCAATGCCACCAGGGTATGCAAAGTGGTACCAGGGTACCATTTCCACCAGGGTATGCAAACGTATGAGCACAACTGTATATACATGTACTGGTCATAACATTTCAATATCATTAAAAAGTTGATTTATTTCAGTAATTCCATTCAAAAAGTGAAACTTGTATAATGTATACATTAATTCACACAGACTGATATATTTCAATTGTTTATTTCTTTTAATCTTGATTATTATAACTGACAACTAATAAAAAACCCAAATTCAGTATCTCAGAAAATTTGAAGATTGTGAAAAGGTTCAATATTGAAGACACCTGGTGCCACACTCTAATCAGCTAATTAACCCAAAACACCTGCAAAGGCCTTTAAATGGTCTCTCAGTCTAGTTCTGTAGGCAACACAATCATGGGGAAGACTGCTGACATGACAGCTGTGCAAAAGACGACCATTGACACCTTGCACATGGAGGGCAAGACAAAAAAGGTCATAGCTAAAGAGGCTGGCTGTTCACAGAGCTCTGTGTCCAAGCACATTAATAGAGAGGCGAAGGGAAGGAAAAGATGTGGTAGAAAAAAAGTGTACAAGCAATAGAGATAACCGCACCCTGGAGAGGATTGTGAAAAAAAAAACATTCAAAAATGTGGGGGAGATTCACAAAGAGTGGACTGCAGCTGGAGTCAGTGCTTCAAGAACCACCACGCATAGACGTATGCAAGACATGGGTTTCAGCTGTCGTATTCCTTGTGTCAAGCCACTCTTGAACAAGACACAGCGTCAGAAGCATCTCGCCTGGGCTAAAGACAAAAAGGACTGGACTGCTGCTGAGTTATGTTCTCTGATGAAAGTACATTTTGCATTTCCTTTGGAAATCAAAGTCCCAGAGTCTGAAGGAAGAGAGGAGAGGCACAGAATCCACGTTGCTTGAAGTCCACAGTCAGTGATGGTTTGGGGTGCCATGTCATCTGCTGGTGTTGGTCCACTGTGTTTTCTGAGGTCCAAGGTCAACGCAGCCATCTACCAGGAAGTTTTAGAGCACTTCATGCTTCCTGCTGCTGACCAACTTTATGGAGATGCAGATTTCATTTTCCAACAGGACTTGGCAACTGCACACAGTGCCAAAGCTACCAGTACCTGGTTTAAGGACCATGGTATCCCTGTCCTTAATTGGCCAGCAAACTCACCTGACCTTAACCCTATAGAAAATCTATGGGGTATTGTGAAGAGGAAGATGCGATACGCCATACCCAACAATGCAGAAGATCTGAAGGCCACTATCAGAGCAACCTGGACTTTCATAACACCTGAGCAGTGCCACAGACTGATCGACTCCATGCCACGCCGCATTGCTGCAGTAATTCAGGTAAAAGGAGCCCCAACTAAGTATTGAGTGCTGTACATGCTCATACTTTTCATGTTCATACTTTTCAGTTGGCCAACATTTTTTTAAATATTTTTTTTGTATTGGTCTTAAGTAATATTCAAATTTTCGGAGATACTGAATTTGGGATTTTCATTAGTTGTCAGTTGTAATCATCATAATTAAAATAAATAAACATTTGAAATATATCAGTCTGTGTGTAATGAATGAATATAAAGTTTCACTTTTTGAATGGAATTACTGAAATAAATCAACTTTTTGATGATATTCAAATGTTATTACCAGAACCTGTATATAGGTAGGAGCTTGTTTCTATAGATACCTTTTGGTATTCTTTTTTTAAAAACAAAAAAAATTAAGATTCTTTGTCAACTGCAATAATATCCTGGGATTTATCGCTGATTAAATACAGGGACAAAAGGCATGTGTCTATGGACAAGCCCAGTTGGGCAAGAAGCTGCTTAGTTATAGGTGAGGTGTGCATAAGGTGTGTGAGTGAATAAAGGTATGCTAATCTGGATATGGGTGTGTATATATGTCGTCTGGGTGTGTCAGAGATCTTAGGCATGTGTATATACTGTGCACTGCTCAACAAAAATGTAGGGAACACGTAATCATTACAGTAAAACACCAAGTCATATTCTAATTTTCAGAGATACTAAATCTGGGATTTTCATTAGTTGTCAGTTATAATCATCACAATTAAAAGAAATAAACATTTGAAATATATCAGTCTGTGTGTAATGAATGAATATAATATACCAGTTTCACTTTTTGAATGGAATTACTGAAATAAATCCACTTTTTGATGATATTCTAATTTTATGACCAGCACCTTTATATAAAAAAATGGCAAGCGTAAGGATCTGAGCGACTTTCACAAAGGCCAAAATGTGATGGCTAGAAGACTGGGTCAGAGCATCTCCAAAACTGCAGCCCTTGTGGGGTGTTCCCAGTCTGCAGTGGTCAGTACCTATCAAAAGTGGTCCAAGGAAGGAAAAGCAGTGAACCGGCGACAGAGTCATGGGCAGCCAAGGCTCATTAACCTTTTCACGCGTGAGTTCAAATATGCCTTACGGCCCCCCGGACATGAGTTCAGTACTAACTCAGAGTTCCAGAATTTGATTATGACGTCAGAATACATTTAATCCGCAGCTTGCCTAAAACACCACGCTGCTTACTAGTTACGCATTTCAATTATATTAGCAAACCTCTACCGGTAGTAACTGTTAAAAATGTATATTGAATAATTATTGACCAATCTTAAATTACTGTCCTTTTTCTAAAGATCACAGAGCGAAAGATACCGCCGGTGGGCCGCTTTGATGACAGTGCCTTCTAACAATACCCTGATCAGCGGGTCAGCAGCGACCCGATGGCGGCTAGCCGCTTTTATGCAATAAACCCAGCGGGCCCCAATATTAAATTTTATTTATAATAATGTTGGTCATATCACAAATGACAATTAACTAAATAAAATGTAAACAATTTATTTCAAATAGTGCAAGATGCATACAAAAACAAATGCATTATACAGCAAGCATACAAAATAAACGTGCAAATGAATTGAAATTTACACAATCAAATAGTGCAAGAAAACGTGTCCAGTAACAGATAGTAAAATTACAGTATTTGAATGTGAAAGTACAAAATAAACATAATACAATACAAAATAAACAAGGGCTAGAATGGCAGTAATATACATAAGTATGACCTAGCAGCAATCAATAGTTATTGAATATCAGATACATCAGTGCAATAAGCTTATGAATGGTGGCATAACTACAGTCAGAATTAAGAACATTAAGAGGATAATGCAATCATATATATAACACTGTACATAGCAGCAGTAAAAAATAAAAATAAAAATAGGCTACAGTAGTGCAGCTTAGCAGCAATATTGGTTGTGCCGGAGATGTCATTCATATTCACGGCAGGTCCCTTTTACTGCCGCGACATCTCCCACCTGCATGGTCAGCTGCCCCTTTCTGGTACCTGGGGACCTGGTTCTGGACAGCCTCATCAGTGGCATCCCGGTTGGAAAGATTCTTCCTTATGGCTTCTGTAATACAGTAATCAGATATTGTACTTAAATGGTCTGACATGATTTTGAGAATTGCATGACATTCAAGACAAATAATGTTTCATGAAGACCACATGCTAGCGCAACTATAATCTTGTTTTTACCTGATTGTAGAGCCAGCTGTGCCCTCGGCTTGACATTCTTTTCAGTCAGACGTTTTTTAGAAGCTAAAAAGCACAATGGTATGTCAATGGCTTAATAGTGAAATAAACAAAACTGACATATACATGTAATTTCAGAAAGGCTGTACAGTATTGCATTTTAGTAAAGGGCACACGTTCAGACAAAAGCTGTTTCATTAAGACAAGATGCTAGCGTAACTGTAGTCTTGTTTTTACCTGATTGTAGAGCCAGCATTTTTCAGTCCTAAATATCTGGTTATTTTACAATCAGAACAAAAATCGCAGTATCCACCAAAATGTTCATTCTTACCTTCATGTGCAAAGCTAAAACTTCCTCCTACATTTGCCTTCTTGCTCTTAAAAATAAATTGAAATTGAAAAATACAGTTGGAAGCAACATGCTTTAATAACAAGTTAAGCATCTGGGTTAAGTGAATGAACCCACACTTACCTACATAGTCATCCTCTACATGATGGGGAGGCGGGTAGTACCTCTCTGGTGCCTTGGAGTACTGTGCTTGCTCCATCCTAAAAATAAACATATAAAAGTTAGTGAACAGGTAAATATGGTGAAACCAAGTAAACATTGCAGCAATTACGAGATCAACATGTAATTCACATACCTGGCGTGGAACTGCTGCCACACAGTCATCCTCCTCCGGGAACAAAACTACAGGAAACGTCATCACCTGAAAGCAATGTTCTGAAAATAAGTTTAAAAAACTGGCAGCATAAGACACACACAGGCTAGCTAAGAACAATGTGGATACACAGACAATAGGTCCAGGTTTAGCTAATCTAAATTTACTACCAATAGAAACGTTATCCACATGATGTGGATAATGTTACACAAAGAAACACGATTTAGCCAACGTTATGTATCAGTTGATAAAAGTTACAAGGAGTAAACACATATTCTAACATTCTAACTTGTTGATACCCTAAGAAACACGATTTAGACAAGTTAGCTAACGATGTTACCATACCTGTTCAACTGTTGATATGCGAAGAAGCACAAAACATCCGAACTTGAGGATCAACTAGGAAACATAAAATAGTAAGCAACCAAACTGGTAGGCACACGAAGAAACAAGGGTTACTGTAGGTATTTCATCTCAGGCCAACACTGTTTTTTTCAAACTGTTTCTATAATGGTTTAGAACTTGCGTTCAGCTACCTGTAACTTGACTAAAGAATTTGAATGTTAATAGAATATTGCAAACAGTCATTTAATACAAAAGTAATTACGTTCTTACTCAGTAACCTAACAACATTTAACATTTTCACGCGTGAGTTTCAGATATTCCTTACCGACCCCCCAGCGTGAGTTATTTTGCACGTGACTTTGCACGTGACTTCAGTAATCTCCAGTCACCTTGCTAGGTAAGGAACACTACATACATTGCATTGCAAGCTTATCTCATTGACTCGAATTCTAAGAGCTGCAAAAGTTGATTGATTTATAACTGTAGCTAGCTAGAAAACGTCAGCTAACCGCTAACAAACGTCAGCTGCCCCCTAGCTAACAAATCGTGACCAGTAATTCAGAGCAGTGAAAATGAATAAACTATATAAAATGCATACAACGGGTAACGTAACTTCTAAAAAGTTTTTGCAATGGTTTTGATCGGTAGTAGTCGCTAATATAATTCGTTTTTGTGTATTAGTGTTGGCTGTCTGTTGGTAAGTAAGTAACGCTTCTTGTCCCTATTTCTATGCTTTCTACCTGGTTAATATCATAGTATGGTCTTGAAACAATTACAATCAGGAAATAAAGTTATAAACACTGTTTGAGATTGTAGATGTAGTGATTGTATGAGTTAGTGAACTGTTGTAAGCTGTTGTAACCAATGTAGATGTATTGATTATATAAGTTAGTGAACTGTTATAAGCTGTTGTAACCAATGAAACAAAATATTAAATGTCTGTAATATGAACCGAAACTGAAGGAGCAAGTAGGAGAATAGGAAACCCTGTTTAAGCAGTTGCCGGGGAGAGAAAGATTTAGTATGTCTGTTTTGTGAGAAACAGGACACAGGTTAGAGACACACACACACAAAGTCTGACAGGCCAGACCGATAGCAGGAGGAGACAAGAAGATGTTTGCGTTTATCCTTATAAGGAATAGAATTGGAACTGGACCAATAGCATTCTTGTTCTGTGAATTTAACGACTCTATCTTTTGGGCGTAGTAGAAGTATAAAAATGATGTTTTGAATGTTGATCCTTAGACATTGTGCGGCGACACGTGTCTCCAGAAGCTTCTGTAATAAATGGACGTATAACTACGGTAATTGCCCTGACTCCCTGTGTTTTATTCTCCTTTCCAACAAACCAACTCGGGGAAGTGTTATACTTCAACAAGCTAAATGTGAGTAAATAACAGCGCGGTCTGACCAGCCATTGTTACGTTACTTGTAGCTAGGCATGCTAATGGTGCGTTCTAAACAATCCTTTCTAATCACACCGGTGTGATCATACGCATCAAAGGGTTAATGCACATGGGGAGCGAAGCCAGGCCCGTGTCGTCCGATCTAACAGACAACCTGCTGTAGCTAAAATTGCTGGAAAGGTGAATGCTGGTCCTGATAGAAAGGTGTCAGAACACACAGTGCATCGCAGTTTGTTGCGTATGGGGCTGAGTAGATGCAGACCAATGAGGGTGCCCATGCTGACCCCTGACTACTGCTGAAAGCACCTACAATGGGCATGTGAGCATCAGAACTAGACCATAGAGCAATGCAAGAAGGTGGCCTGGTCTGATGAATCACGTTTTCTTTTACATCATGTGGATGGCCGGGTGCATGCGCATCACTTACCTGAAAAACACATGGCACCAGGATGCACTATGGGAAGGCAAGCCGGCGGAGGCAATGTAATGCTTTGGCCAATGTTCTGCTGGGAAACCTTGGGTCCTGCCATTCATGTGGATGTTACCTTGACATGTACCACCTACCTGAGCATTGTTGCAGACCATGTGCACCCTTTCATTGCAACGGTATGCCCTGATGGCATTGGCCTCTTTAAACAGGATAATGTACCCTGCCACAAAGAAAAAAAAGTTCAGGAATGGTTTGAGGAACACAAGAACAAGTTCAAGGTGTTTTGACTGAAGTTAGACAGGGGATAATTATCATTTGCGCTAAGTCTAATGGTTTGGAAACATCACATCAAAAAATATACAGTTAATGAGTTAAGTATAAACTATTTTGAATTATGTTTTTTGCCACCCCAACAACAGCAAATTTTTTACATTAAGAACAACTATATATTAAATGAACATTGATAGTAAGTTATAGTTAAATAAACCTTAGCACACAACTTAGACTGTGTGCTGATAGGCAATGGTATTCCCTGATGGCATTGGACTCTAAAGCAAAAATGGTTGGCCTGTAAAGCAAAAATGGTTCAGGAATGGTTTGAGGAACACAACAACGAGTTCAACGTGATGACTTGGCCTCCAAATTCCCCACATCAATTGAGCATCTGTGGGATGTGCTAGACAAACAGGTCCGACCCATGGTGGCCCCACCTCGCAACTTACAGGACTTGAAGGATCTGTTGCTAACGTCTTGGTGCCAGATACCACAGCGCACTTTCAGAGGTCTAGTCGAGTCAATGCCTCGATGGGTCAGGGCTGTTTGGTGGCATAAGGGTGACCTACACAATATTAGGCAGGTGGTCATAATGTTATGGCTGATGAGTGTGTGGGTATATACAGCTTTGGAAAAAATTAAGAGACCACTGCATCTTTTTCTATCCTTTTCAAAAAGGTCTAAAAGGAAGGTTTTGGGTTAAACTTAAGGGGCTAAATTAAAGGGCTACATTTTTCCGGAGGTGTGTATATACACTCACCTAAAGGATTATTAGGAACACCTGTTCAATTTCTCATTAATGCAATTATCTAATCAACCAATCACATGGCAGTTGCTTCAATGCATTTAGAGGTGTGGTCCTGGTCAAGACAATCTCCTGAACTCCAAAATGAATGTCAGAATGGGAAAGAAAGGTGATTTAAGCAATTTTGAGCGTGGCACGGTTGTTGGTGCCAGACGGGCCGGTCTGAGAATTTCACAATCTGGTCAGTTACTCTGATTTTCATGCACAACCATTTCTAGGGTTTACAAAAATGGTGTGAAAAGGGAAAAACATCCAGTATGCGGCAGTCCTGTGGGCGAAAATGCCTTGTTGATGCTAGAGGTCAGAGGAAAATGGGCCGACTGATTCAAGCTGATAGAAGAGCAACTTTGACTGAAATAACCACTCGTTACAACCGAGGTATGCAGCAAAGCATTTGTGAAGCCACAACACGCACAACCTTGAGGCGGATTGGCTACAACAGCAGAAGACTCCACCGGGTACCAATCATCTCCACTAAAAATAGGAAAAAGAGGCGACAATTTGCACGAGCTCACCAAAATTGGACAGTTGAAGACTGGAAGAATGTTGCCTGGTCTGATGAGTCTCGATTTCTGTTGAGACATTCAGATGGTAGAGTCAGAATTTGGCGTAAACCGAATGAGAACATGGATCCATCATGCCTTGTTACCACTGTGCAGGCTGGTGGTGGTGGTGTAATGGTGTGGGGGATGTTTTTTTGACACACTTTAGGCCCCTTAGTGCCAATTGGACATCGTTTAAATGCCACGGCCTACCTGAGCATTGTTTCTGACCATGTCCATCCCTTTATGACCTCTGTTGGCTACTTCCAGCAGGATAATGCACCATGTCACAAAGCTCGAATCATTTCAAATTGGTTTATTGAACATGACAATGATTTCACTGTACTGAAATGGCCCCCACAGTCACCAGATCTCAACCCAATAGAGCATCTTTGGGATGTGGTGGAATGGGAGCTTCGTGGCCTGGATGTGCATCCCACAAATCTCCATCAACTGCAAGATGCTATCCTATCAATATGGGCCAACATTTCTAAAGAATGCTTTCAGCACCTTGTTGAATCAATGCCACGTAGAATTAAGGCAGTTCTGAAGGCGAAAGGGGGTCAAACACAGTATTAGTATGGTGTTCCTAATAATCCTTTAGGTGTGTGTATATGTATAGCAGGTCAATAAACAGCAGTCTCGGTCGAGTGGCCCTTTTGGAATCCTGACTGGTTAGGGTCAAGGAGATGGCACCGTCAAGAGTCTTGAAAAGAAAGACAGAAGGGATACCAGCCTGTAGTTTTTGACATCATGGTGTTCAAATGTTGCTTTCTTTAAGACGAGAGTGGCTCTGGCCATCTTGAAGTCTGCTGGAACACAACCAGTGCTCAGGGATGAGTTGATGTCAGGAAAGTCAGGAATGGAAGTTCTCTGAAGATACTCTGGAGACAGGATGAGAGTTCTTAGGTCATGATGTTGAGTGGCAGCGGTATAAGATATGGGTTGGGGCTGACATTTTTGGGGTGAAGGAGACAGTAGGGGTGGACAGAGGAGACAAAGTTGTGATCAGATGACTGGAGTGTGGGAGTGGTTGTCTGGGAACAAACTAATCCGCATGTCAAGCTCATTGAGGAAGTCACTAAGAGAAATTGTCACACGATAGATGATCATTATTGAATAAGCTTGAATGGACAGGTCACATTGACAGCATTGAATTCAAAAGAGGAAATGGGTAGATGAGCAAGAGGGAACAGAGAGAATCTCCATTTTGAAGAAATATGTGGCCTTGTGCTGCAACCACGGTGACCAGATGCTCTTGGACTATGGGAAGAGTAGCAGTATATTCTTGGGTGATACATGGGTCTCTGTCAGGGGCTGTATGTGAAGAGCCTGGAGGGCAGTGTAGGCCAAGATGAACCCCAACTTTTTGACAGTAGAAAACAAGACATAAATTGGGTTCTGAAATCAAAAAGGTAAGTACTTTCCTCTCTTCCCACTTGAAGAAACTGGGAAGCTTAATACTCACACTAATTCAGAGACAAAGCACACCCATACAAACCCTGCAGTGAAGTTAGAAAACAGAACACACCACTTGCTACAACAGTTCAAAGATGAACTGGGCTACTGAAAACAAATAGAGATACTAAATTGGTTCAAATTAGCAAATCAAAACCCAACAATGTAACGAAGTGAGTACGTCTTACAGTGGATATAAAAGGTCTACACACCCCTGTTAAAATGCCAGGTTCTTGTGAGGTAAAAGAATGACACAAAGATAAATCAACTTTTTCCACCTTTGATGTGACCTATAATGTGAAGAATTAATTGAAAAAAAATATATACATTTGAGGGGGGGAAATTAAAAACAAAAAACTCTCAATAATCTGGTTGCATAAGTTTGCACACCCTTAAACTAATACTTTGTTGAAACACCTTTTGATTTTATTACAGCACTCAGTCTTTTTGGGTAGGAGTCTATTAGCATGGCACATCTTGACGTGGCAATTTATGCCCACTCTTCTCGGCAAAAGTCCTCCAAATCTGTCAGATTGCGAGGACATCTCCTGTGCACAGCCCTCTTCAGATCACCCCACAGATGTTCAATTGGATTCACGTCTGGGCTCTGTCTGTGCCATTCCAAAACGTTAATCTTCTGGTGAAGCCATGCTTTTGTGGATTTGGATGTGTGCTTTGGGTCGTTTTCATGCTGAAAGGTGGATTTCATCTTCAGCTTTCTAACGCCTTAAGGTTTTGTGCCAAAATTGCCTGGTATTTGGAACTGTTCATAATTCCCTCCACCCTGACTAATGCCCCGGTTCCAGCTGAAGAAAAACATCCCCAAAGCATGATGCTGCCACCACCATGCTTCACTGTGTGTATGGTGTTCATTGGGTGCAGTGTTGTTTTTGCGCAAAACATACCTTTTGGAATTATGTCCAAAAAGTTTAACCTTGGTTTCATCAGACCATAACACATTTTCCCACATGATTTTGGGGGACTTGATGTTTGTTTTTGCAAACTTCAGCCAGGCTTGGATGGGTTTTTTTGTAAGAAAAGGCTTCTGTCTTGCCACCCTACCCTATAGCCCATTCATCTGAAGAATACAACAGATTGTTGTCACATGTAGCACACCGCCAGTACTTGACAGAAATTCCTGCAGTTCCTTTAATGTTGCTGTAGGCCTCTTGGAAGCCTCCATGACCAGTTTTCATCTTGTCTTTTCATAAATTTTGGAGGGACATCCAGTTCTTGGTAATGTGTCTGCTGTGCCATATTTTCTCCACTTGATTATGACTGTCTTCACTGTGTTCCATGGTATATCTAATGCTTTGGAAATTATTTTGTGATCTTCTCCTGACTGATATCTTTTAACAATGATATCCCTCTTATGCTTTGGAAGCTCTCTGTGGACCATGGCTTTTGCTCTGAAATGCAACTAAGAAAATGTCAGGAAAATCCTACTAGAACAGCTGTACTTGTTTTGTGATTAATCAGAGTCACTTTAAATGATGGCAGGTATGTAATGACTTCTATTTAACGTGAGTTTGAATGTGATAGGTTAATTCTGAACACAGCTACATCCCCAGTTATAAGAGGGTGTGCACACTTACGCAACCAGGTTATTGTAAGGTTTTATTTTTCATTTTGAAGATTTCAGTTCGTTTTTCAATTGAATTGTTCATATTATAGGTCACATTAACAGTGGAAAACGTTCTGACATGATTTATTTTTGTCTCATTCTTTTACATCACAAAAACTTTTTATATCCACTGTACATTCTGAGCGGAGCAGATTAACCTAGCTTTAATGCTAGTTAAAGTAGTATTTAATCTTAGTACTACTTTCTGCCTTGTTTGTCTGTCTGTAATGATAGCTACCTATTCAGTTTCATCCTGCTTAACTGTCCAAACATCAGCTAGCAATAAACTGACATTGCCAAATATTTCAAGTGTAAAGCAAATAGTCTTTAACTTGAATTTGGGCATAGTAGTGATATTTCAGAATTTTAACACTGAAGTAAACGTATGGATAAAGTTTTTAATATATATGAACAGTATGAATGAAGTTTAGGAGAGTTGTGCAAACCAAGGCTTATTAGCATTTTTGTGATGACTAAAAGTCAACAGGAACGCCTACTTTGAGTAATTGTTGTACTGCTAGTTAGTAATTTTGCAAACCTGAGATAGCAGCATTCTTCATACTGCATGTAAAGACAAACACTGACTGTGGAGAAGTAGATTTAGGGCGTCATTGCTACATTTTTTGAATGCATGAACACATATATGAATGAATGTGAACTTAATTTCAATAAAAGCAAATGTATTGGTTTTTCAATGTTTTGGTGCTTTCTTCCATTTCTACCATTTGTGGCAGTTGCAAACCTATGCAATGCACTTTCATGCTCCAACATGTTTTATAATTAAAGCTGACATACATTATCTCCATACACATTTCAATAACATTGCTTCAAAATGTTTAGTTATATTTTTAAAAATCTAGAAAAATACATCCTCTATTGAGACATATAACTCTAGAACACAAGATTGGTTAAGACTTCATACGTGGATGGCAAAAGTGCTTTTATGTTTTTTGCCCAATAGAAGTGGAATAAGATCCAAGATAAATTAAGACTTGAATTTCTTGTACCAATAAATTAATTTAAAACCTTACAACACTTTCAGAGAAATGTCTGCTATTTATGATGTATTTTCCAAAGTGTTGGATTAGTTTTAATCTATTTTTAACATAATTCTAACCCTATTTATAACTTTATTAACACATTTTGATTGTTCTTAAAATGTATTTGTAGATATATTTTATTGTGAATATTTGTTTATTTTTGTAAATAAACCGTTATTGAAAATGAGAACTTATATTTCATTACTTGCTTGTTTAAATAAATTAAATATAAAATAGATTATGTAAATATGTTGTGATTTTGGTTTGTAGCCTGGTTCTTTGGATCGCCTGTGTTTTTGACCTTTCTGCCTCCCCAGTGACTTTGGTTTTTTGGATAACGTTTTGTGTAATTTAATTCAGCACCCTGCGCCTGACTCCATAGTGTCTGGAGAATCGTGATACATGTACATTGGCTTTCAAAGAGGTAGTGAACCCTTCTTAAGTATATTTTGGCTTATGGCAGAACCATTCTTCAAGCTTTTGGTGCAAATGAGAAAGTATTAAAAAATATATATATTTTCACTTGTCCCTTGTCTTCCCTGAAGGGCCTGGGTTTCCACTGACTGTGATATCGTCAAAAAACTCCAGGGACATCACTAAACTCTGTTTCATGGGTTTATTTACAATAACCATGTCCCTAATACCTCCCCCATGGTAGTATATAATCTTTAGTGAGCCCCGAATGTTCTGAAAGTTTGAGGATGGCACTGATTGTCTGTTTTTGAAATACCTAAAATGTAAAATGTGTCCATCTTTCTTTTCAGATGGTTCACCTTTTCGGCTTGGGATTCAAATCAAGCAACTTATTTTAGCATCTGTCAATATACGTAGCCTTCCATGTTCCTCATACAATCTATCCATAATGTTTGGCTGCTGAAGTCATGAGAAAACAAGGTCTTATCTGTTCATACATATTATTTAATGGGAAACATATCACATGTGTACTTTCAGTCTAACTGTGAGAATGGCATACCAACTTCCCCAAAAGGTTTCACAGACATCTAGACTGGTGAACTATGAAAGAGTGTGAGATTGAATCTACCTTAGAATCATATCTAGAGAAATATGATGAGAGAGAGCACAAGAAGTCCATTAAACATGTTTGAAATGTTGAGCCATATCATTAGAATCTGAGTTATGATTTGAGAGTAGGCGTGAATCCAGCATCCAAGCCCTTTGGTGCCAGAAGCCTTATCTGCCATTTGCACTTGAGCAGATGTGCCCCAACATGCATACATGCACCTTCAGTTCTCCAAGCTGAATAAAGGTAGAGTATGATGGCTGTCATAACTATGATGTACACTTGGGAGATGTTTTTATTAATCCCTTATATTTATCCCTCTGATTAAAAATTTCTACTCTGAGACTTCCTGTCATCTCTTGCATACCTTAAAATAACATTTTAGCTTGTATAATAGGCTGAAGACTTGTTTACATTCTTACCAATTTGTCGACAAACATGGAGCTAAACTGCAAAGCTCTGTCAGTATACTTTGCTCTTTGATTCTCACACTACTCACTTAACACTTCCTCACACATACAGTTTAAAATATCAACCTGTTGGAGAGCCTGAAACTGCTTGTATTTTAATAGGAAATGCTATTACTTTGCAAGCCAGCATTGTGGTTAATTCAGGGTACAGTGGTATTGCAGCTAAATGTGATAAAATTGCAAGTTTGTGCAACAAAATGGCATGCACATGCAATTGTACAGAAACCAGCTGCAATACAGTTTGCAAACTCACAATCTTTTCGCAGCTACAATCCTATTGCAGCTGGTTGCCTTCAACATGTAAATTACTGTGTAGGCTTAGGTATTGTGAGAAATCTGATCATGTCCTGGCTTTACTTAATCTCGCATTCTCTTGATTGTGTGGTGCCTGTTTATGAGGGAGCAGTGGAAGAGAGGATTAGTACTAGTTTCAAAATAATCAGAAGATTCATTTCCTAAGGAGGAATCAACTGCTGTTCTTCTTGCACAATAGTGAGCCAGAAGCACTTTGTGATTAGAAAATGTTACTTTCAGTTTGCATGGGAATTCTGTTGCACGTCATGTTTTGTATCTACATTTACATTTTTGTTGTTAAGCAATCACTCCTATTCAGAGCGACTTCAAGTTAGTGTATTCATCTTAACTAGATAGGACAACCACAATGTTATGAAGAATTTACCCTATGTAGCAAACAGTTAAGTAAAGGCTAGTAGAAAACATAATATATATACTGTATGGGTTGTTTTAAGTGTATGCAAGCTGATGTGTGTAGTCAAGCACAAGGTAGACAGAAATACAAACAACAAACAGCAATGGGCAAAGAAACACTTCAAAGAGATACTGATCCTCTGGTCTGATATCTATCTTTGCAAAACAGATAAGCACTGCTTGGCATTTCCCCAGACCAAACAGACATCTGCTTGTGGAGCTATTCAAAACTGCTCTGTGCAAACCATAAACATGCAGTACACTGTGCACTGTGTTAGAGTAAATAGTGAAATCAAACACTCCAATTACATTTTTTCACATTAATCACTGACAAGCACTGAAATTCTAATTGTCAGATCTGATCAATGATTTCATTCATTTCAGTAGTTCATACATGGATTTCAGTCAAGGATTTTGTTCTCTTAAAACAAATGTTCTTAGTAATCAAACCAGCATTGTATAATACATGCATTGATCTCTTTCCAATAAATTATTTAAAGCACTTATATTAATGGCTGTGTTAAAATGATTTCCTTTCATGTATGTACAGTAGGCTGGGACATTTCAGATCAGGCAGTTAACAACAAGTGGCAACATGAGATACTTGACCTTCTGCTGTACCTCGGGAAACATTACTCCACGAGGTAACGTCAGCCCCTCTCCAATGTATATCACACAAGATGAAAGGAGAGTGGGAACATGGATGGAGGTGAGCCATATAACCCAGCCAGAAGGGCTAGCTGGGTGGGCAGGCGTGTAGAATAAAGTGTGGTGCCAGGTTTGTAGGTGGAGAAAGGAACAGATGCATGAAGGGATAGAGACAGACTGACCCATCTATAGTTGAATGTAAGTTGTGACAATAAAACAATATAATCAAATTTCTCCAAAGGTTTTAATAAGGGGTCAGTGCCATAAGCCATAATCCAATTCTAATATGTTTTGCCATGGTTTGTACAAAAGAGGTTTCTTTATAGCCCTCTGTATGACAAGCTCCCTTGTGAAAACGCATGGACTTATTAGTATGGCTAGAATAGGTAGTGCTTAAAAGGTGACCCTATTTATTTTTTTATAATATTAGTGTGGAACGCTATGGGATTCACAAGGTGATGCACAGTATCCCGAATGTCCCTCCTAATAAATGGCAACAGGGACTTAAGGGAAAATACTAAGCAATCTCACTAGGAGATAATGACTTTCAGACAAAATATTCAGCTAAAAACAACAATGTGTGGCTATAGAGCAACTGAACTAGCTAAACACAAAATTATTGAATGATTGAAAATTATAACAATGGAATGAAACAAGTATGCAGAATTGTTAAGTGTTTTATCTATATTCTACCTCAAACTGATGTTATGGCTCTATACAGGAGCTGTATAGAGCCATAAGCATACTTACAAATGTCTTGTTTCACCAAGAGGTGGTGGTCCTTGTAGCTGCTACCTTTTACTCAGGAAAATACAGTCTGTTTTACCTCATTCCTACTAACAGGGCCGGGACCAGGCATAAGCAACATGTGATCGCTTAGGGACCCTGACTGCTAGGGGGCCTCTGACTGCTATGGAGCCCTCGATCGATAGGGGAGGGGGGCCCCCAAATAGAATTTTGCCTATGGCCCCCAAAAGTAGAGCCAGCTCTGCTTACCGACATTTAAACTGTGCAACTAGAGGTGACAAAACTACATGGAAGTGATAGATACAAGGCCATCCCCCTCCCACCCAGTCTTTTCTAAAATGTCTTACCTACAAGCAAAAACCCAAACAGGAAGTACCGGTGATGCACTTAAAATGGAAGTGATCATATTAGGCCAATGCTAAACAACAAACTCGGCTTCATAAAGAAACTGGATACAAATACATTAACAAGTTTACCACAGCAGTCACTGGCTTCATTAATTGCGCTGATGACATCATCTCTACAGTAATCATAATGTACAAATCCTAAATGCCATATATATTAAAAGGAGCACCCGCACCGAGTCAAATTTCAAAGCTGATGGATACAAATCCAGGGACTTGTAGAAATATTGCTACTACATCAGAAAAGTATGAAACAGTCAATGCATCAGTGCAGGACTATGATCAAATTATATTACACTGGCTCTGATGCTGTTCAGATGGGGCAGGGCTTGCAAACTAGATATCATGGACAAGAAAAGGATACCCAGCTGCCCAGCAATGTGAGCCTGCCATGTGAGCTAAAGGAATTCTGTGCTCATAACACTAAACCCAAAGAAACATCTGCTGTTCCCAATGACTATGAGCTTGCTCTTCTCAGCCAAACTTATGGAGACCACCATATTCACAGTGCCCAAGAAAGTAAAGGAAACCTGCCAAATTACTGTTGTCCAGTAGCACCCACATCTGTAGTCATGATATCCTTTGACAGGGTGGTCATAATTCCCATAAACACAATCTCTCTCTAGACCTAGTCCAATTCACAGATGCACAGAAGACATTTTACATTGTACACCGCACTGCCCTCTCCCACAAGAACAAGACAAATACTTATGTGATGAAGGCTATTCACTGAATATAGCTCAGCAGTTAGGACCATATAACTTCCATGGGCCCTCAGATGTTAAATAAAACATCTTTACTGGCTTAATGAATGCATGGTATGGAAACTGCACCACCCTTTATTGCAAGGCATTTCAAGGGGTGATGCCAACATCTCTTCAACACTGGGGCCAAGATTCCTGCCATCTAATACCTCTGCTGTGTCAGAGGAATTACCTAAAAATAGTAATTGACAACCACCCTTAAGGCCATAGACAATTCTCTATACTACAAAACACAGAATGGAGTCTTGCTTTTTCATTTGTTAATGTGAATATAGACAATATGTTTTTACAATTAGTTCACAAGTGGGGCGGTTAAATTAAAATCTATACAACCTCTCCTCAACACAATCTAGAAAAAGTTAATTTAATTGTAAAATCTGGTAGCATTCAATGTTTCTCCCACACCTAGGAAAATGGCAGCTTCAAAATGGGATCTAGAAATGACAAGCAAGAATCAACGCGCCACTGTGGATTTCTTTTTGCCTCAATTTAGAAATTATATACTAGCTCAAAATGAAAGATCCCTCCAGTGCATGGATTCATTTTAAAGGGGCTAGATACCGACAGAAATTTGTAAAGGATAAACAACTGTGTTTATTCCACAGTTTCACACAAACAAAGATATTAACACACATTTACAAGTACAATTGTCTTTTTAACCATGCCTGTATGGCTTTTTTAAACTACATTTAGTAATTACATGCTCGATGTGCACTAAAGGTATTGTTGTCTGTGACATAATACACATTCAACAATCATGATTGCATTGACCTTCCAAGACCTGTCCACAAACCCTTTTTTTGTAGAAAATATATTATTTCTCGGTTGACATAGCTGGAGAATTATCAGAAATTTTAATTCCTCAGTACAGCTCCCTCTTTCTGCAATCCTCTTCAGTACTATCACCATGTTGAAGAACACTGAAAAACTCTTCTGATATGTCTTGATGAGAAGCTAATAATAAGTTAGTTAGACCAGAGCAGGAAGCACTGCCTCTCCAGAGTTGTAGTCTTTTAGATTATCAAAAACCTTTGACATCATGTACAGTGGGGAGAACAAGTATTTGATACACTGCCGATTTTGCAGGTTTTCCCACTTACAAAGCAAAGTCTATAATTTGTATCATAGCTACTCTTCAACTGTGAGTGACGCAATCTAAAAAAAACAATCCAGAAGATCACATTGATGAATTAATTATTTGATACATCAGAAAAGCAGAACTTAATATTTGGTACAGAAACCTTTGTTTGCAATTACAGAGATCATACATTTCCTGTAGTTCTTGACTAGGTTTGCACACACTGCAGCAGGGATTTTGGCCCACTCCTCCATACAGACCTTCACCAGATCCTTCAGGTTTCGGGGCTGTCGCTGGGCAATATGGACTTTCCGCTCTCTCCAAAGATTTTCTATTGGGTTCAGGTCTGGAGACTGGCTAGGCCACTCCAGGACTTTGAGATGCTTCTTATGGAGCCACTCCTTAGTTGCCCTGGCTGTGTGTTTCGGGTCGTTGTCATGCTGGAAGACCCAGCCACGACCCATCTTCAATGCTCTTACTGAGGAAAGGAGGTTGTTGGCCAAGATCTAGCGATACATGGCCCCATCCATTCTCCCCTCAATATGGTGCAGTCGTCCTGTCCCCTTTGCAGAAAAGCATCCCCAAAGAATGATGTTTCCACCTCCATGCTTCACGGTTGGGATGGTGTTCTTGGGGTTGTACTCATCCTTCTTCTTCCTCCAAACACGGCGAGTGGAGTTTAGACCAAAAAGCTCTATTTTTGTCTCATCAGACCACATGACCTTCTCCTATTCCTCCTCTGGATCTTCCAGATGGTCATTGGCAAACTTCAGACAGGTCTGGACATGCGCTGGCTTGAGCAGGGGGACCTTGCGTGCGCTGCAGGATTTTAATCCATAATGGCGTAGTGTGTTATTAATGGTTTTCTTTGAGACTCTCTTCAGGTCATTGACCAGGTCCTGCCGTGTAGTTCTGGGCTGATCCCTCACCTTCCTCATGATCATTGATTCCCCACAAGGTGAGATCTTGAATGGAGCCCCAGACCGAGGGAGATTGACCGCCATCTTGAACTTCTTCCATTTTCTAATAATTGCGCAGTTGTTGCCTTCTCACCAAGCTGCTTGCCTATTGTCCTGTAGCCCATCCCAGCCTTGTGCAGGTCTAGAATTTTATCCCTGATGTCCTTACACAGCTCTCTGGTCTTGGCCATTGTGGAGAGGTTGGAGTCTGTTTGATTGAGTGTGTGGACAGGTGTCTTTTATACAGGAAACAAGTTCAAACAGGTGCAGTTAATACAGGTAATGAGTGGAGAACAGTAGGGCTTCTTAAAGAAAAACTAACAGGTCTGTGAGAGCCGGAATTCTTACTGGTTGGTAGGTGATCAAATACTTATGTCATGCAATAAAATGCAAAGAAATTATTTAAAAATCATACAATGTGATTTTTTTCTCTTCACCCGAGTGTCCAAGACATACGGCCGCAGGTCAGATGAAACGACAACAAAGTCGATCATCGACCTGCGGCCTAGGGTGCCCTGGTGCCACGTGCACTGATGGACACCCTTATGCTTGAACATGGTGTTCGTTATGGACAAACTGTGACTAGCACAGAAGTCCAAGAACTGAACACCGCTCGGGTTCAGATCAGGGGGGCCGTTCCTCCCAATCACGCCCCTCCAGGTGTCACTGTCGTTGCCCACGTGGGCGTTGAAGTCCCCCAGTAGAACGAGAGTCCCCAGTCGGAGCACTTTCCAGCACCCCTCCCAGAGACTCCAAGAAGGTCGGGTACTCTGCACTGCCGTTCGGCCCGTAGGCACCAACAACAGTGAGAGACCAATCCCCGACCCGTAGGTGCTGGGAAACAACCCTCTCGTTCACCGGGGTAAACTCCAACACATGGCGGCAGAGCTGGGGAGCTATAAGCAAACCCACACCAGCCCGCCGCCTCTCACCATGGGCAACTCCAGAGTGGTGAAGAGTCCATCCTCTCTCAAGGAGTGTGGTTCCAGAGCCCAAGCCGTGCGTAGAGGTGATCCCGACTATCTCTAGTCGGAACCTCTCAACCTCACGCACGATCTCAGGCTCCTTCCCCGCCAGCGAGGTGACGTTCCACGTCCCTAGAGCTAGTTTCCGTGTCCAGGGATCGGGTAGTCTAGGCCCCTGCCTTCGACTGCCGCCCGATCCTCTCTGCACCGGCCCCTTATGGTCCCTCCTGTGGGTGGTGAGCCCACGGGAGGGCGGCCCCATGTCGCTTGTTCGGGCTACCAGGGCCACCAGGCGCTCGCGAATGAGCCCCAACCCCGGGCCTGGCTCCAGGGTGGGGCCCCGGCTGCGCCATGCCGGGCGATGTCACAGGACACAAAATCTTTTTCATCATTAAGGGGTTTTTGAACCGCTCTTAGTCTGACCCGTCGCCTAGGACCTGTTTGCCTTGGGAGACCCTACCAGGGGCATATAGCCCCAGACAACATAGCTCCTAGGGTCACTCGGGTACTCAAACCCCTCCACCACGTTAAGGTGGCAGTTCAAGGAGGGGGCTATTCAAAAGGAATTCTACTAAATGTAAATGAAAAGTAGACATTCATCTGACATCGGTGCCCTGTGAGAAAGTATACCTAACTCAATGAAGTTTGCTTGGAAATCACCTTCTGGATGTTGTCAACAGTGTTTGCGATTATACAAATACAATCGGCATACATTAGCACTGCATCTATCATTTTTGTCAGTCTGATTATCTTTACAAATATCAAGACATTTGCATGCTGTTGTAGGTTATAGTTCACAAAATGTTGTCATTCTTCTTTCAAGTATCTTTGCATTTTCAGCAGGTATCCAATTCTTACTGCATCTATACCACTGTGGCACAATTAGGTGAAAGGTAAAAACAATGAAACAATGATGTGAAGGGTAAACCTGGAAACTGTCATGTAAAGGGTATAGCTAGTTCTTTATGAATGCTGTATAAAACAGTAGAGTGCTTCAAATTGAGTCCTGCGCTAGCTGGATCTGCCTCCCCACAGCCTGGGGAGATGGCTGTCCTTGTATCCTTGTCCTTGACTGGGGGATGGGTTTCACTCTGGTTGTTCATCGCAGAGAAGTGCACTGTCAGGTTTATTGACCATGCACACCCCCCCCCCCCACCCCCACACACACACACACACACTACATAATTAGCTCTCTGTGTGACTGCGTGTATTTGTGAAAATGCAAGTGTGAATGGTAGAGAATTGGGGCAGAGTATGTGTGAATGTGTGAATAGGCTGCCTAGTAAAAACAATATGTGGCACCTGGCGTTCTCGACTGCATAATGGACAGCACTGGCACTGAGGGGGGAGGAATTAAGAGGGAAACGATGACACTGCAATGTCTTGTGGTTGCCATGGACTGACAGGCCAGCACATTAAAATATATTTGGGTCCGTTATGTAAAATGAAATCAAACTAATCTCTTTCTCGTACTATATTTGTCACACTTGTCTAGCAGTAACATATTCATGCCCCAGGCTTTTGTTGTCCCAAACACAAAACTATTATACTGTCAATGATTTGTGACCTAGAGAGGCACTATACTGAATGAGCCACCAGGACATTTTCCATACTGTTCTCATTTTAAGGAAGACACAAAGAAGTACAAATAAGCTTAGCTGCAGCTGCACAAGTTACACGGTACCCAGCAGGATGCTACTTCTTGCCCAGCTGTCATAACATCAAGCCAGATAATGATAATAAACATGGTACATAGACACAGTACAGGGTTAAAAAAGGCGGAGGCAGAGCACAATTGAAGATGGAGATGGATGATGTAACTAAGGAAAAAAGCTGTGGGGCACTGTGGAGCACTGTGGAGCACTGTGGGGCACTGTGGGGCACTGTGGAGCAGTGTGGAGCACTGTGGGGCACTGTGGAGCACTGTGGGGCACTGTGGGGCACTGTGGAGCACTGTGGAGCACTGTGGAGCAATGTGGGGCACTGTGGGGCACTGTGGGGCACTGTGGGGCACTGTGGAGCACTGTGGGGCACTGTGGGGCACTGTGGAGCACTGTGGGAAAAGGACTGCCTGTGAAAAGGATAAAGTCCAGAAGAGTCAAGCTCTCATTTTTGGATGCTTCTTGAAAAACCTACTAAACTTTGGTTTGTCTTCAGATGTATATTTAGAAAAGGAGAATATACCTGTAAAATCTATAGTATCTCAAATAGTCCACCTCTATGCTCAGCTGGATCTGGAACAGATCTCAGCCTATCCCAGTGGATGAGTAAGAGAACACATTCCAAGCTATTTTTTAAGCAGGGACAAGAAACCTCAAAATATCTCTACGTTTAATGAGAGGAAGTGAGTCTTTTTCCTGTCTACTGGCAACTTCTCTGTCATGGCAAAATGAAAAGTAAAGTTCCAAATGTTGTGTAATGAAAGATGTGTTTTTGAAGGTTTGTGAAGGTGCCGTGTTGTATCTCAACTCATCCTAATCTCACACCAATGGGCCTATTTGAATCCTGAAAGGAACAGACATACACGGTGGGGGTCAAGGTAGCCCCATCTGCTCAGAACAACCAGGGGTGAGAAGCTTTAACAGAAGCTCCTAGCACACCTTAGTGCTATAGTGTCTTAAATACTTATGGTATACTTAGTAGACTTGTAGACTAGATAGGAGGACGTTGAATCGTTGGTTGTAACTATGTTTTGTATTGTAACTTTATTACTTGATTGGAATAAATTGTATTACTTTGGAATATAGATTACTACGGCATTCCTTGTTCATCTTCATACTCAAGCTCATAGGGCTACTGGTAATTACACACGTAAGTGAGTCTAAGCAACCAGGCTTGGTATCTCTGAGTCATGGATTTTCAAAGCAGTCTAGTTAGGCCCAGGAACACATGACATCAACTTGTCATCCCTGAGTCATGGGCATTGTAACATTCTGTGTAGCCCCAGGAACACATGCCATTTTACTCTATGGTTAAATGCCCTACAACTTAAGTCCACTTATGTTAACTGATATAGGCACACACACATTCTTACAGTTGTTACCCACGCATGTCTACCTCGGGACCTCACTGTTGCTATCTCTGCATCCATGGTGCACATGTTACCTTAATACATCACTCAATTAATTTGCTTCGTCTGCACATCTTGAATGCTATTTTGAAATTGCCATTTGTACCCGAACAACTATTATCCCACTTGTAACATATACTACACCTAATACTGTACATTATCTGCCCTCCTGTTTTTGCCTTATTGCACATTAAGTATTGCTCCTCTGGTAATACACAGGTGCTGGTCATAAAATTAGAATATAAAAAAAAAACTTTTATTTATTCCAGTAATTCCATTCAAAAAGGACCCCTGGTAGGGTCTCCCAAGGCAAACAGGTCCTAGGCGACGGGTCAGACTAAGAGCGGTTCAAAACCCCCTTAATGATGAACAACATTATGAGTACTGTGACGTCGCCCGGTATGGCGCAGCCGGGGCCCCACCCTGGAGCCAGGCCCGGGATTGGGGCTCGTACATAAGCGCCTGGTGGCCGGGCCTTTCCCCATGGGGCCCGGCCGGGCTCAGCCCGAAGGTGCGACATGGGGCCGCCTTCCCATGGGCTCACCACCCACAGGAGGGACCATAAGGGGCCAGTGCGGAGAGGATCGGGCGGCAGTCGAAGGCAGGGGCCTAGACTACCCGATCCCTGGACACGGAAACTAGCTCTAGGGACGTGGAACGTCACCTCGCTGGCGGGGAAGGAGCCTGAGATCGTGCGTGAGGTTGAGAGGTTCCGACTAGAGATAGTCGGGATCACCTCTACGCACGGCTTGGGCTCTGGAACCACACTCCTTGAGAGAGGATGGACTCTTCACCACTCTGGAGTTGCCCATGGTGAGAGGCGGCGGGCTGGTGTGGGTTTGCTTATAGCTCCCCAGCTCTGCCGCCATGTGTTGGAGTTTACCCCGGTAAACGAGAGGGTTGTTTCCCAGCACCTATGGGTCGGGGATTGGTCTCTCACTGTTGTTGGTGCCTACGGGCCGAACGGCAGTGCAGAGTACCCGACCTTCTTGGAGTCTCTGGGAGGGGTGCTGGAAAGTGCTCCGACTGGGGACTCTCGTTCTACTGGGGGACTTCAACGCCCACGTGGGCAACGACAGTGACACCTGGAGGGGCGTGATTGGGAGGAACGGCCCCCCTGATCTGAACCCGAGTGGTGTTCAGTTATTGGACTTCTGTGCTAGTCACACCATGTTCAAGCATAAGGGTGTCCATCAGTGCACGTGGCACCAGGACACCCTAGGCCGCAGGTCGATGATCGACTTTGTTGTCGTTTCATCTGACCTGCGGCCGTATGTCTTGGACACTCGGGTGAAGAGAGGGGCGGAGCTGTCAACTGATCACCACCTGGTGGTGAGTTGGATCCGATGGCGTGGGAGGAAGCTGGACAGACTTGGCAGGCCCAAGCGTACTGTAAGGGTCTGCTGGGAACGTCTGGCCGAGTCTCCTGTCAGAGAGATCTTTAACTCCCACCTCCGGCAGAGCTTCGACTGGATCCCGAGGGAGGCTGGAGATATTGAGTCCGAGTGGACCATGTTCTCCACCGCCCATTGTCGAAGTGGCTGCTCGGAGCTGTGGCCGTAAGGTCTCCGGTGCCTGTCGAGGCGGCAATCCCTGAACCCGGTGGTGGACACCGGAAGTAAGGGATGCTGTCAAGCTGAAGAAGGAGTCCTATCAGGCCTGGTTGGCTTGTGGGACTCCTGAGGCAGCTGACGGGTACCGACAGGCCAAGCAGACTGCAGCCCGGGTGGTTGTGGAGGCAAAAACTCGGGCCTGGGAGGAGTTCGGTGAGGCCATGGAGAAGGACTATCGGCTGGCCTCGAAGAGATTCTGGCAAACCATCCGGCGCCTCAGGAGAGGGAAACAGTGCCCTACCAAAGCTGTTTACAGTAGAGGTGGGCAGCTGTTGACCTCAACTGGGGATGTCGTCGGGCGGTGGAAGGAGTACTTCGAGGATCTCCTCAATCCCGCCGTCACGTCTTCCATTGAGGAAGCAGAGGATGAGGGCTCAGAGATGGACTCGTCCATCACCCGGGCTGAAGTCACAGAGGTGGTTAAGAAACTCCTCGGTGGCAAGGCACCGGGGGTGGGTGAGATCCGCCCTGAGTACCTCAAGTCTCTGGATGTTGTGGGGCTGTCTTGGCTTACACGCCTGTGCAACATCGCGTAGCAGTCGGGGACAGTGCCTCTGGGATGGCAGACCGGGGTGGTGGTCCCTCTTTTTAAGAAGGGGGACCAACTATAGGGGGATCACACTTCTCAGCCTCCCCGGGAAAGTCTATGCCAGGGTTCTGGAGAGGAGAATACGGCCGATAGTAGAACCTCGGATTCAGGAGGAACAGTGTGGTTTTCGTCCAGGCCGTGGAACACTGGACCAGCTCTATACCCTCTACAGCAGGGGTGTCAAACCGGTTCCACGGAGGGCCGAGTGTCTGCAGGTCTTTGGGTTTTCTTTAAATTGGTTCCCAGGTCAGACCTGAACAACCAGGTGGGGGTAGAAATTAACCAATTAGTGAACTAATTAATCAATCAGGTACAAGGTGAGAGCGAAAACCTGCAGACACTCGGCCCTCCGTAGAACCGGTTTGACACCTGTGCTCTACAGGTTGATGGAGGGTTCATGGGAGTTTGCCCAACCAATCCACATGTGTTTTGTGGATTTGGAGAAGGCATTCGACTGTGTCCCTCGCGGCATCCTGTGGAGGGTGCTTCGGGAGTTTGGGGTCCTGGGTCCTTTGCTAAGGGCTGTCAGGTCCCTGTACGACCGAAGCAGGAGCTTGGTTCACATTGCCGGCAGTAAGTCAGACATGTTCCCAGTGCATGTTGGACTCCGGCAGGGCTGCCCTTTGTCGCCGGTTCTGTTCGTAATATTTATGGACAGAATTTCTAGGCGCAGCCAGGGGCCAGAGGGTGTCAGGTTTGGGGACCACACAATGTCGTCCCTGCTCTTTGCGGATGATGTTGTTGTGTTGGCCCCTTCAAACCAGGACCTTCAGCATGCACTGGGACGGTTTGCAGCCGAGTGTGAAGCGGTTGGGATGAAAATCAGTACCTCCAAATCCGAGGCCATGTTCCTCAGTCGGAAAAGGGTGGCTTGCCCACTTCAGGTTGGTGGAGAGTTCTTGCCTCAAGTGGAGGAGTTTAAGTATCTAGGGGTCTTGTTCACGAGTGAGGGAAGGATGGAACGGGAGATTGACAGACGGATCGGTGCAGCTTCTGCAGTAATGCGGTCGATGTATCATTCTGTCGTGGTGAAGAAAGGTCAATCTATCGGTCGATTTACCGGTCAATCTACGTTCCTACTCTCACCTATGGTCATGAGCTTTGGGTCATGACCGAAAGGACAAGATCCCGGATACAGGTGGCCGAAATGAGCTTTCTCCGCAGGGTGGCTGGGCGATCCCTTAGAGATAGGGTGAGAAGCTCAGTCACCCGGGAGGAGCTCCGAGTAGAGCCGCTGTTCCTCCACATCGAGAAGGGTCAGCTGAGGTGGCTTGGGCATCTGTTCTGGATGCCTCCTGCACGCCTTCCCGGGAAGGTGTTCCGGGCCCGTCCCACTGGGAGGAGACCCCAGGGAAGACCTAGGACACGCTGGAGGGAACGTCTCGGTGTCCCCCCGAAAGAGCTAGAGGAAGTGTCTAGGGAGAGGGAAGTCTGGGCATCCCTGCTTAGACTGCTGCCCCCGCGACCCGGCCCCGGATAAGCGGAAGATGGATGGATTCAAAAAGTGAAACTTGTATATTATATTCATTCTTAAGACCAATACAAAAAAAATATTTTAAAAAATGTTGGCCAACTGAAAAGTATGAACATGAAAAGTATGAGCATGTACAGCACTCAATACTTGGTCCTTAAACCAGGTACTGGTAGCTTGGGCACTGTGTGCAGGTGCCAAGTCCTGTTGGAAAATGAAATCTGCATCTCCATAAAGTTGGTCAGCAGCAGGAAGCATGAAGTGCTCTAAAACTTCCTGGTAGATGGCTGCGTTGATTTTGGACCTCAGAAAACACAGTGGACCAACACAAGCAGATGACATGGCACCCCAAACCATCATTGATTGTGGAAACTTTACACTGGACTTCAAGCAACGTGGATTCTGTGCCTCTCCTTTCTTCCTCCAGACTCTGGGTCCATGAATTCCAAAGGAAATGCTAAATTTACTTTCATCAGAGAACAAAACTCAGCAGCAGTCCAGTCCTTTTTGTCTTTAGCCCAGGCGAGACGCTTCTGACGCTGTGTCTTGTTCAAGAGTGGCTTGACACAAGGAATGCGACAGCTGAAACCCATGTCTTGCATATGTCTGTGCGTGGTGGTTCTTGAAGCACTGACTCCAGCTGCAGTCCACTCTTTGTGAATCTCCCCCACATTTCTGAACCTCTCCAGGGTGCGGTTATCCCTATTGCTTGTACACTTTTTTCTACCACATCTTTTCCTTCCCTTCGCCTCTCTATTAATGTGCTTGAACACAGAGCTCTGTGAACATCCAGCATCTTTAGCTATTCTCTTTTGTGTCCTCCTTGTGCAAGGTGTCAATGGTCGTCTTTTGGACAGCTGTCAAGTCAACAGTCTTCCCCATGATTGTGTTGCCTACAGAACTAGACTGAGAGACCATTTACAGGCATTTTCTGGTGTTTTGGGTTAATTAGCTGATTAAAGTGTGGCACCAGGTGTCTTCAATATTGAACCTTTTCACAATATTCAAATTTTCTGAGATACTGAATTTGGGGTTTTCATTAGTTGTCAGTTATAATCATCAAAATTAAAAGAAAAAAACACTTGAAATATATCAGTCTGTGTGGAATGAATGTATACATAATACACATTTCACTTTTTGAATGGAATTACTGAAATAAATCAACTTTTTGATGATATTCTTATTTTAAGACCAGCTCCTGTACATATACTTAATACTTGTAACTTTTCTGCCTTCCTCTATTTGTTTTATTGTACATTTAACATTGCATTTGTACTGCATTTGCCTTCATTGCACATCTACACATTCCACTGGTAATATACAAATGCTTAATACTTGTAAATACTTGTACATTTTCTGCCCTCCTCTATTTGTACTTCTGGTTTAATGCTAACTGCATTTTGTTTTTACTGTACTTGTACTGTTCAATGATAATAAAGTTGAATCTAATCTAAACATGCATACATCATTTTCGAAGTGACCAGACTGATCATCCCTGAGTTCCCAGGTTGCTACACCATCCCTTGTTTTCTCTACTTGACTGATGAGGAACATTGAGGATAACGTAGGCTGTGAAACACATTATCTTTTAAATGTTTGGTTTGTGACGAAAGATTAGCTACCTTTTCGAAGAACTTCCAGCATATCATGGTCATTTTTGATTGCGTATGTTTACAAACAATAGGGAGTCAGATTATTAGATATTAAATGATCACATAGGTCATTTACCTGTCCATTCAGTAGCATTTGAAAGGGGTTTACCTTTATCCCCCATACTAGACAACATGTTCTCCTGACATAGTCTGAGGTATTCCAGGTTTCCGACTTCGTTCATTGGTGCATGGAAAAGCCTGCAAGCCTGCAACACTGACCCCAAGAACAGATAACTAAACCATGATATGAGAATACTTTCAAAGTGTGCCTTCTGCATTGTGACTGTACCGAACTGTCATTCTCATTTTGTACCTTTGTTATGATGGCATACAGACAGTCATTTTACAATCTTCATTACGTGCTCAAACAGTTTCATTTAGCTTTTTTTTAGGTGTTTTCTTCAAACACACACATTTTCTACAAGCTCAAAGGACCTCTGATTTAGCCGACACTCTTATCCAGAGCAAATTATTGAAGGAAGTTTTTATATTTTCATACTTTTTAATACCAATCCCCCATGGGAATCAAACTTACCACTCTGAGATTGCTAGTGCTATGCTTTAGCAATTGAGCTACACATGGCCCCTTATTCGAAACGGAAACTTTGAGACTCATGGAAAAAAAAGCCTACCAGTATGTCTCTAACTAAAGGAAGGCAGTAAAGTTGCAGTACGTTGGGCGCCTGCAAGCTCAATCATGGCCATGCATACTGCACCAAGCACGTAGGTGTTGGCAAATACTTCATGATTTCCTGAAGCAAACAGTGTGATAAAGAGCAGAACTTTTTGGTGAGGTGAACTTTGTAAGACACATTTCAATCTTTGATCTTGGCCAAATTGGGATAGGAGAGAATTGCCAGACTTTGGTTGACATGTACTAGATATCATTTAGAACTCACCTGCTAAATTACTAATAGGAAGATACTTGGGAAAGCAATAGGCTAACAAGTGGTACGACACATGATGGAGCAAGTAATTAGTTAACACCTGGCTTTGGGCAAGAGACTAAAACAATCAAAACCTTGCATAAAGGTCATCCAAACTAGGGACAGTATCGGCTGGAATGGTGCAACCAACGCTTTGTTTCAGTTTGTAAGTCACCTGGTAAACATGACAGCACTTTGTGTATGCGAACACATCCTGTTTCAAAATATCCTTCTCAACACATGACTTGTTCTCTGCAATTTCACCAGCACTTTTTGACTACTGGATGAGAAACAAGATCAGACTAAAGTATATACAAAGTAACTTCAGTGCAACCCATCTCCACATCTTGCGGTAACACAAGGTCAACAGTAGCAGATGCTTGACAAAGGCAAAACACACTCCAAAATAAGTTAATATCTCTGCTGTTTAAATACATGTATGTAATAATTTACCACATACTTCACTCAAACATATGGCTTAAGCAGTTGGACAGCAGATTGCTTGCCGTAATATCTAAGGTTAATAATGTGGCGGGTCCTCCTGTTATAGTCTCAGCCCCCCAATGAAAGTCAGTATTTGGTTTGCTTTGTCCATTAGTCGCACTACAGATTTTCTCCTTTTGCAAGTCAACCTGCTGGAACTGGTGCACTGCGTTGCCAAAACAATAGTGTTGAAATATCTGTATCAATAAAAAAGTGGTGACTATTACTAAATATCACAGTTAACAAACATATTGTGACTCAAACAGTAAGGGAACTAAATAGGAAATTCATTTTGACTAATATGAAAAGAGTTGGTGCATAAAATGGTTTCTGAAAGGCATCCTTGAACTAATGAGGTGACCAGCACAGATGAGCTGACTAACAAGATGACTCCAAACAGTGCCAACTATAATCAAGTTGCCTGAATTTAACACACAAATTAAGAGAAAAGTATACTAGAAATAGCAGAAGTTACAGCAATCAGTCTTCATGGTAAGTGTCTTAGATCTTTGCATACCGAATTGCATAATACTTACCTAGAATTGTATTTATTCTTCAAGCTCTGACATCGGTAAACAAACATTTTAATGTCCTGAAATAGTTTTTCAAGCCAACTTATTTCAAAACTCTAACTAGGCCACTCCAAAACATTGAATATATTTGTGGTATGCAACTACAGTGTAGATTTGTGCATGTGTTGTAGGTTATTTTTCTCCTAAAAGGTGAATTTGTTGAGTTGAGTTATCAATAAAATTCCAAGTAAGTATGCAAAATTAAAAATACAAATAAACACTATGTACAGTGTCTTATAGTATTGAATTAAATACCTTTTTACACATGTTTATGTCATTCCTGTGATGCTGGGTTGCTTCTATGCATGTCACAAACCTAACAAGGCCCAGGCTCCAACACACCATCCCTACAGTGAATTAGGTGGAGACAGCATCATGCTGTGGAATGCTTCCCATCAGCAGCGACCGACCAACTAGGTTAGATTGAAGGAAAAATGAAAGTATAAACCTACAGGGAATTAATGAAACACAGCAGACTTTTGTCTGCTAACAATATTAAGCTTTGGAGAAAATGTGGGTGATGACACGGTTTGTTGTATTACTTCACTTCAGTGCCTTCGTACAGCCTCCACTTCAGTAATGTGCAGTTACAACAATTTTGTTAATCAAACTTCAGTTTATCACAGTCATTTCACCCTAACTCTATTGATTTCTATGCGGTTTCTTATTCTCTGGCAAACAAGGTATTAACACCTTATATTTGATGGGTGTATTTGTTCACTTTCCCGAATTCTAATTAATACATTTACCATGCTCAAGAATATTCATTGTGTTTTCACCTATACACAAACTAGTGCCTGTCTTTACATGGCAATGGAAAACAGCCCTGGTCTTTGTGGTTGAAAATGTGCTTGAAATTCATTACTCAATTCAAGGACAATACACATAATTGCAGGTGTCTGGTACAAAGATGTGGGGGTCATTAAAAAGTCCAGATCATCATGCAATTTCTTTTAGCAAATGTTTAGTCATGTACTTCTGTAGGCTAACTTTAATGATGGAGTTTTGAATATAAGTATTCAAATTCAACTTATTGAAATTTTAATTTGTAATTTTGTTATTTATTATTATTATTTTTGAAATCACTTTGACATGATTAGACTGTAGGCTTTATCAAAACAGAATGGGGAACAATAAAGGTGGTAAAGGCAGCATAGGCCTACTTTATTTTATAATTAGTGATAACTGGAGAAGATTGGATCTCTGAGATTCAAATGGATGGCCGTCCCTTTAGCTAAATACATTTTGAAAGTGAACCTCACAGAACACTATTAAAAATGAGTGACCCTCCCTTATACCCCCAAAAAATTATTAAACCAGGTGCTTAATTTGTAAATCATTAGATACCGGAATAAACAACGGCAGAACAGGTTGAGCTCGGGGACATGGAGGCACTGAAACTTAACTTTAGTTTTTACTGCATAATTTGTGTGGTGCCATAAAGGATCTTTCCAGAGTTGCACAGATGCTTATAGGGTCTAGGAAAACTGTGGCCTTTTGCAAATGCATTTCATGCAGCATTATATGATTGGCTGAACTTGCAAAATGGAACGGTGGTGCACATGTTGAAACATGGGAAAGGGGGCACGTCATTGTGTGCGTATTCATTTGGTCTATCCACACCAGAAGAAATGGCTGCCCAAATAGCTAAATGTTAACTAACTATATAAATGTAGGAAATCGTCAAAACACATGAAACATTCAATGACATTGGCGTAACTGTCTGTTGCTAGCACTTTCAAGATAAACACTGGTGCATTTTGTTTTTCTATTATGTACTGGGCATTAGCAGAATGTTGACTTTGAATCATACAAAATAATATGTTTCTGTACTCCAAGGATTAATTGACAGAAAAAAGTGCAACCCAATGTTGTACATATCTTTAAACAATCCTGTAACTGGCAAGGCTTCCTATTTGGCAATAATCAATACATGAAGTACTGCATTGGTGACACATCTGTCAGAGCAGAATGGGAGAGAGATCATGTGACAAGCCTGATTCAATGATAGAGTAATCTAAAATGTTGAGCTTAACCTGGCCAGGCCAACCTGAATGGCACATCTTGACAAATGGAGGTTATGAGCATGGAGGGTTGAGCACACAGTGACAGGCAACTAATTCATAAACAATGAATATTTTTGAAATTTTATTGTAAATAATTACATAACCCTCCCCTATACTAGACACAAAAAACAGAAAACCCTCCCTGACAGAAATTATAAAAGCAAGACCCTCTATTTTTCTGCAGGTATCAGTTGCATAAATTACAATCAGTATCTAACTACTTTCTGAAGTTATCTGTGATAATTCCCCTTTTGTATTAGAGCAGATATCATTGACCATTCCCTCTGATCATAAGCATTTTCTTTTTTATCTCTGTAGATATGGCCAGCCATAGGGAGACACAGTGACAAAGAGGTCAAAGGTGGGACGTTAATCTGGTGGTCATGGGATGTTGTGATCTGATGTTGTGGCAGTAGTTATGTGTCTCCCTTAAGACATACAAAAGTATATCAGGGACATATTTTTCACTATATGGGACACATGCTCAGACACTCCCACATGAGAGCAGTTAAGCGTGTAACTTATAGTCTTAAGAGTTTGGGCATGTTAACTGAATTAGCATCCCCATCCCCAGGCCTACCTGTGCCCTCCCTCCCCTGGTCTGACTTGTATGTTTACATCGCTTTTTCCAGCAATGAAATCAATCAGCTAGAAGAGTTTATGTGATAATCTTGTCAACAGTCTGGTAGTCTCAATTCCCAAGCGTTCTCATAAGTGATGATAGTTGATTATTCATAATTATGGCACTAAAATACAAGTGGACTTAGTAAAACACAGGTAAACATATTTCCATAAAATATATTTATTCAACTAAATAAAATCCCAACTTCCGAAAATAGCTGAACAGCAAGACTAACTCCCAGGGCCGCCCTTTAATTATGACTGGCATAGGGAATTTAAAGTACATTTAATTATCAAATACAATTTGGTTAAGACAGACATGATTCATTGTCACTAGCATTCTATTAAAAAAGAGCTGCTAATTTGCATAATTCTGAGTTCCAATTTTAAAGGTGATGCTTCATCATTCATAATTCATCAATAAAAAGGCCCAACAACCTGCGGACACTACAACGCTTAATGTTTTTTTGCATCTGGTTGATTCTTCCTTGGCTGTAAAACCTAATTGCATTGGGAGCGTCACATTAAACAATTCATAAAGTGTGAAAGGGGTCATCCGCTTCCCCTTCCGTTTTCAAGCAATCAATACAAAACATAAAATACTGAGCAGCTTTCTGATATAAAAGAAAATTCAGGAATCAAATCAAATTTTAGCATTTAAGCTGTCAAGCTAAAAACATTGTCATTTATATTTGCTTTCTAATGAAACAAAGAAAATGAACATCATTGAAATGACAGCACTAGCCTCACGAGTTAAGTCCTACAGGCATACTGTGTGTGTGTGTTTCTGTGTGTGCCCGAAGGGGATTTTCTGGTTCAATCGGGTGTGATGGACACGACCGCTGTGTTTCATTAAGCTGCCGTGATCTCGAGGCAAGCAGTCAGTCAGAGATTACAGACAGCCTGTCAGGATGTGTGCGTGTGTTTGTGTATGTGTGTACTGTATATGTGTGTCTTGCCCTACTCACAGATGGTGAAGCAGTTTCATCCACCCCGGGCCTGCCACTGACAGCTAGTCAGGTCTGCTAGTTTTTCTCCAACTGAATCATCCAGAACATTATCCCAGCTACATTTCTATATCATTAATTGCTTAGCAAGCTTTGTTTGCTGACAAATGTACTATCCACTATATAAATCTATTAAAAACTACAAAGCTGTCTACATCATTGGCACCAGATGCCAAATCATGGGGTATCTGTCACATTATAGCCGCCATGTGGAGGGCTTGTCTTGGGAAATAAATATATCAGAGCTTTGCTGGATTGTTATGGCCCAAAAGAGGAGAGGATACAAAAAAGGTAAACCCCTAAAGTGCTTCTTCCTTTGAATTTCCATCACAGAAAGGTGAACCTTTACTGGTGGATATGGGGTGGTAAGGAAGTGGTTTGTGATTTCATTACAACAACAAAACGAATGGACGGATAAACATGTGCTCTGTAGCTTCACTGCAGGGGAGACACGTCTGGGTGTCTCACTAAGCAAGGGGATTTATTTGAAGGATGCACGCACAACGCGGCCCTTGAGGGGCTGAGGGGGGCGGTAGTTGTCCACCATGTGGCAGGCTGCTTCACCCTCTTCGGAAAAGAGAAGGCTCCGGAATTTGTTCAACTGTCAGATGAGAAAGGAGAGAGAGCAAATATAGTTAGACTCTCTGGCCTACTGTCGCTATCACTCACTTCCATCCGTCCCAGCGATACAGTTTGTAGTCTACATAAAGTAAAGCAAAGGTTGTGTGAGACTTCTCTATTAAAATGATTTTCCTGTAAAGGTGACTCATGGAAATGAGATTAGTTCTTTCTGTTTATACTTGTGTGACCAAGAGATCAAGATTGCAGATGTGGCTTACAGTCACATGACTGATTTAAAGGACAGATATACCATTAACTTTGGCCAGTGAATTAGTAAGAGTTCACAAGTTTTGGGTTTCAGCCATTTGACATAAAGTGAATTCTAAGATGTCAATGTACAAATAAGTGAATTATTTGTACGATGACATTTATGTTTTGTTTTATTACTTCTGTATTCACTTTATGAATTGGTTCTGTATGCATTTTATGAACTTATTTGAAATTATACAATTACTGTTGGGTTCAAGTGTACACTTCAGATTTCATTGGACTTTCATTAATATTGGAAGGTCATATTAGAAATCATATGAGTAGTCTTTGACACATCTAAGCCAACCTCCTATACAGAGTGTTCCTGATCTATTAGATTTTTTCTTTCTGACTGCCTACACTTTAACCCAATAGTCATTGGATACTTTTAAATAATGTCCCTTTCCACATACCATTGGAGTTCACTGTAGTAAAGAACAAGGCTACTAACAACCAGTGACACCAGTGAAGTCTAGCTGGTAACTTCTTCTCGGGGACTGAATAACATTTAAACACAAGGAGACGAACGTAAGTGCGTCAGTAGCACGTAATATGTATGATAGTGTTCTCTTTGTATTACTGTTACCATTCAGGATATTTACTCAATGAATACTTCTTATGAAATCATATCTCATGTCTCTGCCTAGTACGGCACCTCCTCGAAAGGTATACCTCAGCTCCCAGGTAACCCTTGAGACACCCAGCCAAAGCTATAAATAAAATGTTTGACTGGGTAGTGTAAATTTTCACGTTTAAAAGAGAGTCATGTCATTTGGGCAGGGTTGAGAGAAGAGGTGGGCCAATATGAATAACCAAATTCATCTCTCAGTAAAACACAAAATAATACTTTTGGTTTTAAACATAATATAGAAATGTAGGCCTGAACACTGAATATTTCTGTTTGGTTCATGGTGGCAGAGCCTGAGTCATTTACTAGAATATCCACATGACCACATGTTGGGGGAAATGTATTTCAGTATACAGCAATCATTTACGTAGTATAAAGTATATATTTGTACATTATAAGTACAGTGTACACTGTATGTATGAAATGTATGGGTTAAGGTTACTGCATGAACATTTTCTGAGTCTGCTACATATAAACATATTTCCCACAAACTTTTTGGGATTTGTACCAAAAGTCCAGCTGGACAAGGTCATAGGAATAATTTTAGTGTTTTGCACTTTTAGTTGAGAACTGGGAACATGACCATAATGACCTGTAATCCCGAAAGGTCACTTGTATCGTTACTCTAAAAAATATTACTGCACACCATCTCAATCCTTTATGGCAATAGTTGAAAAGACTGCAGAGATTTCAGTCAGATATAACTATCACAACCTCTAATATACTTTTAAGTAGTCAAACAAGTTATTATCAAGGAGAGCAGTGAGAATGTATTCTATTCCAGACTACTGAAACAAAGCCAGTATACTGTAACTCCAATCCTTTTCTACTAAATGAGGTCATGTGAACTATCGTACCTGATCAGGGCTGGCACTGATTGACTGTTTGCAGACAATCCATGTGACACTTTCCAGCAGAGGGGGTGTGGTCAGTGAACCGTCGTATGTCCAGTAGTCTAGCGACTGGGGGAGCAGGATGGTGGGATCAAAGTTCTCGAACGAGGTCTGCTTGCCCTGCATGTAAAGAGGTAGGCTAGTTGACATGACCAAGTCAATGATTGGCTTGGAAAGGGCCAGGTAATTTTTTTTGCAGAAGCACAGCTTAGAATGTTAGCTCAAGTCAGAGGCACTTACCTTAGCCTTAATGGCATCAAAAACATCAAGGACCTTCTGAAGACTGGGATTTTCGGTACCAACCTAATCAGAAACATTTAACACACATTAATGTAATTTGTAATGAGAAGGTAACCAAAATATTGTGTTTGAAGATATATTCCTTTAACCAGGAAATAACCTGCACTGAGAAACATATTGAGACGAATGACAATATTACTATAGGCAAAATGGCTGAGTATATTGATACAGACCTGAAGGAAGACTCCTACAACAGCAAGGCCATCAGATTGGCTAGCAGCATCACCAAAACTTGGGTACTTAGTGTTCCAGTGAACCAGGTGAAGCTGAGAAATACGATACAAGCAGTTTGAAACTCTCGAGAGTCTTTTCTCAGCAATAGGTCTTTTGTAAGGTGGGGTTAAGGCCAAATAAGGAGGCTTTTGTTTGCTGACATAGTGATTAACTGAAAACCAAAGGTGGAACAAACTGGGGATGTAAATTAAATGCACGCCATGAAAGAAATTCCTTACTGAATGTCATGGGAACATATTAACTTCCTGGACTAAGACTTCACTGACCTATGTGCCATGCATGAAAGAAACAATACAAAAGAAAAGATATTGATGGCTTGTCAGGTTTTCAGGGTTCAAATAATGAAATATAACATGATCCAACTTTTGGAGAAGAAAAGGTGTTGGTGTGTGTAAGAGAGTGAGACCAGAGCAGTGTGTCAGTACCTCGGCAGCGTACTTGGTCCCAGCCACAGTGTGCTCAGAACCCCTGTCATCACTAGCACCCCAGTGGAAGTGGAACTGCTTCAGCCTGTACGTCCCAGAGACAGGTCCCCCTGTCAGAGCTGAGAACAGAGCACATAAAAGATATTTACACACTGATGTACTGTAGGATTTTAGTCCACTGACTAAGAAACATATCAGTCAAGTTCACATTATATAATGGCACAACATGTTTTGCGTTCCATGTCAAGCAAGGTCATTATGTAATCTTAATAATACAAGTGTTGTTTTTATGTGCAATAACACATCCTTAAAGTCTTTGTTACATGGTGACAATGTGTTCCAAGCAAAATGCACACCAGGCAATGAGTTGTCTTGACAGATGTGCTGAAGATAACCGACAGAATGCTGTGAAATGCAAGTGTGACTTGTGTCACTACCCCCACCCCTCTCCTCTCCTCTCCTCCCAAAAAAACATGCAGACATTGACTTCCTATTTAATGAAAGCCGCGATGCAGTTCCTGTTGCATAATCCAGATGCAAAATCAAGCTCAAGTTTACCCCAAGATAGTGTTCCTTTGATAATACATAATTATCCATTTATACAAAGACATTGGCAGTAAGTTACATTTTGCAGGTTTTAAAACGTAAGAAATAATTTTTCAGAGTTTTCATTGGCGCCTAATGTAAGATTACATTAAACGACTGACCATCCATCCCTGGCGTAGCATGGTGGTGCCAGGCCAGGGTGCAAGCTATAGTAAAGGATCCTCCCCCCCAAACGATTAGATTTTTTTCTGGTTGTATATTCGCTTTGTACAATGTTCTGGCGATCCTGTCATACATTAACAGCACAGCTGATGTCACATTGCGATTGTCCCACTGAAACACATTATAAAAGTGAAAATACAAACAATAACTAATGACGGAGGCAGAGCACGGGCCCACTCGTCACCGAACACGGGCCCTCCACCCACCGCGGGCCCAGGTGCAACCGCACCCCCTGCACCCCCCATAGCTACGCCAGTGCCATCCATCCTGTGGTAAGACTTCTACTACAGCTATGATGGCTTCATTTCTAATGCACACATCAACAGGTCTAGTAATTAATTTATTCAGGCATAAGCGTGTGTTTTATTATGAAATTGAAATTCAGTTTGCCTCCATTAAATTAACAGAAAAAAAACAATCAATAGTTTGCCTCCATTAAATTAACAGAAATAAACAATCCATTTTCCCTGCACTGTAAAATGTTTCAGGTGAAGTAATTGAATTGTTCAAAAACGTCATACTTTATAAACTGAATACAGTAGGTAGGGGGGAGGATAATACACTGAGAACCTTTTAATGTATTTTGTGAATTACCACAAACAATGAAAAATAAAATAAATGAATAGAACTCAGTAGTGGTCCACATTAAATGCCATTCAAAATCAAAGCACATCTAAATCAACTGAAAAAGTTTCACAAATTTTGGTTAATTCTTAGTTAATTAGAACCGGTGTATTTGTTTTATATGCTGACTACATAGAAATCACATTAACATGCCTAATGTAACAAATATCCCTGACCTAGGTTTGAGTATATTAATTACACAAAAAATGTTGGATATCATAAAGTGCAGTACAGCCACACAGTACTTTTTATGGTAAATTAAAGGCAACTTTACTGTGAATTGCTGTAAAAATAACAGGAAAGGTTTGACTGTGTTAGCTTCCCTGTGAGCATTATTATCATACTGATTACATAAAGGCTTAATCCCAATTCAATACCCCAAAATCTATATTCAACTACTTAAGAAATATAGCTGCAGCCTGCATATAATGGTTAATCCTGGAGATAATATCAATAGGATCACAGGATCACATCAATCAAACTGATTACATAGAATAGAATACTGTGCAACAATACTCAGGGGTCTGTTTTTCTAAGGTTGCCTGCTGGAATATGCCAAAACAAATGGAACAGGAGTACGAGTGAGGTTGTCGTAATATCCATTTTTTGTATTTCTATGTATTTAACTATATCTGATAGAAAAACTGTCCCTAAGAATATTAAAAATGCTACTTCAATTAACATTTTGATTAAGTAGTTTATAATTTCCTCTCACGGAATAGTTCATGAAATTAAATGGGAGATCACATTTTTTATCTGGATTTCGCCGTAATTTTCTGTACTTTAAAAAAGAAGCACCTACCTAACTTGATGGAATTATTATGGAAATAATAGAAAAATAGTGAAATATAAAAATGTTGATGGTCTACCAAAAACATTAGCATTCCCAACTGACACATTGCCTAATGGAGTCCTATTTAAACTGTTTTTTTTTTTTTTTGCTGATTATGCATCTTGGTGTGGACAGTTTTAACGTGGTTAGTATTTCAATTGCCTATCGTTAATAATTTGAGTGGTGAATATAATGTACATGCATAGCTCTATTCATCCCTGATTCATGAACACATAATATGCATATATACAGTTACTTTGTAAATGTATACATGTAGCATACTATAAATATGGAATTTAAAATAAGGCTCAACATTCACAACTGCAAAATGTTGAGGCACCTGTCGGGACGCATGCATAAAGATTTAAACTAACTTGAAAGGTCGTTGTCATCAGCGTAAGTAACTTGGAAGGAATGTCCGTTGTTGAGAATGTCAATTGAGGTGGCAGGATCGTACTTCAGGGTGAGCGGCTTCAGGGCTGCGTCGAAAACAGCCTCGCCAGGTATGATGTCAATAGGAGACTGGCGGGGTCCGTCGGCAATTGGGAAGCCTTCAACCCATTTGTCGGGTCCTAGAATAACAGAGGGGACATAATGTTTCAGCATCTATTTCTACGTGAATTCTTTCTTTCCAATCACATAAAGATTTTTTTTTTGTAGTTTGTTGCTCTGTAAGACTGCAGGGGATTACGCACGGTTACCTAAAAGTAAAAAAGGGATATGCCTTAAAATAAACACAAGTATTCATCAATGCATGACCCTTGTCTTTTTATTCATTAACCCTACTATAGCTTACATGCTGTATTAATGGGACGCATGAGGTCCCTTTCAATGTCATTGTAAGAACAGAGCACACGAGTCTCACCATTGTCCCGTGCGTATCCCCATGCGTGAGACATTGCACTACTTGGGTATTTTTGAGTGCAGTAAATCCCCTAAATCGCGTTGCTCCAGAGTGCAAATAGCCAGTGTCCTCCACTTGACAACTGTCAAAGCTTATATAGGGTCCCAGTCCGGCATAGTGTGTTTCAAGCAGCTGGGTTTGGCCACATGATACCCATGCAATTTGAGTGTAGCAGCGGGAGGAGTTAGCGCCATTGGTCGATGGGGAGCGCAGTCATTCTCTCTCTCACATTCTCTCTCCCTCTGTGTGAGTGTGTGTCACCACATAGGCTACAGCTATTAGAACCCTTCGATATACTACCAGCATTACTTTGACGAAATCAAACCCATTGGAATGCACCACACGAGCTGTGTGCATAGACTCGTATCATATTTACCATAACTCTTTGATGTTAAGAAGTCCACTTCTTAACCACATCACTCAAATACGCGTGCAACGAAATGAAACCAAACACACACACAGAAATATAACTCAAGATTACACAAAATGTAGACGTTTTTCACTTCCTTCCGTGTTAATGATGAACAACTCCCAAACAGCGTTACTTTTATAGTCTTTCATAAAAGTGATTTGGGAGAAATAAACTCCGACAACTCCGACGCAGAAGAATGAAAGCATTTCTGTGGCATTACGTTGCTGCCATCTGACGGTCAAATGTCGCTAAAGACTGTGCGTTTCCTGCGCTAGACTTGCCGAAAGCAAAATCACTTCTGCAGCAGAAAAGAAAACGGTCGGAAAATTCATGGTCCTCAGCTGATATTGCATACCTGATATCAAAATATATAGTATATGTTATAGCATGTAGTGTATTTTGATTTGGTTATGCAGAGCTCATCTGTAAAACTGACAATTGGTTTTAATATGACCTGCAGCTAAAATAAAGGTCATACAGATACAGTGCATTCGGAAAGTATATAGATTTTCCCACATCAATCGACACACAACAGCCAGAAATGACCAAACAAAATCAATTTTTTTTATTATAATTTGCTAAAACCCCCAACAGAAGTATCACATTTCCAGAAGTTTATGCTATGACCCTTGAAATTGAGTTTAGGTGCATCCTGTTTTCATTGATGATCCTTGATTTATTTCTACAATATAATTGGAGTCCACCTGTAGCGGCCCTCACCCTTTCCCATATACACACACAATGTTCAACTGGACAAATCTATAACCCTTTCCCACATACACACACAACCCTCAACTGGACAAATCTAAAACCCCTCCCCAGATAAACACACAACCCTCAACTGGACAAATCTAAAACCCCTCCCCAAACACACACTCAACTGGACAGATACAGTGCAATCGGGAAAGTATTTGGACCCCTTCACTTTCCAGTTTTTTTCCTAAAAATTCTAAAATGGATTAAATTGATTTCCCCACATCAGTCTACACACAACAGCAAGAAATTACCAAGCAAAATCTATTTTTTAATTTTTATTTGCTAAAACCCCCAACAGAATTATCAAATTTCCAAAAGTTGACCCTTGAAATTGAGTTTAGGTGCATCCTCTTTCCATTGATGATCCTTTATATATTCCTACAACTTGATTGGAGTCCACCTGTAGTGGCCCTCACCCTTTCCCAATGGCCAGAATGTCCTTGTTTGTTGTGAAACTTGGCAATAAAACTCTTTCTGATTCTGGACATGATTTGCAAAAACACACACTTGTCTATGTAAGGTCTCAAAGTTAATAGTGTGTGTCAGAGAAAAAAGAACATGCCATCCCAACTGTGAAGCATGGTAGTGGTAGAATAATGCTGAGGATATGTTTTTCAGCATCAGGGACTGGGAGACTAGTCGTGATCGAGGAACATATAAACAAAGTACAGACACACAAAACAACTCGTAGCGCAATGATACACACCACCTACGGGTCAAATGCCCTTTTTAATAATGCCCCATTATGGTTAAGTACCAGGAACTCTAAAAATAAAGGCTTGAGTGGACTGAGTGCTTAATCTTGAGTTTGTCTTTACTGAAAGCTCTTTAAAACTTAATTGTTAAAGGTGCAATATGCATGTTTGTGCCACCTATCGGCAGTGAGTTGAATATCTTTTATATAACTCCATTAGGACCTGACACTTCTAGAATTAGGTAGTTAATCATTATTAACTATGAGCATGCTGACCAGTCTGAAGCAGTGTCCCCTCCAAATGTAGATGCTGGAGCAATGAACATAGACATTAGTTAAGATGTGTTCAATGTTGATAGGCCCTTTTCATAACTACGGAACAAAGGGTTATGGTTAGACTTAAATCTATGCTGTAACACTATTTTCCAGCAGGACATGCAATCAAAGTGTCTGCTCAAACACAGAACTTAGCTAGCTAATGTTAGCTTATCGTTTCGGTCAAAGACTTCGGAGAAACCTTCCTAAAACTTATCTGCACTCCTGGAAATAAAGGAAACAAGAAAGTTGACTTGTAAATGATTTATTTCAGCAAGATGTTCAAAATTAGCAGAATTGTTTCTCTGTTATATCATTGGTATATATGATTAATAATAATTTTTTCTAGCAAAATAATCTAGCAGTACACATTGAGTCTAGCAGTACTTTCCTTGACGATATAGCTAACTAGATAAATGAGGTACCTAATGTTAACCAGGACCAATAAAACAGAGCATATCTTTCTGGTTCTTAAATCTTTGCACTGGCTTCCAGTCAGTTACAGAATAGATTTTAAAATGGTGCTTTTAGTCTATAAAACACTGAATGGTTTAGGCCCTGAATATATCTATATATATTTTTTTTGCCAAACAGCGTAAGTGGACCTGGCCAAAAAGAGTGAATGTCTCTTAGTGAGTGACTGACTGACTGACTGACTACCCCTTGTTAAATAGCGTAGTGGTTAGAAAAGCAAACGATAGTCCTGCATTCAAATCTAATATCAGTCAAAATAAATTATACATTAGGATTTGTTCTGAATAGATAAAAACTTCGCTGGTTACAACCTTCAGTAGCTACGTTATAGTAAACCTAAAATAAATCTGTTTACAGTTATATTGCAACAATTTCTGGTGAATTTTCGAAGTACACATCCGTGCTTGCTTTTTGGATCAGGATAGACAAAACCTTCACTGGCTACAACCTTCAGCAGCTATGTTATAGTAAGCCTAAACTAAAACTGTTCACGGTTATACAATATTGCTACTATTTCTGGTGGACTTCTGAAGTACAGATCTTCCATTTCTTTTTTTTCCCCAGTGCCTAACATTGCAAGATTAGGTGGAAGGTAGAATAGCCATAAGAAAAAAAGGCAGAAGAGACAAAACCCTTGGTACCAGATTTGTCACCCAACATATTATCTAGGGGAAGTTTCTTTAATGGCAATAGACAGCCTCCAGGTTCAGTAAATATGTAATGTCTAACCTGGAGATATTGGAAAAATGTAGTTGGGGGGAGCCCAAAACTGCGACACAAGCTCAGTAAAGGGCTGCAGTTTGTCTTCCTTACATAAATATCAGGAAGTCTTAATTCCATTTACATACTGCATATGTGTAAGTCCAGTCCTCAGTGCCTTCGGTGATAGTTGGTTAACATAAGTTGAATGGTAAATAGACTGATTACATTCAGTTTTTACACATATTCTCCATATGTTACACATATACCTTATAAACGGGTTCACTGTCAGACTTAAGCAATTAAAATGATGGTATATAAAGAACTGAGGCCTATGACATATTTAGGCGAAATTCCTTAATTTGCTTCAATGATGGGGGATGTAGCGATTTAGATTGACATAACCAAAAACTGTCCTTGCCTGAGCTGCCCAGTAAAATGATTTAATAAGTTAGGAGCATAGAGTCCACCATCCTCTAGAGGTCGCTGAAGTACTGATATTTTATCCTTAGGTGGTTTTCTATTCCAAATGAACTGTGATACAGAAGTATTAAGATGCTTGAAGTAAACTTTGGGCACATCTATGAGTAGCATCTGAAACAAGAATAGATATTTAGGTAATAATTTCATTTTTATAGTTTAGTTTATTAATTTAATATATTTCATTAATGACAAAGGCAAGTCTCTCCATCTATTAAAATTCCTCCTCTGTCCTTTTAAGTAGAGAAATATAATTGAGGGAAAATGATTTGTTTAGTTTGTTCAGTATCTGAAGCCCCAAATAAGTAAGTTCATCAGGATTCCACTGGAAATTTGCTGACCAGGATTTAGCTTAGTATTATTAAGAAGCATAGCTACACTTTGTGTCAAATACATTTTGTATCCAGAGATTGATGCGTATTCATTTAATGTATCTATACGGTCCGGAATGGAAATATCAGGTTGGGCCAAAAAGGTGATGATGTCATCCGCATACAAAGAAATATTATGGATATGCTCCCCAACCTGTATACTGTGAGTCGATGGGTGGGCTCTAATAGCCACTGCCAGAGGCTCGATGGCTAGAGCGAACAGGAGAGGCCAAAGACAGCAGCTCTGCGGAACGAGACAAAAGGAAGTTAGAGGAGATATTAACATTAGGGTTAACAGAAGGGTTAAAATTAAGAGACGCTTCTGTTCCTCACTCAAAACCTTCCTTTTTATCGATTTTTGGGGTGCAGTGGTCTCTTAAGTTAATTGTATATTTTTTCACTGTATATTGCATGTATCATGTTGTTGGGGACAGTAGCCTACATACAGTAATCAAATTATCTTTTCACCAGTCATCTTTGTCTGTCTTGTGAACTCAATTGAAAAAAAATCTATGATTCTACTAGACGGCATCTGAAAGGTTAACAAATGTTTGGCGGATTGGATGCAGTTTAGGTGTTATTACGTTTTATTTCAATAGTCTGACATATCTGGGTGTAAAAGAAAACTAGGATCCACTAGTTTTTTCGACATTACTCATCTCTGCGACGTCAAGACGGGTAAGGTCCTGTATGCTAATTTTGCCAGATCATTGACAGTAAACCATGAAATCTGCACAATCGCTATATCTTCTATACAACAGTCTGTAAATCATCTGCCCAAGCCCCTATAAATAGTCAAACTCTGAGGGGAAATAAGCCCATCCGGCAACACTGCCAATATGAAAAAGTTTCCTCCTACGGTCAAATTCACTGCAGTATATCCATGGTAGGCTATTTAGCGTATGAGCACAAAATTCTGTCGTACCATGCCGACACAGAGAGGCGGGGCAAGATTTTGGGAAGGCGGCCGCCTTTGAGTTTTATATGCAGGAAAATCACTGGAAGTTATTGACTCAGAGTAAATGGAACCTTGTATCATTACATACCGGCCAGCCTTGTGAACCACGTGGAGGTCTGTGCGACCCTCCAAGTATATGCCTCCCCAGACCATCACTGACCCACTGCCAAACCAGTCATGTGAATGCCAATTGAGTTGGACGGTGCAGGGCTGTGAGCACAGGTGAATCAGATGTGACCACAGGTGGGGAGAATCAGGTCAGGAAGGATAAGGAGAAAGCAATTATCTGTGGCCACCACCTGTATAACCATTCCCTTTTTGACGGTTGTCTAGTTGTTGCCTCTCCAGTCCACCAATTGTCTCTTTAATTTGCCAAAACCGGTGACAATGGTTCACAATTATTATGCTTCCTAACTGGACAGATTGAGATCTCTGAAGTTTTACTGACTTGGTGTTTTACTGTAATGATTAAGTGTTCCCTACATTTTTGTTGAGCAGTGCACAGTATATACACATGCCTAAGATCTCTGACACACCCAGATGACATATATACACACCCATATCCAGATTAGCATACCTTTATTCACTCACACACCTTATGCACACCTCACCTATAACTAAGCAGCTTCTTGCCCAACTGGGCTTGTCCATAGACACATGCCTTTTGTTTCTGTATTTAATCAGCGATAAATCCCAGGATATTATTGCAGTTGACAAAGAATCTTAATTTTTTTGGTTTTTAAGAAAGGAATAACAAAAGGTATCTATAGAAACAAGCTCCTACCTATATACAGGTTCTGATCATAAAATTTGAATATCATCAAAAAGTTGATTTATTTATTTATAATTCCATTCAAAAAGTGAAACTTGTGTATTATATTCATTCATTTCACACAGACTAATATATTTCAAATGTTTATTTATTTTAATTGTGATGATTACAACTGACAACTAAGGAAAATCCCAAATTCAGTATCTCTGAAAATTTGAATATTACTTAAGACCAATACAAAAAAAATATTTTTAGAAATGTTGGCCAACTGAAAAGTATGAACATGAAAAGTATGAGCATGTACAGCACTCAATACTTAGTTGGGGCTCCTTTTGCCTGAATTACTGCAGCAATGCGGCCTGGCATGGAGTCGATCAGTCTGTGGCACTGCTCAGGTGTTATGAGAGCCCAGGTTGCTCTGATAGTGGCCTTCAGCTCTTCTGCATTGTTGGGTCTGGTGTATCGCATCTTCCTCTTCACAGTACCCCATAGATTTTCTATAGGGTTAAGGTCAGGCGAGTTTGCTGGCCAATTAAGAACAGGGATACCATGGTCCTTAAACCAGGTACTGGTAGCTTTGGCACTGTGTGCAAGTGCCAAGCCCTGTTGGAAAATGAAATCTGCATCTCCATAAAGTTGGTCAGCAGCAGGAAGCATGAAGTGCTCTAAAACTTCCTGATAGACGGCTGTGTTGAACTTGGACCTCAGAAAACACCAGCAGATGACATGGCACCCCAAACCATCACTGACTGTGGAAACTTTTAACTGGACTTCAAGCAACGTGGATTCTGTGCCTCTCCTCTCTTCCTACAGACTCTGGGACTTTGATTTCCAAAGGAAATGCAAAATGTACTTTCATCAGAGAACATAACTCAGCAGCAGTCCAGTCCTTTTTGTCTTTAGCCCAGGCGAGACGCTTCTGACGCTGTGTCTTGTTCAAGAGTGGCTTGACACAAGGAATGCGACAGCTGAAACCCATGTCTTGCATACGTCTGTGCGTGGTGGTTCTTGAAGCACTGACTCCAGCTGCAGTCCACTCTTTGTGAATTTCCCCCACATTTTTGAATGGGTTTTGTTTCACAATCCTCTCCAGGGTGCGGTTATCCCTATTGCTTGTACACTTTTTTTCTACCACATCTTTTCCTTCCCTTCGCCTCTCTATTAATGTGCTTGGACACAGAGCTCTGTGAACAGCCAGCCTCTTTAGCTATGACCTTTTGTGTCTTGCCCTCCATGTGCAAGGTGTCAATGGTTGTCTTTTGGACAGCTGTCATGTCAGCAGTATTCCCCATGATTGTGTTGCCTACAGAACTAGACCGAGAGACCATTTAAAAGCCTTTGCAGGTGTTTTGGGTTAATTAGCTGATTAGAGTGTGGCACCAGGTGTCTTCAACATTTCACCTTTTCACAATATTCAAATTTTCTGAGATACTGAATTTGGGGTTTTCATTAGTTGTCAGTTATAATCATCAAAATTAAAAGAAATAAACACTTGAAATATATCAGTCTGTGTGGAATGAATGTATACATTATACAATTTTCACTTTTTGAATGGAATTACTGAAATAAATCAACTTTTTGATGATATTCTAATTTTATGACCAGCTGTCACGTCCTGGCTATGCCCCTAGCCATCTCGGCGCTGGGCTCGGGGCATAGCCAGGACAGGACAGGAGGTTGCTCATCTAGCCACCTCCAATCCTTTTGGTCCCCCCAATTGGAGGCAGGTGTTGGTCATTGCCTCCAATTGAGGACCCTATTTAAGTCCTTTGATTTTGCCATGCTGGTGTGGTTCATTTTGATTTTGCCTGTTATCAGTTAAGCCCACGTCACTGGTTGCTGCTTTTTGTTTTTGTTTGAGTCTTTCTTTTATTAAACATGGATTATCCCTGTTATTTCGACTCAGCGCCTGTGTCCTTCCACACTCCGGCTAGTGACACCAGCACCTGTATACCTTGGGATTGGGATCTCTATTCTAAATACATTGAGTTAAGATGCTGAAGGTAAAAAGTTTTTTATAGAAATAAATAGTTTGTCATTGCATCACAGAAAGGATATGAAGAACTGATTTTTGGATACTATACACAACTCATTGAGTGCTTTGAACAGTAGCCTTAAACCTGAGGTTCTGGTGCCAATAATGTTTTTTAAATGGTTGATTAATTATTTTATTCATTGTGATTGTTTTAATAAAAAAAAAAAATCAGTTTGATTTCCCTGTATAAATGGGGGGGGGGGGGGGGGGTTGAAATTGGTTTATGAGTTGGGGAATGCTGTGAATTAATAATAATATCCAAGAAAAGGTTTTGGAATAACATTAAAATGCTTACTTACAGGCTCTCTGCCTACAATATAGTAAAGATAATTAAAATAGAAAATGAAATAAATAAGTTATTAATGCCATTGTTAGAAACAATAAGAAATAAAATGCCTGAATAACAATAACTAAATTTTTGACAGCTTTATACCAGGTTGTGTTTTTTGGCTCATTAAGGTTAACAACATAGCTAGAAGTTGCAGAGGATTGAAAATAAGCAGTAATAACAAATGTGAAGTGTTTGTCTGTATATGATGTTGGTACAAATGTTTGGTCATTGTCAGGGTGGGTGCGTGCGTGCAGAAGGAAAACTCGGGGCTCAGGTGCAGGCTCAGGTGCAGGTTGTGTATAGTTTCACACAGGAGATAGAAACGACCAGAAGCATAACAAAAAGTGGGCTTCGGCCCAAAACAATGGCAAAACGAGAATGAGGCTAACGTGACTAAGAAACACTGAATGAAAGAAACAAAAAACTGGAGGACATAGAGCACCTAATACACTATTATGTGTGGAAGACACAGGGTACCCACTGGTCATGGAATTTCTGGAATATCATGGGATTTTAAAAAGTATATTCCAGACATGGAGAGTCAGGGTTAAAACTTTAGTTTCCATTCAAGAAAATGAATCTTCCATGCAGTATTCTTCTTTATCTGGTTATTTCCAGTATTGCGTATTGTTATGGTTAGGCTACTAAATTTTATTGTCCATTCATCCCCTTCACCCTCGTCAACTGGCAATCCCTTCAGTCAAGATATGCTGTCTCCTGTACCTGCTAATGAAGGCAAACATGCCAGGAAAATGTACATTATATATTGTCTACATAATGAAGACTTCAAAGACTGGGTATTAAAAGTAGATGACAGCAGTTACAGTTAAATGTAAAGTTTGTAAAACAACTACTGATCTATCCAATATGGGAGAGGGAGCACTTCGCAGCCACACAAACAGTAAGAAGCATGTTACCCGAATGAAGCCGACAGGAGCATCATCTTAATGGTGATCATAATTGTGCATTATACCGATCAGCCATAACATTATGACCACCTGCCTAATATTGTGTAGGTCCCCTTTTTTCCACCAAAACAGCCCTGACCCATCGAGGCATGGACTCCACTAGACCTGAAAGTGTGCTGTGGTATCTGGCACCAAGACATTAGCAGCAGATCCTTTAAGTCCTGTAAGTTGTGAGGTGGGGCCTCTATGGATCGGACCTGTTTGTCCAGCACATCCCACAGATGCTTGATTGGATTTGGAGGCCAGGTCAATACCTTGCATTGCAGTGTTCCTTAAACCATTCCTGAATTTTTTTTCTTTGTGGCAGGGTACATTATCCTGTTTAAAGAGGCCAATGCCATCAGGGAATACCGTTGCCATGAAAGTGTGCACATGGTCTGCAACAATGCTTAAGTAGGTGGTACGTGTCAAAGTAACAAGCACATGAATGGCAGGACCCAAGGTTTCCCAGCAGAACATTGCCCAAAGCATCACACTGCCTCCGCCGGCTTGCCTTCTTCCCATGGTCCATATTGGTGCCATGTTTTCTCCAGGTAAATGACGCACACACACCTGGCCATCCATGTGATGTAAAATAAAAAGTGATTCAACAGCCCAGGCCACCTTCTCCCATTGCTCCGTGGTCCAGTTCTGATGCTCACATGCCCATTGTAGGCACATATGCAACAAACTACGATCCCCTGTGTATTCTGACACCTTTCTATCAGTACCAGCATTAACTTTTTCAGCAATTTGAGCTACAGTAGCACGTCTGTTGGATCCGAACACATGGTCCAGCCTATGCTCCCCAAGTGCATCAGTGAGCCTTGGCTGGCCATGACCCTGTCGCTGGTTTACTGCTTTTCCTTCCTTGGACCCCTTTTGATAGGTACTGACCACTGCAGACTGGGAACACCCCACAAGGGCTACAGTTTTGGAGATGCACTGACCCAGTCGTCTAGCCATCACAATTTGTGAATGTGTGTGGGCAGAGATTACATTCTATACTGAAAGAGTACTGCAAAAAGACAATTCATTATCATTGACATTTGATTAGTTATAATTTGTCACTTTTCATTTTCTCATGGCCTGTGGGATGTAGCATGGTTCTGATTCTTCAATTTGAGGCACACTATGCCTGCCATGTGATTGTATGTTACAACCCTGTCGATCCACATTGCTCTAAGTCGTTAGAAGGTAGTTACCGTACAAGGTGAAGTTTGCTTGGAAAAAAGTATGTTAGCTTAGTGAGTACATTGTCAGTTACAGAATAGATTTCAAAGTGGTGCTTTTAGTTTATAAATCTCTGAATGGTTTAGGACCCAAATACATTTCTGATATGTTTGAAGAATTTAAACCGAGCAGGGCTCTTAGATCCATGAACACAGGTCAACTAGTAGAGCCCAGAGTCCAAATTAAACATGGAGAAGCTGCGTTTAGCACTTATGCTGTACACAACTGGAATAAACTACAAGAAGATCTTAGACGTGCCCCAAACCTAAACATTTTAAAATCCGGGTTAAAAACACTTCTCTCTTCACGTGCCTATGACTGAGCACCTAAACTTAACCACACTGTTTAGCCTTATAGCTTACTATGTTTTAATCCCATTTTTAATCTTTATATGTTGTCTTATTGTATTATTTTTTTTCATTTGTTTTGATGTTTTAATTAGAGTATTTGTTTTTATGTTATTGTACTTTCATATATTTTTCTTTGTAAAGCACATTGAATTGCTTTGATGTATGAATTGTGCTATATAAATAAACTTGCTTGCATTGTATTGTAAATACAATAATTCTAATTATCCTCTTTCTGTTCTTGATTTAGGTGTGGTGAACTTAGATGCCAAGGTTTTAAAGGAAAAGACCATTTGACTTTTTAATGCACTTAGTGCACTAAGTGTAGCAGCTTCCTTAAAAACTGTGTAGGAATGGAAAGCATGGGTAACATCCATGCGACAGAGGAAACTCTTCCGTTGAGAATGTTTTTACCCATGACAGTGTGGAATCTGAGCATTAACAATTACAATATGAATGTACATTTCATTGGAAGTGCATGTGCCTAGGTAAGGAGAACAACAGAAACCTCTCTGTTTAGATTATCTCTCTGTAACAGAAACCTCTCTGTTTATCTCTCTGTAGGTATGTTTATAATGGTCATATGGCATGGGGGTTGACTTCTAAAGACATGGTCTTAGTTAGAAACGCCCTTAATGTATAGGCTAGCTGTTAACCAACATTGCAGTGAGAAGGTAATGGAATGTTCACCGAATGACATCTGTGCTGCAATTTTCCAATAAACGTGAGCGAACTTCTCCCTCGATTTGATACGGGTTCTACATTATTTGACCACTATACGAAACCGCAGATTTCTAACAATAGTGACTCAACTGGTCCTTTTCTAGAGGGACGCAAAAAGAACAACAAAAAAGACAGAAAAAATGCAGGAGGGGCAAGCTGTGACGACTGCGCCCTCTGCTGCCTCTCCTCCCCCTGCAGCAGACAGGCTCCAGCGGTCGACGTCACCGGTCTTCTAACACCACCGCCCATCTCATTTACGCATTTCAACTGTTGTCTTGTTTAGCGCACCTGGTCCTCATTCTAATCATTCCCCCCAGTATATATGTTCCCTCTGCTTCCCCTGTCCTTGTGTGTTATTGTCTAGCCTACCCAGAGCATTATCAGGCTACGCCACTATTGTCACTATTAAAACACAGTTCAACAGTACGACTTCGGATTCCTGCTCCTCATTCCTCCTCGAGCCTGACACAAGCGTTCACCTAAGAACAGTCCCACCTAGATGTGCAGCTTCAAAAAGACACAGTAATCAACATTTCCAACATGGACCTTCTGTCAAAAGGTCTTGTCGTTTGTGCCCACTAGTGGTGTAAAAGCATTTGGTTTAAAAATAGACCTGTTTAGGTTTTTCAGAAAGATTAAATGAGACATGGTTTTTTAAAGAAAACGGCCACTGTTACCAGAGCTTCAACAACACTTTTTAGACCTAAAAGCCCCAACACCACTAATGCATCTATTAGCACTTTTTGTCGAGTGGTTGAACAACATATTATGAAAAAGAACAATCAAACGTTTCATGTCTCAAAGAATGTAACAGAAAATGAAAGGATTGTGTTGATGGAATTGATTGCAGATAAAGACACTGGCCTTCATTCATGAAACGTGCGTTCGATCAAATCTGATCTTAAAAATATCTTACGACCATTTCACTGACAGTGCTGTTATTCATCAATATCATCTTTGTCGTATCTTATGATCAAACTCACGTCTGGTCGGAGACTGTGTAAACCGACGTCAAAAAATAAGATCATGCTTGATTCGCAGTAAGAACATCTTTATCACGAAAAACAACAGTCATAACAGCCTCAGTAACAACAACTACAACCACAATTATTATAATAATAATAGGCAGGCCTAATATAAAATAAGATGACGATGAATATAACACATACAAACAACACAATATTAAATATTGTATCACTACCATAAGCTATTATTCTATTATTTATTTATTTAACTTTATTCTGCATTTTCTCTCTTATTTCTGTTGTTCATGTGTTTGTATGGTTTCAAATGCCTTTGTGTATGTACTGTAATGCACTAGACAAACAAACTTGCTTTGCCTCACTGTTCCTAAGTCACTCATGCCGTTTTGACATACTTGAAGATCATAAATGGTTGTTCAAATTTCAGTGGCTGCCATCTGGGGAGGGGTTCTGTGTCCAGGGGACTCATTTATAAAACTCTGCATAGAATTCACGTGAAAACAGTGCGCGCACACATCCCAGGCCAGTTTTCTTTTATAAATCACAACCTACTCGAAATTAAGTGTGCAAGCATCTTGTCCCACCCAATAAACACCCATAATTGCCTATAAATGGTCACTGAAACCCACCAAATTAATTTTAATTGATACTGACTCCATGACTGCAGTGACGGCAAATCCCAGTAAATCTTGCTGGTCTCTGAATTTAATTTCTTCTAATTCTTCCAATCGCCAAATCTTCCAACAGGGCCAAAGCAGCCATTGTGAGTCATTAAGCATAGCAATTGCATGCCTTTTTATACTAGCCCATTTTATTGTAAGAGCCACCCAATTTCGCTGCACTGATTGTTTTTGACAAGGACAGCCATTATCACATTGACAGTTATGCACAACGAACATTTGATAACATACAGCTCTGAAAAAAATTAAGAGACTACTGCAAAACTATTTGTTTCTCTGGTTTTACTATTCATAGGTATGTTTTTGAGTAAAGTGAACAGTTTTTTATTCTATAAATTACTGACAAAATTTCTCCTAAATTCCAAATAAAAATATTGTCATTTAGAGTATTTATTTGTAGAAAATAGCAACTGGTCAAAATAACCCCAAAAATTGCAATACAAATTTTTTAACTTAGGAACAGTTCAGAAATCAATATTTGGTGGAATAACCCTGATTGTTAATCACACCTTTCATGTGTCTTGGCATGCTCTCCACCAGTCTGTCACATTGCTGTTGGGTGACTTTATGCCACTCCTGGGACAAAAATTCAAGTAGCTCAGCTTTGTTTGATGGCTTGTGACCACCCATCTTGCTCTTGATCAAATTCCAGAGGTTTTCAATGGGGTTCAGATCTGGAGATTGGGCTAGCCATGACAGGGCCTTGATCTGGTGGTCCTCCATCCACACCTTGATTGACCTGGCTGTGTGGCATGGAGCATTGTCCTGCTGGGAAAAAACAATCCTCAGAGTTGGGGAACATTGTCAGAGCAGAAGGAAGCAGGTGTTCTTCCAGGATAACCTTGTACTTGGCTTGATTCATGAGTCCGTCACAAAGCAAATCTGCTCGATTCCAGCCTGAAGCATCCCTAGATCATCACCGATCCTCCACCAAACACTGTGGCTTGTAGGCCTCTCCAGGTCTCTGTCTCCAGCCAGGTGTTGGGCAAAGCTGAAAATTTGACTTGTCAGAGAAGATGACCTTACTCCATTCCTCTATGGTCCAATCCTTATAGTCTTTTGCAAACTTCATCCTGGCTCTTCTTTGCTTCTCATTGATGAAGGGCTTTTTTCTAGCTTTGCACGAGTTCAGCGCTGCCCCTAGAAGCCTGTTTTGAACCGTCCTCGCCGTGCACTTCACCCCAGCTGCTGTTGGCCATTCTTTTTGTAGGTCACTTGATGTCATCCTACGGTTGTTAAGTGACATTCAAATGAGTTGACGATCATCACTGTCAGTGGACAGTTGTTTTCGTCCTCTGCTGGTCTGTAGCTTTGTTGTCCCCAATGTCTGTTGCTTGATCTTGTTCTTATGAACCGCCGTCTTTGAAATTTTCAGGATGGAAGCAACCTGACGCTCACTGTATCCCTCTGCCAGTGAAGCCAGAATTGATCCCTTTTCCTCACTCAAAGCTTTTCTTTTCAACTCTTTTGTCATGTTGAATAGTATTTTTTTTATTAAAATTACCTTTGAGGTACTACTTGCACTGTTTTTGCCAATCAGCTGGTCCTATTGCAAGAGGATAGATATGACCACGGCAGTGTTTTTTATACTTTTCCTCATTAAATTAGATTTGGTTCACCTAATCAGTACCTCATAAGTAAAATGATGTGTGCCTGTGTTGGAATTTAGGTACTGGAATGGAATGGTTGCCATATCTAGAGATGCTGATTTAAGAAAAATTTGGAGTGGTCTCTTAATTTTTTCCAGAGCTGTATATATATTTGCGCATTTAAATCATGTGATAAAATCATCTGATGTAAGTTCACACAGAGTTAAGGAGTAATAGACTACAAAACAAGAAACAGGCAAGCCTAGTTCAGCCGGCCCGCAATAAAATGTGAAAATCGTGGCTGCCCTCTCGAGAATTGAACCCAGGTCGCCCACCTGAAAGGCATTTTCATTAATCACTATGCCACCAAACTGAACACATGCAGCGCATTAGTATAGCTAGTAATGGCTAGACGCCATTACATTATATTGTGTTAAACTGAGTCACGTTTCTTATTAAGTTTAGCTCCACCACAAAGAGCATCTATGAACTTCATGACTTTTGCCACTGGCCGTTTTAACCGCTTATTAGCCATTTGTGAATGACATTGATACAACAACTACTGTATCAATATAGGTGATGAAAACTGACTTTTTCGTCATGTGAAAAGATGAGAGAATCATGTAGCCAGCAAGGTTTTTGTCTATCCTGAACAAATCGTATTTTGCCACTGGACGTTTTAACAGCTAATTAGCCATTTGTGACTGACATAGATACAGTATCTATCAATATAGGTGACGATGACTAGTGATGGCCATTCGAGGCTTCATTTGCATTATTTTAGCAGCAGGATATTATGCTGGCAGCACTCAGATTGTGTAAATTGGAAATATTACTGGTACCATGCCAAAAAGCTGCATTTTTCGTGTCAAGTAAAAAAAAAATAACATAGTTTACACTTTTCTTTACTTCACAAAAAAGCTAAGGACAGGAAAAGACGAGATCTGTGGCTTCAGGCCATCCGCAGAGAGGGTGCAAGTTGTCAACTATGTTACATGTCCACTCAACATGTTTATGTCTGAGGCGAACACTTCAGCACAGGTTAGTTAATTATGCTAAAGTAAACAGTTATAATGTTAGAAATCAAAGAAGTGAATGTTGATGCTGCATTGAAAAGGCAGTACATAGAACATTCTAAAAATTCACTTCCCTGAAGAGATTTTCTGTCATGATAATAGTAATAATAATCCCAATTCAAAGTGTGTATATATGCTGCATTAATGTAATTATAAGAAAATTATAGGGAATTGAATCTTCAAACATTTAACTAAGCAATAAATGTAATTGTTCATTGCAAATTATTGTGGCAATACACATTTATTTGTGAGATATGATTAATTGTAGTCCATTATTTGGTGTGACGCATCAATAATCAGTACATTCATGCATGTGTATGTGAACTGTATCTGGCAGGGGTGAGGATAGAATTATTAGTCAACTGTACATTGTAGCCTGTCTTATACAGTGGGGAGAACAAGTATTTGATACACTGTTGATTTTGCAGGTTTTGCCACTTACAAAGCATGTAGAAGTATTTTTGTCATAGGTACTCTTCAACTGTGAGTGACGGAATCTAAAACAAAAATCCAGAAAATCACATTGTATGATAGTAATTAATTAGCATTTTATTGCATGAAATGAATTTGATACATCAGAAAAGCAGAACTTAATATTTGTTACACAAAACTTTGTTAGCAATAACAGAGATCATACGTTTCCTCTAGTTTTTGACTAGGTTTGCACACACTGCAGCAGGGATTTTGGCCCACTCCTCCATACAGACCTTCTCCAGATCATTCAGGTTTTGGGGCTGTTGCTGGGCAATACGGACTCTCAGCTCCCTCCAAAGATTTTCTATTGGGTTCAGATCTGGAGACTGGCTAGGCCACTCCAGGACCTTGAGATGCTTCTTACGGAGCCACTCCTTAGTTGCCCTGGCTGTGTGTTTCAGGTCGTTGTCATGCTGGAAGACCCAGCCACGACCCATCTTCAATGCTCTTACTGAGGGAAGGCAGTTGTTGGCCAAGATCTCGCGATACATGGCCCCATCCATCCTCCCCTCAATACGGTGCAGTCGTCCTGTCCCCTTTGCAGAAAAGCATCCCCAAAGAATGATGTTTCCACCTCCATGCTTCACGGTTGGGATGGTGTTCTTGGGGTTGTACTCATCCTTCTTCTTTCTCCAAACACGGCGAGTGGAGTTCAGACCAAAAAGCTCTATTTTTGTCTCCTCAGACCACATGACCTTCTCCCATTTCTCCTCTGGATCATCCAGATGGTCATTGGCAAACTTCAGATGGGCCTGGACATTTGCTGGCTTGAGCAGGGGGACCTTGCGTGCGCTGCAGGATTTTAATCCATGACGGCGTAGTGTGTTACTAATGGTTTTCTTTGAGACTGTGGTCCCAGCTCTCTTTAGATCATTGACCAGGTCCTGCCGTGCAGTTCTGGGCTGATCCCTCACCTTCCTCATGATCTTGAACTTCTACCATTTTCTAATAGTTGTGCCAACAGTTCTTGCCTTCTCACCAAGCTGCTTGCCTATTGTCCTGTAGCCCATCCCAGCCTTGTGCAGGTCTACAATTTTATCCCTGATGTCCTTACACAGCTCTCTGGTCTTGGCCATTGTAGAGAGGTTGGAGTCTGTTTGATTGAGTGTGTGGACAGGTGTCTTTTATACAGGTAACGAGTTCAAACAGGTGCAGTTAATACAGGTAATGAGTGGAGAAAAACTCATTCTTAAAGAAAAACTAATTGGTCTGTGAGAGCCGGAATTCTTACTGGTTGGTAGGTGATCAAATGCTTTTGTCATGCAATAAAATACAAATTAATTATATAAAAATCATACAATGTGATTCCGTCTCTCACAGTTGAAGTGTACCTATGATAAAAAGTACAGACCTCTACATGCTTTGTAAGTAGGAAAACCTGCAAAATCTGCAGTGTATCAAATACTTGTTCTCCCCACTATAGTTGCAGGGTGCTAGCTTCTTAGCTTGCTAAACATGTTAGCGATTTAATTAATTTACAGTAACGTCATACCGGACAGACTACCAAAACAGCAAAAATAAAGTGACATAAATATATTACCTGGAGATTCAATAAGATGGTTGAATATATCGGGATATGACACCTCCAGCCACTGGGTTGGGTCGCTCGTCCACTTTGATGGAGGCAGACTGAATGGACACTCAACCCCTATTTCTTGTGTTTTCACAATATTACATGAAATAATTGTTTGCCTGACTGGCCATAGTGTTTGTGCTCCTAATTACTAAAAAGCAATATAGTTTTCTTATTCTGTAAGATTTATTGGCAAAAACGTCAGATTTTGTATCCACAGCCAGTCAAATTAAATGGTGTGTTATCACCTAAAAAGTGGTGGGAGCATGGCACGAAAGCAAAGTACCCGGATGGGTTGCTCTCATCTATTTAACAAGGGGTTATCAGTCAGTCAGCCAATCATTGAAGAGACATTCGCTCTTCTTAGCCGGCTCTGTTCACGCGGTCTGGCAAAAAGAGTACCTGTAATTCGTTTTTAACAGATTACAGATACCTTTGAATAAAAATGATTACTTTTGGATTACTTCATTTAAAAAAGAATATGTGCACGAAATAATTATGAAACGTTGCATCCTTGATTTTTTTATTTCATGTTTGTCATCCAGAGGATGATTATTTGCATTTGACGCAACCACCTCAACTCCTTCCATACAGGCAGGCAGTGGTATAGTGGAGGGTATACGCAGGTTGTATACCCACTTTTTTGTCAGCTGCCATTGGGTATACTGACTTCTTACTGATGCGTATGAATGTAGTACAGTGAACGTACACTCAAAGGATTATTAGGAACACCATACTAATACTGTGTTTCAACAAGGTGCTGAAAGCATTCTTTAGAAATGTTGGCCCATATTGATAGGATAGCATCTTGCAGTTGATGGAGATTTGTGGGATGCACATCCAGGGCACAAAGCTCCCGTTCCACCACATCCCAAAGATGCTCTATTGGGTTGAGATCTGGTGACTGTGGGGGCCATTTCAGTACAGTGAACTCATTGTCATGTTCAAGAAACCAATTTGAAATGATTCGAGCTTTGTTACATGGTGCATTATCCTGCTGGAAGTAGCCATCATAGGATGGGTACATGGTGGTCATAAAGGGATGGACATGGTCAGAAACAATGCTCAGGTAGGCCGTGGCATTTAAACAATGCCCAATTGGCACTAAGGGGCCTAAAGTGTGCCAAGAAAACATCCCCCACACCATTACACCACCACCACCACCAGCCTGCACAGTGGTAACAAGGCATGATGGATCCATGTTCTCATTCTGTTTACGCCAAATTCTGACTCTACCATCTGAATGTCTCAACAGAAATCGAGACTCATCAGACCAGGCAACATTCTTCCAGTCTTCAACTGTCCAATTCTGGTGAGCACGTGCAAATTGTAGGCTCTTTTTCCTATTTGTAGTGGAGATGAGTGGTACCCGGTGGGGTCTTCTGCTGTTGTAGTCCATCCGCCTCAAGGTTGTGCATGTTGTGGCTTCACAAATGCTTTGCTGCATACCTCGGTTGTAACGAGTGGTTTTTTCAGTCAAAGTTGCTCAGCTTGAATCAGCTTGAATCAGTCGGCCCATTCTCCTCTGACCTCTAGCATCAACAAGGCATTTTCGCCCACAAGACTGCCGCATACTGGATGTTTTTCCCTTTTCACACCATTCTTTGTAAACCCTAGAAATGGTTGTGCGTGAAAATCCCAGTAACTGAGCAGATTGTGAAATCAACAACAACCATGCCACGCTCAAAATTGCTTAAATCACCTTTCTTTCCCATTCTGACATTCAGTTTGGAGTTCAGGAGATTGTCTTGACCAGGACCACAACCCTAAATGCATTGAAGCAACTGCCATGTGATTGGTTGATTAGACAATTGCATTAATGAGAAATTGAACAGGTGTTCCTAATAATCCTTTAGGTAAGTGTATATGCAATATACATTCTTTTTGTGATCATTCATGCAAAAAGTAGCATACAAAAGCCAGATACATAATTATTACAATTGCAACATTTTAAAAAATGACCAATAATGTGCCCAAGACCGACGTATGACATAGCTCTGGTTGGCTGGTTATTTAGAACCCCAAATATTTTTACCTGCCAGCATATTCTGTTTTTCTCCCCCAAGGCAAAATTAAATTTCCATAGGCGTTACTTCCAAAAAACATTATAAAACAAACTCATGAATCTTGTCATTTGTCCAACCAAATAAACTGCCAGCTCTGCTGGTGCACTTCCAGATTCTGAAAGCATCCGGATCCTACAGGGTAAGGACTTGGTACCTTGATTGGTACAGACTGTACCATACAGTATATCAGTAAATTATGTATTTTTGCCTAAAATCTATTTGTCATTGTGGCGGTTTGGCAGTTCTCCCTCGTTAACTGCCTTAGCTAGCTAACGTTTTCTAACTAATTTTAACGGACAGTGTAAGCAGAACCGGCTAAGAAGAGCGAATGTCTCCTACTGAGTGACTGACTGACTGACTACTAGTGATGGTGAAGTTCGCAAACTGTTCGTTCATTTTTATCGTTCAGTCTTATTGTCATCTCAGTTTTATCGTTTAATTGAACGGTTGTTTCATTCATTTGAACGACTGGCAGCGGAGTTCTACCCAACCATGGCATACACTGTTAGTTTTACTTTCGCAAAGAAAAATAGATCAAAACAATTGCATTAATAAAGACGTTTTTTAAAGATAATTGGACATATGGTAGGTCTAAAATTATTCATGTGGTAGTAGATTTTTGTTTTTAATGATAAACACAGATGAATTATGATGATGAGCATTCGGGGGGTTGGGGGGGCCTGCAGCCTTATTGAGTCAATAATGCTGCAGGCATTATTGACTCAAATGAACGAAATGACTCAAAATACTCAAACCTTTTACTGAACGACTTGACAAGATCTGAGTCAGTAGAAAGAGTCGAACTTCCCATTACTACTGACTACCCCTTGTTAAATAGCGTAGTAGTTAGAGAAGCGGACTTGTAAACTATATGTCCTGAATTTGTATCTACTCGTAGGCAAAGCGAAGTACACATTGTGAATTATTCCGTATTGACGAAAAACTTTGCTGGCTGAAACTGTATACGGTTATGTTGCGACTGTTTCATGGAATAGTTAATCTTCAGTCTCACTAGCAATTACTCAATTCTTATGATTATTCCTAGGAAGTTAGTAGATACTAGTAATCCTATTACTGGATAATAAGCTGTTAAAACGACCAGTGGCAAAAGGAATACAGTTCATAGACACTATTTGTGGTGGAGGTAAACTTAAGAAACGTTAATAAGTTTAACACAATCCTCAATGGAGTCTAGCGACTGCTGAAACATGTAATGCCGTGGCATAGTGGTTAAAGACAGTGCCTCTCATGTGGAAGACCTGAATTTGAATCTTTTGAGAGCAATGACATTTATTTCTGGTAGATTCCAGGATTCTCGTCTTTTCACTTAATGAAAAAGTTATTTATCGTGGCCTTTATTGATAGTTATTGTATAAAGGTAATTCACGAATGAAAGAAAAAGTATGTTCTTTCGCCATTACATGAAATTGCTTTGGCAGACTCTCTAGCAATTGCTCAATTCTTATGACTATTCCAGTAAGTTAAGCTGCGTTTCCACCAAAAAGTACCCGGAACTTTGAGTCCCAGGAACTGCTATTCAAGGAACTATTGTTGTGTGTGTTTCCAGACTCCAGGTACTCCTGCATGTTTGGGTCATTGACAGGCTAGCCTCAGGAAGGGCATCCAGTTCAGCTTGTTCAATTTGAAATCTGCAGTGTCTGGAGCCAAACCTATGTTAAATAGAATACATAATTTAATTAATTTTCATTTAAGTTAAAATGTTATATTAATACTTAGATCTGTTTATCACCAATGTATCACCTGTGTGGTAAGTAGTAGAGTTCATTGGGCACTCCTCCTGGACATGCTGCTGTTCTGGAAGGGCGAAATCCTGTGACTGTTCCACAGTTTCACACACTCATCCAGGTCCTTCTGAAGAACGTCACCGAAGCAATACCTCAATAGGCACTGATGGACCCTCGTTAAAATATTGAACGCAATGATGCAGTATGTTTAGTGTTTCCGTCTGGTCCGCATCCTTTATAAACTCCAAACACCGACCACACGCAAAGCAGAACCGCGTTAAGCTGTTCATGTGTTTGCCACAAAACGGGCAAAACATTCCTCGGCCGGAGTCCATGTTCGGTCACAACAAACTTCATTCAAGACATATACGACAACACGAACTGACCGCGCTCACCAACAACACCTATCATCAGCTTTCACCTCGTCACTTCCGGTATGTGGTACATTCCCTTTCCGTGTAGAATCTATTCTGTAAATTTGTTTTGGGACTGGTAAAAGTGTTTTGCGTCTTGTTAATTTGTTTTCTAAAATATTAATTTGTTTTCTAAAATGCTAATTTGTTTTGTCCTTGCTAAACGTGTTTAGCCCATGCATTTGTGTTTTATGGTAGGTAAGGTTTTCCAAAATGCAATTTTGTCTCGAGCTTTGTAAAAGTGTTTTCATTCTTTGTAATGTTGCTTAGCACTTCTCGGCCACCGTACCATTGCACTGTGGATACCTGCAACCAACTCAGGAGCTTTTCTCATTTGGAGTCAGCATTACTACCGTGTGTCACTGTACACAATTTCTGCAAAAGTAGAGATTTAATAAATATTTCATCAGTGAGCAAGACAGTGTGTGGAAGTTCTTCTGTTTTCAGGTTTACACTAACAGCTACTATACACGTGTTTGGTTCCACAACTATTTATTTATCTGCAAAAATGTAGGTGCAAAATACAAAATACTGTAAACTATATGTAGATGTAGTGATTGTATGAGTTAGTGAACTGTTGTAAGCTGTTGTAACCAATGTAGATGTATTGATTGTATAAGTTAGTGAATTGTTATAAGCTGTTGTAACCAATGAAACAAAATATTAAATGTTTGTAATATGAGCTGAAACTGAAGGAGCAAGTAGGAGAATAGGAAACCCTGTTTAAGCAGTTGCCGGGGAGAGAAAGATTTAGTATGTCTGTCTTTTGAGAAACAGGACACAGGTTAGAGACAAACACACATAGTCTGACAGGCCAGACAGAAACCAGGAGGGGACAAGAAGATGTTTGCGTTTATCCTTATAAGGAATAGAACTGGAACTGGACCAATAGCACACTTGTTTTGTGAATTTAACGACTCTATCTTTTTGGGCGTAGTAGAAGTATAAAAATGATGTTTTGACTGTTGATCCTTAGACATTGTGCGGCGACACTTGTCTCCAAAAGCTTTTGTAATAAACGGAATATGCGGTATGATAATTGACCTGACTCCTGGTTTTTAGTAAACTAGCAGCAATTGGTAGTATTA